>NC_092635.1:30617848-30930871 GCF_039555335.1 Amphiura filiformis
GAAAATCTGTATAAAAATCATTTTGGCATTGTTGTAAGCATGTAATCGATGTAGAAGCGATCATGTAACAGTGTTAAATACCATAGCAATAGGTTAAAAACAATTTTTGAATATTATTGTCCTGCACTGCAAGCAGGTTGCACTCATCACCTGCGTTATGTCTGCAAACATAGATTGAATAGAATACCGCTCTTTTCAAAGATACTCATCTTACAGGTGCAAGTGATCAGCATGATATGGTTCAATGCACATGTACCGCGTGAACGTAACAGTGCAGCACGATAATATTCAAAAATTGTTTTAACCTATTGCTATGGTAGTTAATCCAGTTGTTACATTACTTCTACGGCGTATAGGCGAGCTAAGTTGCCAACATGTTCGCCAGCGTAGTGCATGTTAGAATATGATTGTTGCTCGGTCAACTGTCTCATGCTTTTTTTGTTACGAACCACTGATTGAAAAGTTCACAACACAAAGCCTGTGGCCTATCATAATTCAGAACAGGTGTATGAGCCCAGGCTTGAACCAGTAACCAATGGCTACTAACGTGCACGACGGCAGCAAATACTGCAAGTTTTAAGACCAAAAGCGACTGAATAGAAATATAATTTGACAATTCACTTAATACGAGGATCCTAGGAAGTCAGTTTGAATGAAATTCCTTCCCACAAAGTTGCATACAACTTGGAAGTTAATTCAACTCTTTTGTTATGCAATACACCATACAGCTCGGAGGTTAATCCGTGTTGTTATTGTGGGAAGGAATTTCCATCAAATTGACTTACGATAGAGAAACCCCAGGATCCACATATTGGGAGGCTTTTCCACATCTCACTGTAACACACAACTGAATGGAGGTTAACATTGTCTCAGCACTACCATTTTCTTCCTCACTGATATGAAAACCATACCTAATGACAACTTTGTGATTCCTACATACTTCCAATATTTTAGTCTTTCATGGACATCACTGCTAGTACCTTTAAAATGACCCTTATGTACCCCCTATAACAAACCCAGGGAAAAGGCCATTACTTGCCCCATAACAGACCCAAGGTATAGACCATTATGTACCCCCGTAACAGAGCCATAACATACCCTGTACCCCCATTCGCCCAATTTTACAAGAAAAAATCTGAATTTAAAAGTTACATTTACAGTGATCAATAGTTATTAAATGCAAGCATTGTGTAAAACCCGTCATTATTTTGGTGCTGAATTCAAATTGATACAATTTACTGCGAAAATGAAAATGGGAACTTGTCACTTCAAACTAACATGGCAACCACAATACTTGGTCAAATGTAACAAATCTAGCTTTAACTCCTCATGATTTCAAATCCCAAACACAATATGAAGTTTTAAAGATATAGGCATATTTATAATAACCAAGTTACTTTTTGTGAGACCTTTTAAACAAGTCAAAACTACAGCATCATCTTGGGGATGAAATCAAAACTCGACCGCTGAATTCGAGAACAATAGAAACCGGCTCCAACCGGACAGAACCGCCCGGAACCAGCGGTCGAAATTTGATATTTGCTTATTATTTAAATTGAAAAAAAATCGAAAAAGAATACATTGCCAGCTTCAGCAAATTCAAATCTGGTTTGCTCTAGGATCATGTATACTTATCAACTGCTAGAATTCTTTCTAATTTAGCGTATCTGAGACCCAGGGGTGTAATTCAGGGGGCAAGACCCAGGGGTGTAATTCAAAGCTTGTGAAATATCCTGAAAGTAGTAAGTAGAAAATCCTGAAAAACAGTGTGAAATTGTGCCAAAATAACCTGAAACTGGCTGCAAATTAACAAAATTACGTAAATTTTCACCACAAAAAAATCCTGAAATTGGGAAAAATCCTGAAGAATTACACCCCTGGAGACAAACAAATGTGTCTCAGTCCAATATGGATCATGATGGATGTATGGTTCAGAGACACTCAACTACATGACTTACACTTCTCTCTGTAGTACTTTAACACTACTTTCTACACTAATTTCTTACTAAACATGCACAAAAATTGACACTATTAAGTCCAAATTCTTCCACAGGGTAAACAGCACAGACCAGAATTTTAATAGAAAATGATATTATCATATTAACAAAACATTAAGCACAATGAAACCAGTTCAAAATATCCAATCCAGTACTGTAGTACAAAAATAGCTATTTTTTATATATTTTTTTGTTTGTTATATAAAATAAGAGGTATAAATGAGCATTTAATTTCTTCTACATGATTTAATGTACAATTAAACAACATATTAACCTCATTTCTCACATTTAACTACAGCAGATTTTATCAAGCAAGTATGACTTGCGTCAGTGACGTTATCTGTAATTATGGCTGGGGGCCAGGGCCTCAATGTTCTGGGATACACATACTTTCCATAAAAGCCAGAGTAGTCAAAACATTTTTGCATATTTTTTTTTCCATTGTGGCAAAAATGCTGCTTTGTGGGGGAAGACGACAAAGAAAGCTCAATCTTTTTGGCAGTAAATCAAACTGGGGAGCTGAATAGCAATGGAGGACAGAAAATGCAGTAGTTCTTGCTTCGGAAAAATAAACACAAAAACATTTAACTATTAACTGGCTTTTACCATAATAGGAAGCACGACTACATTATTCAATGAATGTAGTGCTCAACCTTATCTCCAACTGTTACCATAATACCCTTAGGGTTCTCATCATATACTTTCTACTGGGAAGCAGCTTAGAAAGGAGTTCATGTCTTGCATTATTCAATTTTAGTTCATCCATAAACATTTATTTTGGTACATTTTTCACATTAATTAGGCAGTTCAATGTCATTTTGACCCCAGGGGATGACCTAAATTTCACCAAGATAAATGCGGTCTGTTGAAAAAAACTCTTTTGACAAAGTCTCCAAATCTTACTATGGAGTTTGGGTAATTGGAACATATTTTTTTAGTTTTGATGAAATTGATCAGATACTTTGGTGCATCACTTGGCTGTAATTTAAATCAAGATATTAATTTGCTTTATTAGTGATTATTATATTCAGAAAAACATCCAAAATAACCACTAATTACATTTCTTATGTGATTAACATAAGTCGGCATCACCATGTTTTCATTCAAGTACCATAATCACTGTGATACATGCCCAACTTTACATAAGATTCTACTCCCAAAATGGTGGGCCTAAACACAGGGAGCTATGAAGTTGTTCTAAAGAGATTGAGGTCACCTTTTTTGAGACCCAACATAAAGTCATTGGTTTGACAATAACTAAAGCATTATACATGATGCACCCTTGCTTCTATGTTTTGAAAATAGGGATGACCTTATATCTTGAATTGGGCTTTATATCCATGTGTAGGTACAAATAATATCAAACTAGGAACCATAACACATGCACTTTCATGTTGCCACTCAAATTTAAAAAAATCTTTATCCCACCTCCATCATAGTATTCCAGCTCTGGTGTCCTTAATATACAGGATAACATAATACAGGCTGTATCAAAATGATTGTTACCCAATAGTTCTGTGCATGCTTATGGACAAGACTTGAAATTTAAGATGCATCTAATTGCTAGATTAATGTTATAAAAGGTTATTCAAACAATTAATCCTGGGCATTTGAAGAGGGTCTAATCATTGGCCTTCAACAAAGCCCATGGTCTTATGCTCCATATTTTGAAAGCAGGCATTTCAATAAACATGAAATTCAATGGGCAACAATCGTTGTGATATAGTCTGTATGTATTACTAACACCCTGTTTATTTACTCTTGCAAAATGTCACAAGTTCTGTTTGACATTTAAAATTTCCACGTATTTGTGCAAATTATTTGCAAGTAGCTGGTGTTTACACTGGATTTGCATTGGGCTATTATTCCAGTTGACATCTATACATCACGTATGGAAGACATGACCTTAATCTCCCACATAAGGGGTGTAGATTTCAAATAAAGTCACCCATTCAAGTAATCCCATTTGAAATTCACACCCCCTGTGTGGAACTTTTAAGATAATGTCTTCCATAGTGGGGGTATGGATTTCATCTGGAATAGCCCTTTAAGAGAATTCAATTACTTCACATGTCACTTCCTAAATTTGTTTTTATAAGTAAGTTGTACCGCTACAACTTCATGTTAAGTTGTTTGAAGTGAATATAATTAACATAAATCAACACAAAAATGCTACTTTTTGAATTACAATTAAAGTACCGTTGTATTTGTTTACATTTATGACGACCTAGTTGAATTCAATAGCGAATTGTGTCCAGTGTCACACACATTTTGGAATGACAGTAAATGCAGCAGACTTTGTGCAGAGATCCTTTTGATTGTGGTTCAAAACTCAAAAGCGTGATCCAGTTGACATAGTGATAAGCGGATTAGGCAACGCTTTGATGGCAAATTGGTTGTCAGTTCCGAATTCATACAACTCTTTAACTGCCAGCTTTTATTGTCAACATTGCAGGGATTTTGCAGTAGAGCATTAAAATTGGTTGTCAGTTCCGAATTCATACAACTTTTTAACTGCCAGCTTTTATTGTCAACATTGCAGGGATTTTACAGATTTTTACAGTTGAGAGAATGGTCAACTAAGGAAAGCTAAAAATCACTCTTTTTTAGATTTAAGGAGAGCAGATTGCTCTCACTCTCCTCAAAAGGCAGTCCCTGACATTGGGTCAATCCCCAGAGCCCATTCCTTTCAAACAGGTAACACACTATCAAAACTAAACACCTACTCCCAAGACGAGGACTTTTTTTACGATTATTGTGATTTTATAGCAAACATCTTGGACCAAAATCACCTTTGATCTTTGCCATAAACAATCTCTGATAGGTTCAAAGCAAATGTCACAGTCGCACAAATGATACAAGATCTTAAATACCAATCTAAACAGCCAGCTTAATAAACAAACAAAACATATGCTTATGCACAAAAACATATGTATAACCACAAATTAAACATACCTGAGTCAAGAAGTTTAATCAACATTCATGCATCAAAAAAAAGTTAATATTCATGGAATCTCTTGAACCGATTTCAATTTATAATAGTTGATATTCTTTGTTTGGTGCATTCTTTGTATAGTTTACTTCCGACTCTCAATTACAATCCGATAAAATAACAGTAACAATGATTCATTTTGGCACAGTTTCATTACAGCATAATTATATCGAAGACAAAACTTTGGTCTGGACTATTTTGTCTAAAATTCTGGAAAATAAAATTATACTCTTTATAATTTTCACAATATTGTCTTTGTTCAGATCATGGAAGAAGGAGTTGAGAAGGAACCACAACCTTATCATTTGATCAAGTTTGATCTTTGTTGACAATGACGTTCAAGTGCAGAAATAGAAAGGCAATCAACAGTGAACTTTACAATCCAGAGTTGCCACTTACTTTATACCATAAACACTAAAGCAGGGGAGGACAGTGTGAGTGAGCAGTACCACAGTGGGTGGACTGCATTCAATTAGACTAATTTCCAGTCAAATGAAAAATTACCTACAATCCTAACATTTGGGCACTTTTACTCGCATGGTAAAATCGCATTAGTATTATCCCTAGCATCACTCTGTCACACACTATTCACAGGACATGTAATACATTTGTAGTGGGTAGGGTAGGCCTATCCATCAGGATTTACCACACGGGTCACCTTGTACTTTGGTTCCTTCTTCATTCTTCTTCCATGTTCAGAATGAAATTATACACACAATGGGCTCTTCAGGTTGAAATCCATCCACCCCTATGGAAGACATGACCTTAATCTCCCACACAGGGGGTGTAGATTTCAAATGGAGACACCCATTCAGGTAAGCAAATTTGATATTCACACCCCTGTATGGGAGATTCAGGTAATTTCTTACATAGGGAGTGTGTGGATTTCAACCGGAATAACCAAATTTCTCTACAAATCAGAGTAAAATCTATAGCCATGAGCAGTCTCATGTATTATATTTTTCCATACAAAACACAACCAAGAATTACTATTACTCACAATGTTTACTGTTTACAGGTCAAAATTGCTGTTCTGTCAAAACCACCCCATCCCATTGATTCAATGATTAAAGACATAATGTATGATTTCTGCCAAATTTTAATTTTGTTATTCTTTACCTAAAATGCTGACATTATATAAGTAATAACTACCAGGAAGGCTTTCTGTCCATTTTAAGCTCAAATAACAAGGGAAATGAAATAAACCCTATTGGATATTTTGGTCGTTTAACATGGAGTTCTATGGCGGACATAATGTCCAAATTGCACTGCTGACCTACAAATACAACAAATTTGGCCAATTCAATTTAGGTGTAAGTTGGGACAGGTGTAAACATTACAAATATGCCAAATAATCAGGTTTGAAAAAAATTAATAATTTCAAATTATAAGGTGCTTGCACGGAAGATCATAATTTCAAATCATCCTCCAGACGACATGCAAATGCATGGAGTACAATACCAATCACCTGTTTAACTGGTATTGATCAAAGTAATTCTGTGTACTCCATGCATTTGCATATCTTATGGAGCATGTCTGGAGGATGATTTGAACTAATGACCTTTCGTGCAAGCACTCTATAAGATTGTAAATGATGGCTTTAAATAGTCACACACAATAAGGTTCTGGTTGTGCTGTACACATTGTACAATCACAATTGACTACTTAATCATTGGAAGAAGAAAAGGGGGGCAGTTTTTTGCTAGGTAGGCAAAAATCATAAACATGGTTTTGACAAAACAGTGATGATATGCTTGACAAACTTAGAATACACATACACTTGATGTAAACTTAAGTGATTAGTCATCTTTCCAGAGGCGTAGTACAAGTAATCCGATTGGTGGAGGCGAAGCCATTTTCCCACCACTTTTCAATAAAAACAAATTTGGCAAAATCTTCACTTTGACTGAGGGCCCTGACACATGCAACACGTGCAACTTGTTTTGAAAATGAAACTAACATTCATAATCAAATCTGAGACTCATAAAAATGTTTCATGTCTGTAAAAAGATATTTTCCGTCTACATAACTCATTATACAAATAAAACTTGATGTGTATACCCATTGTCTACATCATACCCCTACAAATAAATTCATTGCAATAATTGAATACATACCTCCACAGTTACAACATTGATTAGTTGAAACAGTCACCAACTTAATACAAAACTAAAGTGATCTCTTGTTGTTTTTAATACATACATTGATATACTATATATAGATATGTACAAGCCTGACATGTTTTAAACCGTGCGCGAAGCGAGACCAAGCCAGCAGCTTCGCATCCGTTGTCTAGCATTCAATACGGAAACTATATTCCCAGCACCATATTTTTGGGTAACTAAATGACATGTCAGCGCAAAGTTATGTACAGAATACAAAATACAACTCTTCATGGCAAACAGGTGCGAGTGATAAGCTTAATTTCTTTCCAGTTCTTAATTCAGAATCGGCTATCCCATTTTACAACCATACACCCCATATGGAAAACATGAACTTAATATTCCGCATAGGGAGTGTCATTTCAAATGGGGTTGCCTGAATAGGTAACTCTATTTGAATCTACACTCATGTGTGGGAGGTTAAGGTCATGTATTCCATAGGGTGTGTATGGATTTCAACTAGAATGGCCCACGTGAGAATATCATGGAAGTATGTTCCCCTTGAATAGTGTATTCGCCAGCGAAGCGTTATGTCAACCGGATCACGCTTTTGAGATCTGCACCACGATCGAAATGATCGCAACACATATTCTATGGCATGTACTACCAATTCTAAAAGGTGCGTGATCCAGTTACCAAGGACTTATGTAACCACTTCACTGGCAAATTGTGGGAAATGGGAACAAATGATCTCAAGAAAGTATCAAGAGAGAGCAAAAGTTACACCAGTTTGTCATGAAAATATTATAAGCATCGAGTGCACACTATGCAATAACAGTGTGTACTAGTCATTTATATCCAGCACATTATGGACACAGCTCTATCTGAATACTTAATAATAATATCCTTCTTATTGAAAATTAATTCTCGCTATTCGCATAATAAGGCGCCATTAGCAGTTTGCGATGTAATCGTGATGTATCATGGGAAAATAATGATGTATCATGGGAAAAGGTCGACATCCAAGTCCGCGCAATACGAATATTACCATGCTATTACATAGGAACATGTGACAATATTTTTTAGTTTGTCAATATAACGGTATTACACGCAAATCGATAGAGAAAAATTAATTATGCACATTTCAAATCACATTATTAAGTATTATTGAGTATCGATTCGCGTGTAACACCTTTATTTTGACAAACTAAAAAATATTGTCACGTGTTCCTATGTAATAGCATGGTAATATTCAGTATTAGCGGACTTGGATGTCGACCTTTTCCCATGATACATCACGATTACATCGCAAAACGCTGGCGGCGCCCTTATTGCGAATAGCGAGAATTGGACTGTTACTTTTCTTTCCTGAAAGACTCACACATGCCAAGTTGGTTGAACAGAATCATATTTTAGGTTAGGCTACTGAAAGAAGATTTGCATTCCTTTCCATTCCTAGTCTTTTTGTCACTGTTAACAATTTGTTTTTCCTTTAAGGTTTTCCAACAATTTTGTGGAAATTAATCGCTTAAAATCACTGGGAAATGGTCTGAAATCAAAGCAAACTCATGTTTGTGCATAATCCTGAAAGTAATTTGCTGTAACAATATCCCAGTACAGTATTGTCTTGCTGGTACCATATTGGCAAGATTTCCCAGTAACTTATTGGGACAATATCCTAGTCATGAGTATAGTGCATACAATGAACACCAAAGCACATTTATGCTCGGCTATTGGCTACAGATACACATGTTTTCGGAAGTGTGCTCATACATTTATTCATATCATTTGACTACGGAGCAGGTAACTACAAAGTTTCTCCAAGCACCACAATCCCAGACCTGCCAACCTACCGAAGTCAGAGAGGCATTGAAGCCAAATCCTTGTACATGTTCACAAAACAGGTACAGACAAATTCAAAGACTTTTGAGGTGTGCATTACTTTCAGAATCAAGGGAAGGTTTTGCAGGTCTAAATTTATGACAATTAACTGAAGAGAATGCTATAGCAAAATTTTAAAGTGAAATTTTCATCATTTTCTACTGTTCTTACATTTTAAATTTGCCATCACTAAAATTTTCAGAAAGCAGGTCTGTCCCTCTTTTTCACTTTGGAAAACCCCAAATGAGGGACAGTTGGCAGGTCTGCAATCCAACTTTATAGTAAGGCAATAGTAAATCGTTGTTGGTATCCCCAACAGCTTCTTCATGTATTTATTTGCTAAACACCATTACTCATGTAGGAATATGACAAGTCTAGGGTCTTTATATCAATTTGGGCAATTATGAAGTTAACACAAAATGAATAATGAAATAGGCGCATTGTTCCTTGCACAAAAATTTTGACGAAAAGCTGGAAACCAACTTCCATTAGCCTTAATCATAGTAAGAATTCTGAAACACTAAATAAATATCTCTACATACAGATTTATAACAATGGGCATCTTAGCAGACCAAAGGCAATCAAAGCAGATCTCAACAAAGGTAATCGATGTGTATGCCACTCTAGGCTATCATGTGTAAGTGGTAATTTTCGCGAGGGTTTTATTTTTACAAATTTTGCGAATCGAGGATAGGTTGCATATTTAACAACATGTGAATATGAAATGTTGTCATATAATATCATTGTTAAGGTATGAATTTTGTGAACATACCAAGATGTACGAAGGTCCTCTTTTGACAGAAATTGTACAAAAATCCTGTGAAATTACCACTTATACAGTATATCAGACAGATGAGCATCAATCTATCAGAATTGTCCAATCACAAACAATGATTTGAAGTTGCAACCCAATCAGCAGGTCTTCATATGATTGCTCCCATCCTATCCTTTGTAATGACCAGCAGGAAAGTTGCAGCTCCACAGTTGGGTACCCGGCACTCAACAGTACGAAATGAAGTCCTTGGTATTTTTTGAACAAAGATTCATTTTCCATTACCATAGTATGATCTCCTGATGCGTACACTCTTCCAGGTAACTGACACACACGATACAACTGAAATCATTGTTGACAATTCCACAATTTTCTACACACATTTGTTTGTATGTATGTCTCTATAGATATAGATACTTCATACTAATCTTGATGTTCTTGACATACGTATGCAAGGTCATGCTGTACGTATGCCTACATGTCAATCAGGATCCAGCTTCCTTTTAGGCACCACAATCATTTTTGTGCTATAGCGCTACCGATGACCCAATAGGTTACGATGGCCATTTCTTTCATAAGATTGTTTTATTTCAATAAGAAAACAGTCTATGGTTCATACGTGCTAGTGATAAACAATTTCTAAAAGTTTAAACTGACTTTCAGCACTACAAATTCAACTAACCTTGAATTTTCGATGTGTGACACACATCTTTGTCAGAAGAAGTCCTGTGATGTTCATTATTATGCTTGATACAATTTATTACATCTCCGGGATATAATTGAAAGAGCCACCAGTACCTACTGGGATGGCAATAGCACTATAGGACCAAAGCAAACGAGGTACCTTTTACAAGTGATACTGCTGCATACTTCATCCAAGTCCTACACTCATGTCAAAGTCACTGCCTAAGTTTGCTTAATACCGTAAAAACTCGATAGTTAGCATTTTGAAAGCATGAAATTGTACCAAAGTCTGGCGCTTTACAAACTAAGCTAATGGGGTTTAGACACAAATTTGCAGGTTAACTCATGCAGGTTAACGATGATTTGCTCAAAACTCTACACTTTTGTGGATGGGGTACTTCATGTTTGCATGTTTTAAAAGTGCTCGATAGTAAGCACATATGCTAACTATCAAGTTTTTACGGTAGTTTTTTATGTTTGACCTGCTAAAAACTCAATCTCTAATTGTAAACCATCATAAATACACAAGTAACAACACTGTTTATAATGGTGGTCAATTCGTTTTAAGTAGCAAGATTACCATGTATACAAATTATTTTGGCTGTATTTCATTACATCTAAATCATAATATTATGACAATTCTACTAATCAATGACATAAACACAAAATAGTCCACTTAAGTACCCTGTAACTTTAGCATTTAAATTAATACAAGGTTCATAACAGTGAATACATTTTGAGTGTTTGACAAAAAAATAATGTACTGGCACACATTGACAAATTAGTACGTCTGTGCATTGTTTTTCTTCCAAACACACTGAAACCTTCCCCACCATTTCGAGGAGAGAGAGAGACCATGTTTCAGGATGGTCAACTTCTACACACAAGGCAAATATAACTGGACGCTTTTCTTCTGATTTAAAAACAATGTTTTTGTTGCAACTATGATGCACTGCACATCAGGAGGGGGGTGCCCTCCTCAGAAGTTGGACAATTCTTCAAAATGAAGACCCTATAAACATTTACAAAATATCTGGCCGCCTCTGCAAATTAAACCCTGCTGACTTACCATTGATGTACACATCTTTACTGTGTAGTATATCAGGATTAAATTTGTCAAGGCTTCCAGAAATTTTACACCATAAAATAATCTATTGAAGCCATTTGGCACACCATTTTTACAAAATATGAGTTTAATAGACTATTTATAGGCAAATTGTTTTGGTGTTTAAGAAATTGTATGAGATTTAGTGAGACTATGTGCAAAGCTTGAAATTTTGATGGCTTTGCGGAAAGCTGGACACCGAAGCAAAATACG
Source organism: Amphiura filiformis (assembly GCF_039555335.1). Lineage (NCBI taxonomy): Eukaryota > Metazoa > Echinodermata > Ophiuroidea > Amphilepidida > Amphiuridae > Amphiura > Amphiura filiformis. The sequence goes on from NC_092635.1 coordinate 30,629,595, forward strand.
TAAAACTCCTGCAAAATGCTTAAGGGTTGACCCTGTATAATTTTAAGAAGTCAGTTCTTTATCAGCACACACAATTATTACGGTTGATGAACTAGGTCTCTAAGGATGAGTACAATGATTCACAGTGTTTCTAGATATTAACAAAAGGCTCTATGGTGTTAAATTTGCACTTAGTTTTGAATTTTGATCGTAAAATAACATACATTAGGAAACATGTTATCACCTACCTGTCTCCTAGCTAGCCTATATGACATTGCACTAAGATGGCAATATGCTCAAAATTGACAATTCTGTATTTAAACCAAACTGGACTGGACGTATCCTGTCATACATAAAGTGACAACCTCTTGTAGTATTTGTAACACACTCTGTCGTGTATAATTTTCCCGATAATTTTGAAAACTGAGAATCAGAGAACCCAATATCTGCAATGATTCTTGTGAAAATAGAAGTGAAGGAATAGGAATTAGATGCTATCGATTCTCCCGTGAATACTTTATGGACTGAAATAATTGATAAATCCAGTATTAACTTTTTTGTAATGTTCTATTCATATAACCTCTTTTGAAGGCATGACCTTAATCTTTCACACAGGGAGTGTGAATATCAAATGGGGTTACCTGTATGGGCGACTCCATTTGAAATCTACACCCCATGTGTGGGAGATTAAAGTCATGTCTCCCAGAGGGGGTGCAAAGAATTCAACTGTACTTGCCCATGTTTGCTTGTGAGAATTGGATCAAATACCATTCCTGCAAAATGAGTAAAATCAAGACAGCCAACGTTCTGGAAAACATACATGGCCAAGATGTGCACTGATGAGTCATTGTCAAGAATGTTGAAGGTATACTTCTTCACATTCTACACTTGATAACCTGCCTTTCCATGTTCCCTTTAACACACTGTAAATTAAAATAATATCTGTACACAACCTCTTATTACATACATTATCACCCAAAACCATCTTAAATTATACACAATATTAAAAATCAATATACCCAAATACTTTTCATGTTTATAATAATATAAAACAATTTTTCCATACATACATGCAGTTCTGCCATACATATACGTACAGACGGCACCGTATGTAATTTAAATAAAACAGCGATATATTTATACAACCTAAGCAGAAAGACTTTCATCATGTATTGCTCATGCCATCCTCACCATTCACACGAGTTCTAGCTTTAGTTAGATTAAGGGGGACATTGTCATCATCATCAGCAGCAGCAACAGCTGCTGATATTCTATGGGGTAGAGCAGTGTAATTATCATCGTCACTTGGTGTTCTAATTTGTAAATTATCATCAGCAGACGATATACTCTGCTGAGAATTATCATCTTCAGAAGCTAATTCTTGAACAGAAGTTTCATCATCATCATCATCAGCAGCCGCTGTTATTTTAAGGGGAACCACACTATGGTTATTATGATGATCAGCAGATACAATTCTAATTGGCAATGGTGTCCCACAAGCTGCTGTAATAGTTAGTGGAACAGGTTCATTATCAGCAGCTGTCAGTTTTAGAGGAACAGCTTCATTATCTGGAGTTGAAACTTCCTTAGAAACCGGAGAATCTTCCACCGATCTAACCTCCATGGAGACATCAGGAATGTCGTTAGAATCTTCAGATGCCGGAGCCGACACCGAAGCCGTCACAGTCGGAATCTTAAGAACCACAGGATTTATACACATAAGTTTAATAGGAAGAGGCGACTCAGCAACAATGTCTTTACAATTGGCTTTTTTCCTTTTTCTAGCAGCAGCAGTAGTAGTACTGTCCACATTGTTATCTTCCGTTTCTGAGGAGATAATAGATATATAACATGAAAATTGAGAACTTTGAGATAAAAATTATTTCCATGGATACAGCCTACTATGTTGAAGATTTGCCATGTCAAAATTTTGCTATGTCGAATATGAAATGATGTTTGCTATGTCGAATATAACCCTAACCACCTACCCTAATCCTAACAAACATGTTTCATATTCTACATAGCAAACCATTTCTTGTATTTTTCAACATAGCGAGCCTGATAGGGCATCCGTTACTAACTCTGTTGATTTCATTATGTATAATAGTTCATTTATCATTGCCAGATACTTCCTATAATGTGATATTCCAGTTGAAATCTAAACACCTGAATGTAAGAAATAACTAATCTTCCATACATGGAGTGTACATTTCAAAATGGGGTTACTTGAATGGGTGACTCCATTTGAAATTTACACCCCTGTGTGGGAGATTAAAGTCATGTCTTCCATAGTGAGTGTATGGATTTCAACTGGAATATCCCAAACTAACCCCTAATCTCCTATCACATCCGGACACTTAGATATAAACCATTGTAGTATGCGTTTCCTAATTTTATAAACATACTTCACATTAATTAATGAATTTTAAGGTTCTATCAGGGGGACCCTAGGAACTCATTCTCTTTTAGCTGATTGCTTCAATCTTTATAGCGACAACTAAAATGAGAGCCAGAAATAAAGAACCTAGTTTGTGTCCACCGATCCTGCCAATCGAACTCCCCATGTCCCGTGATTGGTTAGTTGTGTGTTACTAGGAGCAGCACTGTCCTAGTTGTGATACTAACCAATCATGGGCTGTGTTGGCATTTGATTGACAGGATCGTCAGACGCAAACTTTTTTTCTTCTTTAATTTCAACTTTTGTTATAAACAACTCGGATATCTTTATATCACATCACCAGAAATACTAGTCATGGGGCGATTTTGGTTACAGCTTAAAAATGTTTGCTTCCTCTCCACATGAAAAGTTTCATTAACAATTAAAAAGAACAGAAAATATCACAATTTTTGCAGTCCTCTTCATCTACTGCTGGACCCAGCTAGTGATTTCCAATCAAGTGACCTTTGACCTCGCTGAATCTGAACATAATTAACTTTACACTGATTGATTTTATTGTAAATTTTCATCATGCATCACATTAAAATAATATTAGCAAACTCCCATGATGTACCTGTATTAGCCATAAACACTCTTTCTCACTCCAACATACGCACCCCCACACACACCCCTACACACATCGGCAATAAGTAACATTTGTCTATATACAGATTCCCATGATACACCTTGGTTAGCCATAAATGATTTGTCTATTCCAATTTTCTCTCAAATCTTAAAACAAAATAAATAATATATTTTAAAAATCAATAAAAAATACAAAATAAAATATTCATATGATTAATAAGGCAACATGCAACATTTTGAAACAGCATTTCCACGAATAGCATGCGCAGCACAAGACATTGGCACAGCAACACTGACAGTCCTTAATACTACTATCATTCACATGCGTCTACTAAAAGTACCACTATGAAATATGCAAATGATTCTTACTTATATAGCATGAATACTCACATGAATATGGAAAACTAATAAAATAATCATGTTAGTGAATTAGTATGTTGTGTTAGTGTAGTTATTATGAGTTAGTTGTACCTGATAAGAACTTTACCCATGGGTTAATATACACCAAGAAAAAAAAAACAAATGACCTGGTTTGTGCATCTTTTGAATTATTGAATGTGAACAAGAAACCAAAGATTACATTATGTTTTACAATAATTGTAGTCACCTCTTCAGTTTATGACTTTTCACACAAAATTCTTGTATCACAATGTTTGAATTCAAAAGATGCTGGTAAAAAAGAAAGACGACAATAGTACATCACATGATCAGCAGAGAATACTAATTGCACACAACACGCTTTGTAACCATTACCTTATACCACCTGTTATATGAATGAAAAAATGCTTTGTATGTACACACCATCATCTCTGTTCATACAGTTCTGATGATGAATAAATTATACCAGTCACCAATGATTATTAAATATATACAATAGCCAGTGCTCACACCTATATCCAGAGTGTGATAAAACCGTACTTTCTGTGATCATATACCTGCCTTATTTGGACAGGGGCATACCTTATATGGACAAAATCACCGACTGAGAATACCTGCCGATATGCGCGCCCAATCTAATATGTTCTGACCGGTTGGATAGGTGGCAGGGTTTACCTGTGTAGTGTTCGTCTGCTCCCCTGTGATGAAGACAATACAAAATAAAGCACAATGCCAGATGGCTGATTATAATGATATTGATAACACTTGGAATGTTGATAACATGTGTTAGTGTTCACTGCTTTCCCACTGCTTGACATTTTTGTTACATAATTAAAAATGATTTGTAATATGAATGGTTTGAAGAAATGTTAACACAAGTGTACATTGGTATTATCTCTTAACAAGAAAGTTGCTAACAATACATACAAGTGATGATAAATAACACTGATTTTAAACAACATTTATGTGAACATTTTGGGGTTAGTGGGTGATATTTAAAAACACTTAAAAACTTTTTTTTTGATAGCTATATATAAATAGCGATAATGAATGATTTTATACTACACCAATAGGAAGCACGATTCACTAGCAGTCAATTATAAGAGTATAAATTAAGAGATGATGTTTGTGCCGTCACTGGGCATATTGGTTATAACTGATGACTTAAAAAGCATAAAGTCTGCGCAAGTGAAACCGGTACATGAAGTAGTCACATACACAAGATCTACTCAATTGCTGAACAACTTTCTTTCATGAGCTTTTCAACAAACTTAACCCCCTGGTTCACTACTTCTCATCTAACTGCATTTCTGATTGGTTGATAACTTGAAATGCTCATTTCAATTGCCAATTATGACTAGGCTTTTAACTATTTATGGTCAAACTTGCATTTGCAGATGATCTTATTAATACCCTCCTTGATTGGTTCAAAATTGGACACAATATTCATTTTGGCCAATTGGCAGGTAGTTCTCATGGGGTTAAAACAAGCATCAGATGTAACCAACATCATTTACAGCATATTCCTTCATTTTTCTTGTTTAGTGTTTCTTTAAAGCTCAATTAATGCAAATTATACCTGATTTAGCCGTAACATTGTTGTTTGTAGGCAGGATTAAAGGGGGAACCAGCGAACCCAATGTAGTGGGCGGCATGTACTGTCCCCCAGCGGCAGTGACGGTAGTACTGGATTGTGGAGTGGTAATTACTGGCATAGATGAAGCTGCCGATGCTGCCGCCGCTAGAGATGATAACGTGGTATTCTGAGCAGCCCAAAGGCTAGGGAAGCCAGAAATCCCCTGCAGGGCCTTCACCGCTGCTAGCTGGGCTTGATCAACTAGACACAGAGACATAACAGGGAGATTACAGTTTGAAGGAGAAGCTTTGACAAAAATACTCATTCCCAGATGGCCACTAGAAAAGGATGCGATTCGATTTTAAAGAGGTGGAAAAGCAGTTTTGAAAGAAGTGTTGATGCTATAGAAAGCTAGGTTGGAAGATGGGCTTAGTTTTTTTTCAAACCACAACAAAATCTATGGAAAATATGTATCTCACTTTTTCCAAGCATGCAATCAGTGATGGTCAATGGCTATTTGCTCAAAAATGGTGTTTTTTTGGAAAAACAAGAGACGTATACACTTTCCATACTCCTGCGTAATAGTTTTGTTGCACATTGAAAAACAATATATAAGCAAGATAAGAAAAGATTTTTTGCATCTGTGTCACCAGTAGCAGTACACGCTAGAAAGAATGAAAAAAGGTATCAATGAAAGCAACTACCAGGACTCTATACCAGGACTACCAATAGTTGTCAACTATAATTGTTGATGGAACTATAGACTAATCAGTTGAAGCAGAAGTAATCAGAAAGCTAAGAGACACTGAATCGGGGATATGTGTAAAACCAAGAATCTGCATCTTGCTGGTTTCTATTAAAGAATGAGGATAATGTGACGTAGGATGTCATCAAATAAAAATAATGCTAATATGCAAGTGTAAATAATTGTCTAGTATGTGCCTAGGGTTAACTGAGGGGCTGCTTTTTTTTTTGGAAAACTACCCCAGGCAGTCCAAGACCAGTCTTTGAAAAGGCAGTGATCGATGTAAGTGGGTACCAAATCCATTTCCTGAAAATCAATCTAGTCCTTGGACAGATGAATGAGTGCTTGCATACAGCGTGGAACACTTGTGGCCTGGGGTTTGTCCTGGGAATAGGCTGTGGCAGGGGATAAAGGGGTATCACCCCTATTTTTAAAATTGCTATTTGCTCTTTTTATGCTAAAAAATACCTAGCGTTCTTACAAAATTTCATCATCTAATAACGGAAATGTAAAAAAAAATTGTATTTAACTTACATCCCTAAAAATGGTGATGGGAGAGGACAGGGACAACAGCACTTTTTTTCTTTCAAATTTGACACCAACCATGTCCTTCTTTCCTCTATATCTTGATAATTGGGGGATTCCAATTTATTTAATGTTCCAGATGCATCATAACCTGATATTCTTATTTCATACATGAAAAAGGTCAAATTGTGTCACTCCATTGAAGGTGGCTGCAGTAGCAACAAATAAAAATTTAGGAATGGAGTTAAACTAGAGTCCGAAGTTTTCCGTTTTACGGAAAAAAATCACCGAATCGGAGGTACAACACGGAAAATGACATTTTTGTGTGATGTGACAAAAATTGTTAAAAGATAAGAGAAATAAATGTTAAAAACAATAATGAGTTGTGTGTGTCAATTTTTCTGTTTAATAATACCAAAATAAGGGTATATTACCAAGGCATGAACCCCCTATATACCTCCAAACATCGTAATAGTCGGCCTATTATCGTGAGAATATTCCAATCAGAGCATATTGATCGCGATATTGAACACTTTATTGTGACAATAATATCATCATTTTAAGCTTTATTCATGACACGGATTTACAAATTTTACAACACGGATTACAACACGGAAAATGGATTTTAGAAAACGGTAAACTTCGGACTCTTAAGTTAAACTATTAAGATCAAAGGTTTAATGTTCTATTAACGAAACATCTTCCTTGGTTTTAACAATACGTCTTGAAGCGATCTACTTTTGAAAGAATTAAGAATGAATTGAGATGGAATGAAGGTTTCAAAGAGATGTCAGAATCTTGAGAAAGCAAGAGTATACATAGAAACACTATCAGATTAAGATAAAATTACAAAAAACTAGAGTGAAAAAGGTGCAGGAAGAGTGGTTAAAAGTAGCTGCAGCTGACAAGTGCTTCTCTGTGCAAAATCAAGAAAATTAATTAGTGTGCTCTACGGAAACAAATGAAATGATAAATATTGTTTAGTATCAGTACATTGTGTCCCTCCACATGTGCGTTTTTGGTCAGTAAACCCCACTATCCACCATACCACTACCATAAAATATACACCAAATTACACTACACATCTTGAACATTAATTTCATAAAAGTTATTTAGAATTATCTCAAAGTCTGACTCTAAGGTACATGAGGACTTGACTCTAGAATGGGGTACAAGGGAGCTCCATTTCACAAGGATTTTGCTGATTAATGTCGGAGGTACACTAATTTGGTCTCCAGGTATGACAAACCAAAATGGTGGCTTTACCATAGCGTTATGCACAAAGGGTAACCGGATTCCAGACTCTAGTCTAATCTTTGGTTACAATGCATCGTTCAGGCGATTCACAAAAAGGTATAAGACTGATGCATATCAGAAGTCAAAGGGATTTCTAACCATCATAATAAACTAAATCTATGATGCATTACAGCATAACAAGTTAATTTTGGGTTTATGAAATGCACCATATGAAGTATGCTAAGCTCTAATTGGTGCTCAGTTGCAGTCGGCTGAATATACAACACCATGATACAATTGCTTGTTTAAAACAAATGCTGTGATAACTTCTAATCCTGTTTCTGTTGAGTAATTTCACATCATTGTGTTTGATCCTACTTTTTTATTGTTAATTTTGGTCACATAAAATAAAACCCATGAAACATCAACTCTACTAAATGCTCTTTTCAATGTACAATAAGCTATTTTCACAATATTTCCTAAATAAAAAATACAGCAAAACCAACCGGTACTGCCAATACAACAAAATCACTACCATCAATTCCATTTGTTGTTTGCTATGACGCAACATTTGTGTTCAAAATTATTACCAACCCTTGCCTTCCGAACACATTTTGTGAGAGGGAAATGCTATGTGTAGAAGTTAAATCAGTTAAAAAGAGTAGTTTGCAATTGGGAATTCAAGAACGAGGAGATAAGAGGAAAAAGCGCTTAACAATAGCTGTTATATCCTTACATGGAAATTGCAAGTGTTGCTCAGTTCTAAGGGGAGCATTGGAGGCGGAGGACGTTAGCGGCATCTGCAAGCCGAGTACAGTCGCTGGTTTTAATTCGGTCAATACCACATTCTCGTTGACGGGAGGTTCCGTGTCTGGCTCCTCTGCTCTCCCGGCATGATGGCCCACCTCTGGTGATCTTCGGCCTAAAATTATATAAAATTCTCAATGAAACTGGCGGTAAAACATTTCACATAATTTACAGCACCTCATGAGTCAGAATTTTTACTAATACATTAATAAGTGTGTTATTAAAATCAGAAATAAATTGTTTAGATAGGTAAAATCTGACCTAACAGTGAGCTGGCATCAATTCTCTTTCAAGGGAATGAATTAATAGAAATTTATTTTAAATTTATTTCACTCAATTTTGGAGTAAGCTTAACCTTTTTTCAGGACTCATGAAGTCCACATTCTTCAGCAATTCTATTGTGATGATAAGAAGAGATATCATGTAATTTTTTCACCTATTTCAAACAATTGACATGGTCTACCCTTTTCTCAATACTCAAAAATCAATTGCAAGCTGGCATAAATAACTTCATACTTGTTTGTTTAAATGCCCTTCTGGATGCTTGATTAGCTAAGACTGCCTTATGATAATATCATACTATGGAAAGGGGCGTAGAATCTTGTTGTGATGTTAGTTCCATCACTTATCCAAAAAGTCGCAACAATGTCCTGACTTCAAATCACAACCAATTGACTTCAAGGCAACATTGACACTACATTGCTAGCCATGACTGAACACTTTTATCAAATAGGCAAATATATCACTAGCAACTTTGAAACTACATGCTGTGCATGCTGTACGATATGGGCATTAATCCCTAAAATGTAAGAAGTGAATCATTCCCTTGAAAGAAAAATTAATTTCTGTGGAAAAACATCTAAATAGAACATTTAATGGAACAAATTTTAGAGAAGAAATTAAACAGAAGAAAATTAATCCAGTCAGTAGAACAGAAAATTATTTGTCAAGAGAATCAGCAGAATCGAGATCTTCTCTATAAACATCCCACAATGCACTATTTCAGTTTTCCCCCATGTATGGCAATGCAATGAGGTGCACAATGCATGATGTATACTCAATTGTAACATGAGAACCCTCTGGAATGGTGCATGATGGGATAATGACTGAGACAAGTCTATAGCAAATTTCCAAACTGCATAGTCTGGCTTGAAGTAATAAGCACACAATTTTCCTTCAAATGCCCTGAGTTTTAGAGTTAAACATCGCTCTCCTGAATGTTAGACCAGTTTTAAATCACTCTTTCCTACATATATGATATACCATTTTTCACCCTGATGTGGCAGTGATACAACATGTTGAAGCAGCTGTTTCGTGTGTGAAACTATGCAGCGTCTTTGCACGTTAGCGCTTTGAGTGAATACTAGCGATTTAAAGCTGTGCCCAATCAAATGCGCACTAATGTCACTGCCATATCAGGGGTGAAAAATGGTATAGTTGAAGGAGAGGCATGGTGAGCAATAATTACTATAAGCCTTCTTGCCAACTTTGGCTTGTACTCTACCAGCTGTTAAGCTTAAAAGGCATTGATACATGTATTTGGTGTGATTCAGAGTCTAGTATGCATCTTTTCCTTAAGCAAGAGCAATTATTTTACACTCTACTTCATACCAGACTATACGGCAATGCCATCCACAGCAGCTAAAGGGGGTATCCCATTATGCTTTGCGGTACCATAACAGAACTAAATAAGTTATAGAAAATGTACACATCCTTTGCTTCAACTTTCAATTTCTCGCTTGATGAAGTTTGAAAAAGTATGACCCCAGAAGTATTGTGAAACTATCCATAGCTTTCAATATCTAAGTGGCTCTTGTTTATATTTTGTATAAATTTGCTATGGAGCATGCAGATATACTGCAATGCATGATGGGATACTCCTTTCAGCTGCTGTGAATGTCATCATAGCTATGACAAATGGAGAACGACAAAATTGAAACATAATGTAGATTCATACGAGCGTTAAATGGTAAAATTTAGACTTCCATGCTACTGAATATTGTTGTTCTCAGCAGGCGTCATCAGCTGTTGTTGTTACTCTGACCCAATGTTTTGCTAACAGCTGACAATTCACTAAGGTTAAAGTACTCCTGGGGAGTATAACATATATTCAATAGCGTAGAAGTCTAAATTACTGAAGTTTTAATCAAATTGAAGTTTGAAATAATATGATCAGAGGTGAAAAATGATCCCTAAACATATTCATAAAATACTTGTGAGTACAAAATGAGAACTTGGTGAGATCTGCACACTTTTATTTGTTTACACTACTCATTATTTGATATTACTTTGTAATTTGTATGAATAACATTATAACTAAACTGATGCCTCCTTATATTGGTCAAATGCTCATAATCATTTCAATTTCATACTAAAACACAAGTCTCCAAATATTAAACCTTGCTGACCTGATGAATTTCATAACTTAATTTGATCAAAGGAAGCTGGCAGACAACATTGCTTAATTTCTACAAGTTACGTTCGTTCAAATGTTTTCAATGTATTACATGTCTCATAACTGGATGGTATAACTTATCGTTTCCCCCTTTCCCAGCTGAGCCAGTTAGTTGATACCCTGAGTTTTCATAATCAACACCAACTCTGATGATTACAAATATCCGTTATATATAATTATTATTATAAAAAATAATTTATAAAAGTTTTGATATTTCAAAGATAACTAAACAAAACATTTCCAATAAAAACTGCAACTTTGCAATGGGAATTCATTTATTCAGCCTAATTTGGCTACAATCAAAACTAGCAGTAGCTAGACAATTGTTATTCTAGTGTGTAGATGCGTAGCTCAAGCAAATCGAAACAGGAAGTGGTATTGAACTACAGCAAGGAAATTCAGAACCACAATATATTGCTACCAAATTGAACTAAAGCAACACATTTTGATTTGGTAGGCAGTTTTAGGGTAAGTAACATACCAACAAATTTGGCTATTCCTGCTGAAATCCTTACACCCCCTGTGGAAGGCATGACAGGGGGGTGTAGATTTGAAATAGAGTCACCCATTCAGGTAACCGTTTGAAATTCACACTCCCTGTGTGGGAGAATAAGGTGATTTCTTCCATAAGGGGTGTGGATTTCAACTGGTATAGCCAAAAGCTAACTACCTAATGATGCAATCTTCATAATAGTGACTGCAAATATATCTTCATAAGGCTGGGGAAAATTCAATTAGGCTGTATGCTACCAGCTAGGCCTACTGATGTTGTTCTATTTCATTGGAGTTGTTCCATAAGTCTTAATTATTTAGAAGGTCCATAATTTCATCAAAATACATTTAGGTGTCTCGATTCTGAACATTCATAATTCTGCACGGCATCAAGGTGTTGTTACAACAAAATATGATGAACTTCTGACCTATGTGTAATTGAAAATTGCAAACCTTCGTAATAATAATGAAACTTTAAGAACCACAAGATGTAACCATATTCATCATACAAACACAGTAAAAAGACCACTGATGATAAGTCACATTTCTAAGTTATTGGTGTTTACATACTAAAATAAACTTAAGATACACCACTATCAATTATAGTATTATACAATTCTTCTAGGATACAGAATAAAATAAAAAGTATTCTTTGTGGTACCAACCCAAACTGAAGTAATTGCAATTTGGCACTGGATACCGAGACACACATGCCAGGTTTGTTCGAGTTCAAAAACAAACAATTTTTTGTACTCTGCTCAAAAACACATAATTTAATATTTACCTAAACACTTAATGATGTACTGGCTTTGTCAAGAACACAATAAACCTCCTACCATGAATTTGTCTAAAAAAATACATCATTTTGTGAACTTGCTTACTGAAGTATATTCAAAGGTAAGGCTCTTACAAAATAATCAAAGGTTACAATTATAGTATTCTCTGCTTAGAATTAAGACACAGCAATAATGACTTTAAAAACATTAGACAGAAAAGGTCAAAGTTCAATAATCAACTACATAGTAAGTTCTATAATAAATATGCATAAAAAACTAAATCAAGACTGTTAAACAGAAACAAATATTGTGAGTATTATAAGAAGTGTTAGAAGAATATGAAAAAATAAAATATCAAGAATAAACAATCATGCAAGAAAGCACTTTACAATACATTGTGAATAATGACAATAAAGCATAATCAAACTCTTTCACAAGCCAAAGCAACAACACCACTGTCGCGGATACTAATCTGCCAAATTAAATATTGTTGGAAGAATTTTGTGCTTATCCAAACAAATAATTGGTTCTCAAAGGACTAATAATATCTATGCGTACGTGCATAAGAGCATGCAGTTTACTATCAAATTATTTCAAAAATAATTTGTTTTCATACAAAAAATATTAGTGCAATAAGAAACGTTCCCATACAATAGGTAAGGAAACTAACAGTGATTATTTCATTAACAAAAGTGCTAAAATATCAAAAAAATGTCTAAAATAATAACAAAAAATGTATAAAATAATAAGAAACCATCTTTTTGGAGCTTTAACCTGCCATGGTGTTTTTGCATGAACTCACTTGCACCTTAACTAAAATTTGGGTCAATGGTGCTTGTGCATAGTGCCGTGATTGATTATTATTAGACTGAGCAAAGTTTTCTTCACATCAAATGAACTCAAAACGTGCAATCATGCACCAATAAATACAAATCAAACATCATATGCACACTATCACACAGAATACAACAACAAAAAGCACACTAGAGTACAAAAGAAAATCGTTACCAAATATCATACAAGTAGGTTAGCATTTTGGTATATCTGTAATTTGTTACACATTTCTAAATATCACACATCTATGCACCATGTGTAATAAAGGGTTCGCATGTCCTCAGTCCTCCAAGACTTTTTAACGTAACACAAAAGTTGATCACAAAATTCTAAAATTATTAAAATTATTGGTAACCTATTTTGTTTTACACATCTGATCCAATTTACAATGTCACATATTATTGCATTCGATCACATTGGCTCATTACGTAAGAAAATATGCAATTTTGAAAGTTGCACTTTGGTCCATTCAATTCTTACAAAGCATGCAGGATGTAATCTACATCAGGCCTACTGTATTACCGTAAAAACTCAATAGTTAGCATATGTGCTTACTATCGAGCCCTTTTAAAACATGCAAACATGAAGAGTCCCATTCCTCAAAAGTGTAAAGGGTTTTGAGCAAATCATCAACACACATAGTTATATACGAACAAGTAAACCTGCAAATGTGTGTCTCAACCTCATTAGCTCTTTTGGTAAAGTGCCGGACTTTGGTAGAATTTCATGTTTACAAAAGCGCTTGATAGTAAGCACATATGCTAACTATCAAGTTTTTACAGTATTTGGTCAGACCTACTGCATTATTTGAATGGACCAATGTGCAACTTTCAAAACTGCATTTTGTTTACATAATGAGCCACTGACTCAACGCAACAAACTGTGAAATTGTAAATTGGACAAGTTGTGTCAAACAAAATGTGCTACCAAAAATTTTCCCAATTTTTTTATTTTGTTAAAAACTTCCTAAAAGGTCTTAGGGGAGCACTTGTAAACCCTTTATTACAAATTAAAAGGATATGTATAAGTGATTTTTACAAAATCGTACATTCAATAAATTATTTTGCAATGTTCACAACCAAAATCAAACAAATGTGCACAATCCAAAACAAAAAATGTGAAATAACAAAGTAGGACAAAGCAAAGGGCATCCTTGCTAGTGTCTGCAACAATTATTGCTGCATATGGATATTTTCAACAAAATACCAAATGCATTTGAAAGAAATCTTTCATCCATATGCAAGCATGGTTCATGGGAGAATGTGTGATATTACATGACAATGCAGTTATATATATATAGTTATATTTGCCAGGCTATATAGCAGTTATCATTTCAACTGTTCAAGGTAGACATTTTTTAGGTTAAATTTGTTTACACTTTTTGCCTTTGAGAGCCACATACAAAACATTTAAGATACATAGGTTTAGGTGGTAAGTCCACGAATGGGCTACTCCAGTTAAAATCCCTGGAGACATGACCTTCATCTCCTACACAGGGAGTGTAGATTTCAAATGTTGAAATTCACACTGACTATGTGTTAGATTGCAGACATTGTCTTCCACAGGGGGTGTATGGATTTCAACTGGAATACCCAGTATACATGCAGGTTTACAATATATAATGTAGGTAATTTATATGCATGCAGGGTTTTACTTATGCAAGCTTGTTTTCAAATCAGGCAGGTTTACATACATGCTTTCCTTTCTCAAATTGGGCTGATCCATTTAAAGTTCGCACTCCCTGTGGGGACGAATTTGGACATAGTCTTCCACAGTGGGATTATGAATTTCAAATGAAATTAGCACATTATCCAACTCTATTTGTAATTGGTGTATAACGTCATATGGAGCTGCCTAATGTGTTCATATCATTTGAAATTCAGATATTTCCAAACTCTTTGACAGTGGGATTGTGGATTTGAAATGGAACTGCCCGTTTGCACAAAGACAACATATTGATACGCGTGCAAATGCACTTATTTTATAGTGACAACTACAATTCACAGTGGCACTAAAAATAGTGACATCACATTGTACTCAAAGGCTTAGAGCTCCGACATATGAGTTGAAAAGATAACTGCAGCCGACAAATATGACATCGTCTCCCGGCCCGACATACCTGGACTTGGATGCTGTGCAGGCTGCTGTTGTCCAACCACACCGGCCTCTTGTTGTTGAACTATCATAATGGACTGTGCCATGTGTCTTCTGGCTTCTTCTGATAAGGTAGAGATTGGTGTGATAGGAAGGTTGGAACCAGATGCGTTATTCTCTGCAGCTACTGCTGCTAGTAAACTGGCATGCTGCTGTATATATAATAAGGTGAAGAAATCAGTGTTAGGATTAGTCAGTCTGAGACCAAAACACTGACAGAATATGAGGTGTAAACAGGACTTGCTGCAATATTTGTTGAGTTTCAATGTCAAAAGGATGACAGCCTTCACTGAAAAGCTACGATATCAGTACAACACTGAGCAAATCAAAATAGTATTCTTTTTGGAATGGAACGCAACCAAATTTTAAATAACTTATCGCAAATTAATACCATACTTCCAAAGATGTTATACCAATAGATTACCAATGTACAGTTGTCTGCAACACGTGTACGGTGAACAACACCATTTGTTATTTATGTAGCCTGTATGTCAAACGTAATATGTATTTATGTAGCCTATAGATGTCAAATGTACTGAAAATATTGAATTAAGAGGTGGGGTCGGCTGGCAACGTGGCTGGAGCCTCAATGCTTTACTCTACCAGAGCCTAAGACAATGCAAACGAAAATAGTAAATATATGCGCGGATCACTTAAGCTTTCATTTCCAGGTATTGAAATAGATTGGAAAATACACATGCAACTCCTCACATATTAATATGGCGGAATATACGCTAGCACAGTGAGTGATTCAAGATCATCTCTTGCTTAATTGTGCTGCATGTATACCATTTTGTGACCATCTTACCAACTGTAATTGTTCTGACACTGTTGATGACTGGATAGGCACAGGTTTGATGGGATAACTTAAGCTTGAGACCGGTGTTGTAGATGATGAGGCATGTATGGGTTGAGTGGCGGTAGAGTAAGTGTATAATGGTGGTGGTCCTGAGGCTGCTGTCATGCTGCCCGAAATGCCTACTGATTCAGCTGTTTGGTGAAAAAAAAACCCACAGAAATTGTTATATGGCAATTGAAATACCAAAGCAATTGTTAAACTGACATGTTATGACTTTTTGCCTAATGTCAGGCAGAGATTCTCAAAATGAGGGTGGTAACATGTCTGAAATAGATTAATAATTAATACATAGATTGGAATATTCCATGCCTGTGCCCTCTAAGCATACACGTAGTGCTCAACTTGTCTCTTCTGTGTACTCTTGTGCTACTTGTGCAATTTTTGAGTTCGCTATAAATGTACCCCTTTTATACTTATCATCGACACACATAGGCAACATGCCCACCTTCCGTGGTATGTTTCAAATAAACAAGTAGCAGTAACACAAAACTAGAATATACTAAGTATTACATTACAATCTGTCACTGAAAGTTCCAATTAGCTGTATATCTCGGGAAATCCCCTACAAAGGCATCAAATCACTCTTTTGCTCAAGAGTAAATAATCTGCTGTAAATAATCTCCCAAAGGCTATAGAAAATCAGCAAAGTATGAATTTGGACGAACATCCGCATACACCTTGTGACGAACAATGTGTTTTGATTGGTTTGATTTGGTTTGATAAGTATTTCTTTCTGCTCACAGTTTGTATTTTGAAATTGGAATGCAATTAACACTTGGACCAAATCAGGTCATTGTAAATATGATACCTAAATTTGTACTCTTCCATATGTATCTTTGAGGGGTAGTTAAAGCCAATCATTGAATGATTCAAAAGGGGCATTGACCATTTTCCTGCCATTTTTAACTTAACTTTTTGAAATTTTTCAGTTGATTTGATGCTACTGCACTACTTTCTCTTAACTTTCTCACCTTCTTTTTTAATCATCAATTTAGCTCTCTCGATATCAACCTGACTTGGTGATGACAACAAGCTCTTGATAGTGTACATGGGTGGAATTCTGTTTGAGCTCCCGGAGGTATTCAATGCAAACGAGTACGCCTGCGATGTGGCCTGGCCGGCTGACAACGGCGACGCCATGGGTGATCCACTTTGAACTCACGGCAGCCATTTGTAGGAAGGCGGAGGGATATTGACTGGCCAGAGATGGGTTAATATTTAGAGCTGGGGAAAGTAAAATAAAAGAAAAAAAGATTGCTGATTAGTAAGAAAATGTAGTTCTTCAACAACAGGAATATTATACATATTTTTTTATGGAGGAGGGTAAGTGACTGAGGTAATAAAAATCTTCTAACACCATAAATGTGCATAAATATTGTATAATTTCATTTTTCTTGCGGGTGGATGCATTTATATTTGTTTGCATTTTCCAACATTTTTAGTGACAATTTTGTTATAAAAATTGCAAAAATCACAGGATTTTTTTAGTCGTGTATGAAATAGGTTAATATATAAATGCATATCACTTGTTGCTTGAGAAATTGTACAAAATAATGCACATGTACTGAGATGTTGATACATCTAATGCACTCCCCCAGTATGTGTGCATTATTTTGTACAATTTCACTCCCAACAAGTGATACACGTTTATTAACCTATAAGCATCAACTGATGTGGCAAACAGCCTCAACTGACATTTTTGAACAAATCAAGTTTCTATCTTAGTTTTTTTAATTTTTATTTACCTACATAATATACTATGAAATACCTAATTTTGAACTCCACAGCCTAAATCCAACCCTATAAAAGATAGGTGCCAATCAATACCAACTAAGCACCCATATGCCCCTTTAATGCCCTTTTAGCATGGTACAGCTTCACAGTGGCCAAGCCAGGAATTTGGCAAGCAATTGCAGTGACCCGACAAAATTAAGTTGCCGGTTGGTTGAGTGAAGCAAGCTGAGCGTTTAACAGGTTTCAGGGATCCAGAGTGCAAGGAGCTGTTATGTCCCTTTTCAATGACTCAGGATTGGCAATTGTTTAGCATTTTGTACATTATTTGTCAACTAGCAAAGCTAATAGCAAAATGATATAAATGCTAGGCCTACTATAATTTGTGTACCTACCTATTATGTTATTCAACTGAGGTATCTGGGTCTACACCAAAGAATATTCAGTGTGACTATTTATAATAAATAACTTATAGGTGTTGAACTGCTATTAATGACAAGAAAGTAAAATGTTTCGACTTGTACTTCTTCTTGGTGAAATAAGGTCAAAGTCAGACCGCTCAAAATGAAACGACAGTACCAGTCTGAACCGAACAGAACAAAACCGACAGAACAAAATATTGGTGGCCCCCTTCTGGCTACACCACTGCAGCTTCACCATGTGATGGCTACATTAACCCATACAAAATGAATATTGTGTTCAATTTTGAACCAATCAAGGAGGGTATTAATAAGATCATTTGCATATGCAAGTTAGACCATAAATGGTTTAAAGCCTAGTCATAATTGGCAATTGAAATCAGCATTTCAAGCTATCAACCAGTCAGAAATGCTGTTAGATGACCAGTAGCGTCCAGGGGGTTAACTAATCAGTTTCAACTTGGAGAGACAAGAGACTCTTCATTCTGGCACTATGACCTTTTTTTATTTTGGATTGCATGTGTATCAGGTGTGTGCTCACTCAACCGTATCATGATTTAATGTGGCAGCTTTATTCTCCACCCAATTGTTATTCCACATAGTTTCCATTTTGTGTGCAGAAAACTGATAATCTCATTAAAATTTTACTGTCAATATAATATTCTCTTCACATGAATGGATATGGGGTATATCAACTCTTTTTGACTTTTCTTTTCAATATATGATAGGATTAAAATATAAATGTATCAAAGAACCGCTGTGTAAAAGTACACTAGCTGTTTCTTTGCACTGTACTTTTTTTTGTTGGCCAATGATATATCTAACTTGCAGGATGTTTAGTTGAAAATATAATTCGGACTACAAAATATTGAAATTCAAAAGTTGAATCTCAATTAAAATTATGCTATTTAACTGGATAAGGAAATTGAAATTAATTTTTATATAAGGCAAAATAAATTGTCTCGGCAACCCATGCCCTAAGTGATGACTGATGACACTGCTATGCAATTCTTTTTTCGTAGTCATAAGGATGCGATAAATGCAGGATTTTTTTTTTATTTGCATTTTTTCCCACTTATTAAATCAAACTTCCATATTTTTTCTGATTATACAAAATTGTTCTTGAAAAATCCTAGAAAACATTTTTAATAATAAAAAAACATGCTATAAAATGCACATTTTGAAAGCTATATGCGACTGTGTGTGGGTCACCGATATATTGTTCTTTGGCAGAAAAAATTACATACCTGCTTGAAGAGCTGCCTGTTGTTGTGAGAAGTCTGGTGCAAGATGTGAAAGTTTACGTGGGTCTACCATTGTAGGCGATGATAACGGTGAATCCCCATCATCGCTATTCAAGGGGGAATTTGGACGGGCTCTTGTTGTCAGTGATCCTTCTGGCATCACTTGACCGTTGACTATTTTATTTCTTAAAATTCTGCAAAAAGAAGAGGCATAGTATTCAGTAAGGGATGGTACTAACTTACAGTTAGAAAGATGGGAATAATGAGGCAAGGATTATAATTATTTGGCAATGATAACAATTTATTTCAACTTCAGGAAAACTGAAGTTTTTCAATAGGTATACAGGCCTAGATTCTACAACTAGGGGAAATTTCCAATTAGAATGAATTTTGTACCTATCATCTGTTTTATTGTATTGGAAATTCCTCCTGGAGGACAGAATTTTGTTTAAATGAAGATGACTCTGTCATGAGTTATGTTGTATTGCATATCCTATATATGTATGTTCAGTGTTTTTTACTGGGCAAAGAATACGAGGTGTATCAGTGTCCTAATCTGGCCTAGCAACCTACATGGTGCAGCACCATTTTCTTTCAAGCAAGCTACTAATACTATTTACTATAAATAGCACCCATTCATTAAGGTAAATAACTTTCACAATATTTGAAAAGCTTTGCTCCACTATAACACCCTACCAGTTACAAGGTCATGTAGCTCATTCAAGGCCACGTACGGCTTGTTTGGCTTTGCGTGTTAGCTTCCGATCACCCATTGAATTCGCACAACAAAAGAATGGCCTGACCCTGGCGACCTAAAATTGCCCCTCCTGCTATTTAACGCCTCAATTGTTTGCGCAATCCATTGCAGCGGTTAACAACATAACAAATGGATTGGGGCACCATAATGAACCCCAGATTTCTTCCGTCGCCTCAAGAGAACAACTTGAGCCGTTGTGATCACTATTAGCCATACGTGATTGTCAATAATATATTCAGGCCAAGCCATGCTGCACTTTGAATCAAAAAGGGGGAAGGTGTGGTGCCTGTGATTTGTATGTATCGTCCATTAGCATGACAGGCATTCTTGTATTGTACTACCATTTTCTCTTAGACTGCAAGCACAAGATCGATTACATTCTCCCTTGTCAAGGGTCAGTGTAATAACAGGTAGCTGTTAAACTCTCAGGTTGCCTAAAACTCTTTCATGGTCATTAATACTCTATTGTAAAGTTGTAAATACTGTGGTAATTGAAGTATAACCTTTAATTGCCATTCAGTATACAGGTTGTTGTAAGTCTCCTTAATTTGCCCAATAAACATAAAGCACACAATCCTCCCTGTTTCAAAGCTAACCACTGGGCTATTCAAAAAATAGTAAGAGCAGGGAAGGAGAGGAAGCGAAACAAAATTATACTACACGATCATGTTCAGACGAGCGTAGGTAACTTGCAGTTAAGTTAGAATTCAGCTATCTTTGAAAGTAAATAGGTAGCAAGTGTCTCTGTAATTAGCTAACAACTATGTGGACAACAGGACAAGTTTGCAATCGATATCAAAGGTGAGCATGCATTTCTGTTGATCACTTCCATGACAGCAACTAGGATTCTTTCATTTTCCTGTCATAAGCAGGGACAGGCGATTTGTGCAGAATTCCGCGCAATTGGCAATTTTTTTCCTATGGGCAGGGATACATGATTTGCACTGAAAAAAAAAGTTCCGCGCAATTTGCTATTTTTTTCAGCGCAAATCGCCTGTCCCTGGTCATAAGGTCACTGCGGGAGGCGCAGTACTTCTGGTAAATGTATACATTTATAATTGATAGTGTTTGATAGTGTATGTGCGCTCACAAGTAAAACAGGCCAGTGGTTACCTAAATTTGGTGGATAAGATTGGAAGAATAGGGATACTGTTTAAATTTTGGCTGCGTATGCATCGTAATCAAATCAAGACTTCCTTCAAAATGTTGGTCTCGGGTATTCATTTTTAACACTGTACAGGTTAAAAAATTACCTTATAACTGGAGATATCTAACTGGGATGTGGTTCTCATAAACTGAAATATGAACCAATGTTCACCGTACTCCTGGGATGTCTGGATTGAAAGTGCCAAATTCTGCAGCCTTAATTACTCACCTATTTATAGAGCTAACACTAGGTACTGTATCTTTTGTGCAAATGCCGTCTGAGATGAGTTGTTCCCGGATCTCCCAGGCAAATATTGTGGGGTTTTCCTCTTGTAATCGGCTATCTTCTCAACAACGCCGGGTGTGGCCACTTTGGGTTTGCTTCCTCCGATTATTCCAGGTCTGATTGATCCTGTTTCATAGTATCTGTAAGGGTGCACAAATGTAAGAAGAGATTCAAATATTTATCACCCTGTTGGGTATATTCACTGTGAGCAAAAATGATCAAATTCATGCATATGTTTTGATACTAATTATGTACGGTACAGCATGATCATCATCTTGGGCATGCTCATATGGGGCTCATATTGCGATATAAAGGTAGAAAAGATCGCTCTCATATCATGAATATTTCCTAAAACATGTATCCCCATGTACTAATTTACCCGATCAGTAGAACAAATTTTCAAGAACTTCAGCAGACACAATCCAATTTTAATGAATGTTGACTTTTTAAGCTGAATTTATACTACATTGCTGAGCGATAGCAATTGGTTTTTAGTCAGTGAGGTAGAGCGCTTTTTGTTGCGTTCAGAAAAGAGTGTTACCTTATTAGCCAAATACTATTCGCTTGTCACTCAGCGATGGAGTATAAATTCAGCTTTGATGGAATGTGTTGCTGTAAACCATATACCAGACAAAATACAGTTTTATTGATGTGAATTAACATACTGGAACCAACCCTAATGTATGTGATAAAATTTTACTTGGTGATTCTTATTGGGTGGATCCTTTATGATGTTGCAATAAAAAGGATTGTCATAAAACTAATAATGTGAACATTTTACCTGCAAAGTGAGATATGTGGAACCAAAAATGAGTAACAATGGAATACCAGACAATGAATCTTAGCCACAGATTAGGGGATGATAATTGGTCCTCTACTTGATCCTTTCATAAATCAGTGCTGGGCTAAAATTGGGATATTGGGATCCTTTGCTCAGAGTCCTCAGATATACTGGTACATTCTGCAAATTGATGGTCTCAAGTACCGGACTCAAAAAAAAAATCGGAATTACCTTCAAAACTGTGAAAGTCGTAAACCGAGGTTATGGATCTAGTTACCTGCACAGTGCACACATATATTTATTTAAGACTGGGGGTCTGGATCAATTCAGCAATGTGCAGACAAAGCCAAAAATAAAGGTTCATGGAATTTGCCTAAATCTTGTGATAGGAAAGGTATTTGGGTCTAATGATTTTGTAACTTGATCAAAATTCGAAAATCCCTTGTTGCCATGGTAATGGTTCTTTGAAGATTGCCACAGGGAAAGTTCATTTTTTCAATTTTACAGTTAGAAAAAGACACATTTTTCTAGCTAGCACTAATGAAATTGCTAGAAGTATGGAACAATTTAAATTGCTGCTGATAAATACCTATGTATTAGACGTTACAAAAATAGTATTGCCAGTTTTCTCACCCACCTAGAATATTGTGTAATATGCAATGCAAAATCCCTCTTTTTTCCATTTTTTTTCATTAGTAAAAGTGGTATAACTTTGAAATTCAATAACTCTCAAGAAGAAGTTTGCTGATTAAAGTCAGGGGTTGGATGAGAATGACTATGAATGGGGATGATCAACCAACCAATAAAAAAATTGGGGTCTTTACCCCATAACAAAGTTTTACTTTGAAGAAAGTTCGCTATTTTCGATAAAAATGAGCTAATTACATAGCACTTTCACAGTATAAAAAATCCTTTATTGGCTTCTGATTTGCAAATAACATACCCAGAATAGTTCATTGACCCATCATAACCATTGGTTATCATTTATTTAAGTAATTTTCACTTAGTAAACTGCCAGTGACCCCTCCCCCAGCCATATGGTTTAATGTATGAAAAATGTGCAAAGTTGGGCGCAAAATGGTTACCATGGACATTAATTTCTTGGTGGTGGTTATCTGTCTTGTACAATCTCTACTCTTCCTAAACAATGGCTAAATCGATTATAACTATTGAAACCAAATAAAACACATTATATTTCAGTTGGTCACTACTCTGGAGTAGGCTAGGGGTTTCCATGTATAATAATCATTTCTACTTCTTATTTAGGCCTATATTCACTACTGGACTCATTGATTGACTTTATCTGACATACCTCACCAATAATCTAAATATGGTTTAAACATAATGAGAATGTGATAATTTCGTGGATTTATAATATTAAAGTCCTTTTACCAGTAGTTTCTACCTTATCTGGGTTTATAGCAACAACAGCAACTGACATACCAAGTAACATTTTTCTTTGTTTTATACAATGTTATCTATACATTTAGTTTAAGACTGCATGATACTGAAAACAAATCTCAAATGTAAGAAAGATCAAACATTGTACAAAACAATAGAAAAATGTTTATAAAAACATGGGGGACTGGACAATGCACTTGAATTATTGTTTTTAAAATGCAATGTCACAGTTTTTTTTAAAAGTTAAATGTGGACATGGTGAAGCCATTGCGAACCCATTATAAAGTGATGCTCAAGTCTTTACTTTGTGTAGATTGTTAGAATTATAAACGGAGTCGCTCATGTGGGATTTTCTAATGAGATCATGAACAGTGCCTGACAAATGTCTGTGAGAGTTTTGATGCTGACACTGCTAAGTTTGTCATCTTGTACTCTAAATAATCTATTTGTCCCCAAAGTAATAGGAGTAATGGGATGATAAAGTTCTGGTTTCTGCACCGCTTCCTTTAGGCACTCTTGATATACCATTGTATCTGCAAGTTCATCATTGATCTCTCGGAAAAAAAACTACTTGTGTGTTGTGGGGTCAGATACTCGTCTCAGATGTAGGCCTGCTAAACATGCTAAATGCCCTCTTGTTGCTATTTTACATCCGCCAAAAAACGCATTTGCTTAGCAACAGCAGAAGGGTCTCTCTATTCCCAGCCTGGATTCCCAGTGACCTCTTCATGCTCATACCCATCAATACTAAATTCTTTCTGCTTCTTGGAAATTGGGTTTGTTTGTTTCTTAATGACTATAGGTTAAATACCACATAATTATGTATTACACGGGTTTCAATGGCAAAATGGCTAATTTCGGGTGGACGTTTCTCATATTCAGAACTCTCACAGTTAAATGCCACTAATATCAGGTGAAACTATATGATTTAGATGCCAAATGATCAAAAACTCAACATTGGTTGACCTGAGACTTTTCTTGTTTTAACGCACTGAACCGTAAACACCTCAAAATGGCAGTGCGCACTTTCGAAGCTGAAAGTTACAATATGGTAGGGCTAATATTTACTAAAAACCGTGGCTGTGCGTATGAATTTTGGTACTATTGCAACAAAAATGTCATATAATGAGAGAAAATATACCATTTTGAAGCATCAAACCCTAAAAAGTACTTTTTTGGCTATATTACTTGGTCAATTTCAGCGATTTTAAAGCAGTCTTTTCAGATGGCATGCAAACAAATAGTTACTCGTCTTATTTCCATGTATCGCCCAGGCCTATTAGTGGTATATAACCTTTAGGGCCAATTCATGACCTAATCATATCTCTGATTCAGAAAGAATGCATTGCTGTCCGTCCTCTTATCTTGGCTAGAAGGCTTTTTAATTTTGATGTTTGTAATTTTGTCATATTTTCCTGACTGAATGTGAGCTACATGTACTAGCGTCAATGCTTCAATGCTTTATGTATGTCGATCGATGTACATGTTTCCTTTGGTAACTGAATAACGTTTGCAATAGGCCTACCTCTTGAATCCACCATAGCTAGTAGATTCATCTACTGAAGATAAAGCTTCACATACTCCCTATTGCTGATTCGTGTTCTCGTAGAATTGGTGAACACTGTTGATTGTACTGGGTTAGTACTAGTAGCTGCCTGATGTTAAAAGCAGCACATAGTTCATGATGTTGATGATTTTCAAATGTTTCTTGGTTACATTTTCTGATGTTGAATTCCCGGAAGATCCATCTGCTGGAGATGAAACTTTACATGATGTTGAGGGCTAGGCTTAAAACTTCCAAACTGCGTGCCAAAAAGAATTTCTTGCCCCTTTCAGCCTCCCACCAAATCTTTCCCCCCCCCCCGCACATGCCATATGTTTGAGTTCCCAATTTGCAAACCTTATAATAATGGTTTAGATGTACATAAATGCAAGCGTAGTGAGCAAAGAATTTGGCATATTTGAACATTTCTGCACTGTTTTTCTAAGCCCTTATCAGAGTGTGTCTGTAGTATAGTCTGCCGCGTAAATGTGCTCCAATGTCCATTGCCACCACCTAGCTTGCAGTGGCAAACAAAAACCTGGGCAAATCATTATTGCACAGCCCCTGATTGGTGTTCTCGTAGAGTTGGTGAACTCTGTTGTTTGTACCGGGTATCTAGCTGTCTCATGCTAAAAGCAGTGGCAAACTTACAAAAACCTGGGCAAATCAGGCTAGGAACCATGGTATAGGTTCATGTACTAGACCCCTGACCCCTTTGAGTTTGACCTGCCAAAATTGCTCCCCCCTTTTTGTGGGTTGCCAAAATTCTTGGACACCCCCCCATTTACCCTTCCTACGGGGCTTATCATTATTGCACAGCCCCTGATTGGTGTTCTCGTAAAGTTGGTGAACTCTAGTTGTTTGTACTGGGTAGCTAGCTATCTGTATTTGAATAGCGCTGCGCTCTGTCTAATCTGCTTAACATGCTTAAAAGGCCTGTATGTATAATATAGCTTGTTTGTACCATTTAAAACTGAGACTCAAATTTAAGAAGTCACTTAATCTTTTCATCAATAGAAATATATTCAATGATTATTTCATTACGGTTATTTAAACACAATCCTTTTAAGCTTAAACTTGTCTTTTTTGCCATAAATTCCCTTAAAAATACACATTTTTTTCAAAAACTTGGTACTTTTAAAAAGCCAGAACTTCTTTAGAAGTTGAGACCCCAATTTTTTGAAACTATATATCTGTCAGCAAGGGTTCACTCTAGCTATGCCACCATACAATTACAAAATATCAACTTCTTCTTTACAGTTACACCCCTTCAATGTTGGGGTAAAATGACATTTACAATTTTTGCCCAAAAATGTGTTTTTTTCTACTTAAAATTAAAGGATCTTTTAAAAGAGTGACAAGCTCTTTCTTCATTTGCAAGGACTACCAAAGCATGCCCATATCTGAAGAAAAAAATTAAAAATTATATCACATCTTATATATTTGTGGCATTCGACCAAACTTTGCCCTTTTTCAAAAATGAAAAATGTAAATTTTGGTCATTTTCGACTAATATTTGTTTTGTCCGTTACCATGCCAACAGGCCAAATGCAACTTTTTAAATGTCATTTTTAAAATGTCCCCCCTAAACCCTTTCCATGCTAAAAGAATCAAGGATTTCTATTTTTTTGAGTTTGTCCACATATTTAAAATTTTGCTTGACGGTAACAGACCCCTAGTCTTAAATGTTCACTGTAGTGCTTCAAGAATGGCTGGATTGTTCCTGAAAAATTATACATGTTTGTCAGTAAATTACCTATCACCAGGTAGTTAGGTATTCAAGTATCTCTCTGTCAGACCAAGCATGTATACCCATGCATTGCAGAAAACCAAATTGTAGTATCACACTTTACAGCTCGGGGGCACTCATTGAACATTGGGAACTAAGAACTGATTTTCGGGCCAAATAAAAGCTTGATGAACTGAAATTTCAAGGGGTCTAGTTAAAATTAGGCCAAATTATAGGCTGTGTAGGTACAAATTCCATTTTTTTTCCTAGCTTTAGAATAAGAGCTGCAGTTGTCAGGGTTTGAGATCCTAGATCATGATCAACTGTATAGGTTTCAAGTAACTGCCAGGGAGAGCCTGAAAATCGGCCCCTTGACTGCTGCACATCCCCGTACCAGGTTTACATGCGAGTACCACATCAGGGCTTAGCAATCAAGGACACTCACACAATCTGACGTATGTTACCTGACAAGAATTTTGCTGACACAGCCATGTGAGACTTTGAGCTGCCTGGAGATGTCACATGGTCGCACACCTTGCTGCGCCATGTCTACAATCTGTTGGCGGATGGCTTGTGGTAGAGGTCTTCCATTGGCAAACTGGCCTCCTAGTTGATTCAGTGCACTTTCCCTATCTGCCTGGGCTGTAGACAACAAACAGGAGATAATGGGAACATGTTAGCAAAATTGATTAACACATTTTTTTTACACTTTTTACCACAGGCTATTTCTCCTAATTAGTGCCCCCTGCAGAATGTAAAGTCCCCATTTTCAATGCACCTGTTACAGATGCCGTCAAATGTCTCCATAAAATTAATATCTAAAATATTCTGGTTTCGTTGATTTTGATCCTGCTCAGATACACTAGTATTTTTATTGTTTATACTGGCGTGTAAATAAATTCCTAATTTTGACTGTAAATTTTTTTGTTTTAATAAGCACTCCCTGAAAGTGACTAAGGTGCTATTCAGTGCTCAAAATAGACAGAGGCCGAGGGTGATTTCCCCACGGAAATGCCAAAATAGCCCTCAAAAATTAACTTACGGGGCCAATTTTTAAAGTAGCCCGAAAGGAACTATTTTGAGGCTTGTGCTCAAAGTAAATGGGGATTTGGTATTTAACCCCCAGAATCCTGAAATTAAGTAGCCCCAAAAATTTAAATTATGGGGCAATTTTTTCAATTATATGCTATTTGTCATTTTGAATAATTCTATTTTTCTTTAATTTAAGAGACACATGATAGCAAACTGTCAAAGTATATTTTTTGTGAACAGATTCATGATAATATCTTGCTGTGATTAATGACAGGGATTTCCTAAATATACCACATACAGAAGAATTGTTCAACTTCAGTGCATTCATTGTCTATGTGAAATCAATGTTCCACACGCAATCACCGACACATTTTTAAATACATTCACGTCTCAAGGTTGAAATTTGGGTTGATATACGAAGCGTAAAATTTGGATAAAAGATCATAAAATATGTAAACATTTTATTTGTGGTAATTACTTGGCTGTATCATAATTCATGTCATTTGCTTCTAAGGGGCTGTGCAATAATTAATTATGAGCCTTGGGGAAGGGTAAAATTGGCAGGGTCAAGAATTTTTGGCCAGCCAAAAGAGGGGGGGGACAAGCAATGTTTTTGCACTTAAAAAAAATGCACTCAAAGGCTTAGAAGAAAAACAGTACATAAACTCTTAAATTTTTTAAGGGGGGTTGGGCAAGCCAAGATTGGGCATGACGTTTGGAAATTTTACCCCCTATAATTTGGCTCATAATTATTGCACAGCCCCAAAGGGTATCACAATTCTATGTATTCTTAGGCCAAACAGAACATGGAATCTCGGATCCTAAGAGCTTGCGAACATTTAAATGTGGAATCCGTTAATTCAAAAACAAATTGGGGAAAATAAAACAATCTGTCAATTAATTTCCCAGCCAGTCAAATGCCTTCTGCAAAACGGATGTCCGCAGCAGCTCTGAGACACTTCTTGGGGGCCTTAGCTAAACTCCTATGTCACCCAGTAACTTCTATTGCATTTCAATCCATGGAAAGGTGGTACAGGGCACGCTATTGTTATGGGATCTGATACCATCTGGGTACATTATAATAAATCATGCCCTCTTTGGAGTCTCCATCATGGTGGAATAGCCATGTCGTCATTGCCTCCTGATTTATTGTGGTTTTATGCAGCGTTACATCACACAAAATGGATGCTACTATAATGGAGACTCAACAGACCCAAAGAGGGCGTAATTTATTATTGCGCACCCAGGGGTATCAGATCAGTGGCGTAGCGTCATAGGGGCCCGGGGGGGGGGCACATGCCCCCCCAATGGATTGCAAAATTTAGAAAATCCCATAGGAAAATTGCCAAAATGGCCTGTGCCCCCCCAATCAGACCTGGTGCCCGCCCCCCATCATGGTCGGTGCCCCCCCAATCGGATGACCCACGATACGCCACTGTATCAGATCCCATAACAGCTACCTTTGACAAAATCAAGGTTAAAGTAGAAAAGGACACAGTTTCAGCACCCCAAACAAGGAAGTAAACAAAATTCCACACTGTATTTTTTGTGCTTCCAAGAAGAATACACAGGCCCAGGTACACAGGTGTCAACTATGCTTGCTGCTTCATTAGGTTGTTGTTTGTCATGGAGAATAAATTGTTTGTAACCAAGGACAAACTAATCCAGGGATAGCCAACCTTTGTCATTTGTACTTAGCCATGATAATTGCTACCTCTATTACGCACATACAAGTACACGCCAACACAGGGCTCACACTGCACTTTCTTGTCAACCTGTAACCATTGGCCCAGATTGGGATGTGGTTCAAAACTTGCTATTATTAACATTTCACCTACACATAGTCTGGACTCTGGATTATTAGATGAAAAAAGGTCCATCTCAGAAGACAACGCACATAGCTTTTAAAATTCACATTGATCAAAGCACATTTATTTTAATCCCAGGTTTTGGAGGGTTTTTGCCAGCGTTTTTGACTTTTTTTAGTCAACAGGAAGCAAATTAGAAATTGACCATGAAGCAGGAAAAAATAACACCACCAATTAAAAATATTTTGCGATATTATTTTTCTTCCAGTATGAAAAAAAAAATATTTAAAATTTAAACTATTATTGTACACCTGTGATAAGTTTCTTTTCCTTTATTATTTATTTGAATACTAGAACTTTTTGATCTGATCTGGGTAGAACATAATATAATGGGACGACATGTCTTGTATGCTCCAAGGGCTTTCAAGTAGTGTCAGGAAAAGAGAAATCCTTGAAAAGAGTTACTTGTATCAGTTCTAGAAATTATTTTGGCCTTAGTTAAATATTTTCTGAATGACCCAACTTTTAGGTGAAAGTTCTGTCTTTCTAAATTCTATTCACAAAATGTTGACGAAAAAATGCACATGATGATGATGCATTAAATTGTGAATTAAGCAACTTGTGACTACACAAACTTGCCCTGTACGTCAAATTAGTTATGATGATGACTGTGTTAATAGTACAAACAACCTCTTGATGGTTGAATTTGGTACCTATTAACATGCCCAATCATGCATTACGTGGGCGGCAGTGATTTGCACTTTGCGTGACAAACGAGGCATGGCGATCATGGAATTCCTAAATCAATCACACACACACAATTTTTTTTTGGATGTATACCTATTATCCTGTTATTGCATTTGTCTGTTGGAATCCTACAGCGTGAAACAAGCCTGTCTATCATTATACAAAAATTGAAAAACAGGTAGAGTGTTTTGATAACCACATTAACTTGCTATATATAGTGTAAAAGTTGTGATGTGGGGCCACAAGGCACCCCCTCCGTTAAAAAAACTGTCTAAGGCTGCGATCACAGTATACTGTATACGGTATTCGCTATATGCTCATTCGATTAGGCTGAGTTCACATAGTATACTCCTATGTGAACTCAGCCTGATCGAATATCGTATAGTGAATACCGTATACATTATTCTATGTGATCGCAGCCTAAGCGACTCCTTTTCAATGCACCTGTATTTCAAGTTTTAAAAGTTTGCTCTCATTATCATTTTTAAAATCACCAGTATTCACCACCCCCAATGACTGACTTATGCACCTAGGGTGCTTAGGGTCCAATACAGTACATGCTTTTTTGACTGTCCATTGAAAAACCAAGATTCTCACCATACATTATTTTTTTATTTATATTGGTTGCAATGTCCCAGGTCTATGACCATGGCTCATATTTATGGACCATGCATGGTAACAAAATTCAAATTTGACAGATATTGTACGTATATTACATATGTATGGCTTTAAAAACCAGTCATGTTCTTTTTTTAAATACAGTCCTGCATACTAATGCTAAAAATAAAGCATGCAGGACTGTATTTACTAAAGGAAGAAAAAAGATAATACACTATAAAAAGGGCAGCATACATACAAGACAGCAACCAATTCTCACATAGACCTCAATCAGTGAAAGCTTTGTCTTCCATTTAAACAAAAAAAAAATTCTACCAATTGATTCTTGTTATGATTTGCATGTGAAAATCTGCACAAGTGTGACAAATTTGATGCCATGATCACTGTAATAAAGGATCACTTTTTTTAAAGATGTGATTTTGCACTTTTCTACAGTTGCTTACAATGAAATCCTTTTACTCTAGGATTTTACAGAAGTCACAGCAAATAGCCCAAGCAATTTCTCACTAATCACCTCCCTTTTATGTTGCTTTTTACAGCCTCTGTTCAACTATTTTGTACATTTGCGATAAACCGTATTAAAACGTTGACTTTTAGCCCAGCCCTCAAGGTCTAGTAAAAGAAGTAACTACCCTGATCTCCTAGATATTGTCATTTCATGAGCCAATTTCAATGAGCCAAAAATGATTTGAAAATGGATTTATTTTTCTCACCGGGAACAATCAGCCGAGCGACTCCGACAATAACATTACAAGCACGGGTCATGGCTTGCCCCAAGGCTAGGGCAGGGGAGTGTGAGCTTTGAAAAGAAAAACTGAAACGCTTCTTTGGTTCTTTAACAATAAAACAACTCGTTCATTCGCAAGGTGAGGAGATTAAGCTGTCCTCTGCAGGTCACTCACTAACAAGTAAGTGGGAAAGATCACAATCTTAACACCTTTTTTGCAAAAGCAAAGTTTTCATTGGCTGAAGGGTATCACATGACCTTCAGACTAGCCCAAGTTGGGTGCTACAGGAGCACAATTTTTCCAGGATATGTGATTTTATATGCCTGTGAGTTAATATCACCTGTGGGAAACAAGAATTGTCCCATATAAATGGGTGAAATAGAATGGGACACCGGATCTTAGAAGTGAAAAGGATGTTAACGACACGCTTATTATAGCTAGCGGGCTACATGGACGTTGATCACTGGCACATCACCGAAGGTTATTAATAAGGAGTTACGGCGGCTTCTTTGCTCTTTAAAGAAGTTTGTGTAGCACTTGTTGTAATAATTGGTGTGCCTTCAAGTATAATGTGCATTTAAATTATGGTCTTTAGAATAGGACAGTTTATCAAATATATTCCTACATTTCTTGTTGATTGGAGCCAAAGGTTGAACTGAAGTTGGCCTTTTTTGGCAATAAATACTATTAAAATTATTTTCAATACATGTAATATGCATCAAATATCAGTTTTTTAGCAAACAGTTACAAGTAAAATTGAACCATAGTGGAAATACAATGAAGAATTCAGACTCTAGACAAATGTTTGCTTAAGGGGGTACTACACCCCTGCCCAATTTTGTGCCTAATTATAGCGCATTGGGGACAAGTAAGATAGGGGCAAGGACTACAACTAGTGCACTGGAAATTTTATTTCAGCACAGACAACAGTTGTGGAGTTACAGTCAAAAATGAGGGAAAACCAATATTTGATCAATAAATCAATAACTACTTGCGTTGAGTTTTGAATTTTCAGTGTAGTAGTTGTAGTCCTTGCCCCTATAATATACATATCTTACTTGTTTAATACCAATGTGCTATAATTTTTGAGAAAAATGCAAAAATAGGCACAAAATTGGCCAAGGGTGTAGTACCCCTTTTTTAAAACTAAAAATGTAGGTTTCTTGCTTCTTTTTGCCAAAAACCACCTTTGAATGCACACATAATCTGCCAGGCGGAACATGAGCTTTAAAAAAAAGATATTCTATTGATATGTTGCTGATACTAATGCAATTCTAAACAGGTTGACTAAAGATATTACAGGTCTACACATCATATTTAATGATGACACATCGGACGTGACAAGTGTGCTTCATTGCCAAAATTCAAAATAATTGTGAAACTGAAATTCATCACAGTACTGTCAATAGATTTGAAACCAGTAACTGATCAGCTTTTTTTATTTTTTTTTAATTGTTATTTGTTCACTTGCGGTATTTCCATCAAACAGGAATTTCCCATTTTGTTTACTTCTGTATTCACCAGACAAAGACCCTGACATTGCTATATCATATCAGTTGTCATAATCCCGGTCATAACCTTTAACACATATCCACTGCTCAGTGCCAGAAGTGGGTAAGTGCAATAGCTGCCATGTGTAGATGAGTACAATATACTGTGTGTAAATTGACAAATGTTCACAGGGCAGCTATTGCACTTACCCACTTCTGGCACTGAGCAGTCGATATGCACGATAGTTTCATTTTTCAAATTTACACCAATCTGATCATTATGGGCAAACGTTTGATAAATCTACAAAGCAATGTCTTGGGTTAGCAATTGAGGATCATGCTACTTCTATAATGGGGTTAAGTCACATTTGAGATATGTTGCAGAGACGGTTGTTCCATGGAAGAAATGTTATCCATGTAGTTTCAATGCTAGGAGGTGGTTTTGCCCATGAAGTTTTAATGCTCAACCACATTATTTCACTATGAAACTTGCACAGAGGGTGTAAATAAACCACTTGAAAGTTATTATACTTAGTTCTCTGGGTTAACAGGATGAACAAATTTTAATCTTTCCCCAGAGCAGCCAGTGCACATGAACGTCGAGAAAAAAACCTAGTGCATCCGGCCAGATTCGAACTGGCGACCTTCGTAATTCTAGAACGATGCTCTAACCAACTGAGCTAAAGAGGCATGCCGGAGAAGAGCAGAAGACACAAATCTATAGGTACCAGGCTCGAATCAAACTGATCATGATTTAATCCGATTCATTTCAGTTTGGAATTAAAACAAACATTATTATCCATACATAAAGATTTGATATTCCACTAATTCCCAGGCTAACCCCCATTCATACCCCAATCTACTGAATATATTATCCCAGAAATGACTAGTTTCCCATGCATATGAATAGAAATCAAATAGTATTTATTATCTCAACCAATCCTCTTTAACCACTTCAAGGTCTTTTCTTGCAAAGATTTGATTCATTTGAGTGGCTAAATCTGCTTTTTTTGGTCTAGTGAAAAGAATCAAAGAGAATGATTGAGGCACTGTCTCCCCTTGAATGGGTTTAAAAGATTGATATGCATAGAGAGTGTTTAATCACGTCACAGAAGAAAACCTTCCCATCATGCATTAGTTTTTATAATTATCATTGAATCTGGTATATCTGGTTTGAGATCAAAGTTTGAACATTACTGACCCTGTTGATGTTTGTTGAACACTGTCTAAAGCATTTTCCACCCTGATGTGGCAATGACATCAGTGCGCATTTCATTGGGCGCAGCTACAAATCAATGCATGGTGTTTGCTCAAAGCGCTGGCATATACACACGCGCGATTAAAGGCGTCGCATAGATGCATGCGCGAAACATCTGCCTCAACGCTTTGACGTCACTGCCACATCAGAGTGGAAAATGCTTTACCCTATAAAGCAGCTATCTTGTTGGCTTCCCCTTGTATCCTATAGAAAGATTTTAAGCCCATGTGACTGTGTGATCTAGTAGCCAAGTTTTTGTAAAGCATCATGGGAAGGCATACTATTCTGGTGTGGAATGGTGCAGAATTATGTGACATGTAAATCTCTCAAAGCTTCTCCATTCTATTGGAAACTCTCAAATCTGTAGTTTGCATGATAAGCATGAATTAATGCAGTGTTAAATTTTTGAGGTTGAGATTGTGAAGGGGGTTTACAGGTTGAGGCTGATTTCTCTAAAATCATTAAAAGTGGGTGGAGAAGGAGCTATCAAACTATAAACCGCCCACAATAGGTGAGATAGAATAATATGTGCATGTCTGTAAAATTCATGTTGAAACAGGCTACTAATGTTCAAATTGTAAAGAGCAAATGATATAGCCCAAGAAAAATGCGATTTCTGCTGTTTAATTTGACAATCAATGAATCATACCCTAGACATGCTTTTTGGCGAGGGGAAGGAAAGAAGGAAGGAAAGAAGAAAAAAGAAGAGAAGATTTTGGCACAGTTTTGAACCACAGACCTTTCAGATGATGTGCACGGACATGGCTCGAAAAAGTAGGGAATTTGGGAAGCTCATTGCCAGGAAATGTTGGTGTTTGGAGGGAAATTCTGGTATTTGGTCTTTTGGAGGGAAGTTTGTATATAAACATGCTATAAATTGTGGGAAATTTGGCTTGCTTCCCGGGAAGTTAACATTGTTTCGAGCCCTGTGCATGGAGATGTACTTGGCCGACCAAGCTTTTATTGCACATATGTCCTCGCATGATGATGCAATCACATCACGTGGGATACTTGCGCTCAATAACAAATACGATCAGCAAGCTAATACACACATTATAAGTGCTGGAATGAAATAGCAATTGTCTTTGTTTTACCTTGTGTGTTTGGCTCAAAATTAAAAGGAACAATGTGATCAGTGCAAACAAACATTTAAATAGGAATCTATTCTTTATGCAAATCACTTATTATTGCTTTAATCAAATTCAGCCACAAGAATTTGCTGCAAGCCACTTTCTCTTTACATAAGTATGAATTGTAAATACTTTCTCAATTCTAAAACCAGCCGAATGTGAACCGCATCTTATTTTCTTTTCCATTTGCCTTCACAATAACAAAATGTTAAACTACCAATTTTAAGGCTCCATGTCCTAACCACTGCAAACTCCAAACTTATCCCCATATTAGACATGATGGATGTTGTCCCTCTTGTAAACTCCTTTGTGATACAGACAAAAAAAGTTAATAACACCACTCATTACTTTCGGCACCAACGGGTTAACTCCCTCCATTTAATGCTCGCTAAATAACGACTATACAGGTATCACTATTCAGTATCTACATATTCCTGTTGACACCATTAATCATACTGTTTTTAACCACCGTGCCAAAGCAGAAAAAGTCTCTAGGTCACCTATTCATTTTGATAATTTGATTCATAAGGTACCTTTTTATGTATTTTCAACAATCACAGCTAGTTTCTTATTTGCCCACATGGTCACGGACGGACGTCGTTATTTTTTTTTTAACAACAGAGCAAACAAGAATTACAAGGTTTTTTTTCTAGAAGTGAAATCCTGTTTGGGAAAAAATATTTTAAGCCTAATAACTTCCTGCAGTACATGTAACTTTGCTTCATTTTTCCTGGTCCTTTGACTTTTATTTGAATAGCAGGTGTTTTCAAAATTACATTGGAGGCCTACAATTTTTTTGTCTGGTTGAAATGAAGTATGCAGGTAGATTCGACAACAATTTTAACATGCATAATTTGCATTAGGCCCAAGCTTTACCATTTTCAACAACAACTTGAACAACAAGAGCAGGTTACATTTACATTATTATGACACTCCCAGCATTTAAAGGGGAGGGCCGACATAAATGTCTTGGTTGCCTTATTCCAGTGGCGTAGATTTCTTTTTGACATGGGGGGGATGGGGTTGGAAAAATTTCTTGAAGTAAAGTGAATCCAGCCCCTTTTGGCGACAGAATAAGTTTATTGGTCAAATGCGCGAGAAGCGCACACAATTTTTTGCCATTTTGAAGCTAAACTGATGAAATATGGTGCAATAGTGGAATAAATTTGCCCGAAGTGCACAAAAATTTGACCTTTTGGGGCTAAAATGGTTAATTTGGTCAGAAACCCACATACAAGCGTCAACATTGGGGGGATGATTGTATGGACCATCCCCCTGGCAAAATATTGGGGGGGTTCCCCTATGCCTTATTCAAAGACAATATGAACTGTATTGAACCCAATAGGACCTAACTTGCATCCAATATTTCCATTAAAGATCCGGAAATACAGTACTGGTTGACCAAACATGCACCTTACACGGTACACCTGAGCAGTTTTCTGCTCAGGGCAGGCTTCCTACCTGGCTGGTGTCAGCGGTGGGATTCGGGAAAACACCACCTTCACCTCGTGTTGAACGAGTACGGTAAATATAATATAACATGCTTCAGCACACAACTTTACTACCGTCAATGGTTTGAACGAGTAAGAAAAAACCTAATGGCATCCTATCTGTTGGTAAAAGTGTTGGTTTTGAACTTTTTTTCACTCAGATTTAGATCAACAAACATGTGCACTTGACCCAGATAATATGACTTGATTGGTATGAATTCAAATTTTACGAAATGTATCAATCTGCTTTCTGTGTTTCGATTCGGCTTTTGATTGGGGAGTAACCAGAAGTGGACAGACTGTACTCTCTGAAAAACATTTCTAGAGAAAATGGGGATGGTAAAAATGAACTTTTTTGTCAGCCTTTTTAAATAAATTTCCACCTCTCGTAACTAGCTACTCAAATTAAGACAGTACATAAAGGCATAAAATATTGGCACACATGTCAATAGTTGTTTTACTAATGCATATAAATTCACTCCCAGATCTTAGAGAACTTGGGCTAATATAATTAATACAACTACAACTATTGTCAGTTTGCCACTGGAGCCCATCTATCGGATTATCTTTCTTCCAAGAACTCAACTATTATATTGACTGTATCTTTATAGGCCGACATAATTGGCCTTAGTGCAGGTAATTTATAGTTGCTAATTACACTCTTAATTATGCTTATTCAGACAAGTCCTTGATACAAAATACCCTTGGAATATTTAAAATATGAAAAAATAGATCTTGAAAAGCTATTTTTTCCACAGGCAGTGTATACATTGCAAATTTTTCCATAGAATGAAATGAGCAAGAAAAATAATCCATAAAATAATTTGAAAACAAATATGGTGGTGGCCAAGGCAGAAGAATTTGGACACCAGAATTGGTGCTAAAAAGGGTTCTAGATCAGTTTTATGAAAAAATTGTTAACTTTTTTTTTTATTTGGAACTTTTATGATTACAGATCAACTGCAATGAATACTATAGAACTAGAAATAAATTAAATGCTCAGTTTGTGGAAGATTGAAGCAAAGTATTTGGTATTTTTATAGAAAATCCATTGAAGTCCCTGTAACCATGGTAATTAATACAACCTGGCCATTACTATTGGTATACTACTTTACTAGCAGTGGCGTTATTGTAAAGCGATGTTAAATCCAAGTGCTACTGATAGCTCCTTTTATGATCAAAATCTCTTTAAACCTCAATTTCTTGACCCCTAAAATTATTAATTGTACCGTACTTCTAATTTACCATTTCTAATAAAAAACAGCAAGTCATTTTTAGTCATTATATTATCTACAACATCAATGTCAGAAATCAACTCCCAATAATTTCCCCACAACAATGAAATCTTTTACCATCAATAAACTGGCAACTATGTAGAGAAATCCATTTTTTTAATCCCATCATGGTGTTATCAAATTGGCAATCATGTTACACCCCAATCTTTAAATCTTGCAATTCAATAAAGGATACTAATCCTATCATTGTATCAGACTAGCCATTCAACTCTGTATTATTTAGTTAGTCCCTCCATTCAATTCAAAAGCTTTGCAATTCTGTCACTCACTATTAAAAATGCAGACTCTTCTATAATTCAAAATTCCAGGTTAAAAAAAATGTTGACAAGTCCAAAAATGTTCTTGTAACAAATGCTTGTAGGCAAAATAAAAAAAAGAGTCCGTTTGAGACGTGAATTTAGTGCTATGCATTGGCCGTAAAAAGATTTTCCCTGATATGTTCAATTTCTTTTTTACATTTTCAATATTGTATCACGATTCAATTTTGTCTTTTTTTGCAGTTTGGTTGTTTTTTTGTACACATTACGCCATGATTGTAAGAGACAAAAAAAAATATTCATTGTGTATTGGAATTTACTAACTATGTTTGGGGGCCAAAGTTGAAGTTTATAATAAAAGAAATGCATATTCTACCAAATAAGTTTACATTTTCAAATAGCAAATTACAATTCATTTGCATGGCTTTTTTAAAACTGTGTATCAGAAGTGTAAATTGGATGTCATCTTTCTTTAATTTAAGTTGTAACCATTGAAGATGATAATTTTCTTAATAATATGTTTATAATGTTCCATCAGTTCTATGACAAAAACTTTATTTGATGCATTCAAAAAAATTACTACAGGTGTTTACAACAATAATTTGATTATGACCATCACTTCAGCTTCTTGAATTAAAAAATTAAAATAACTGTAAATTTATCTAAACCGAAACTACCCCCAAGTACAGTTTATTACTAGCAACATAATATGTGCCATGCATGTAATATACTACATACAGTCATACATACCTATGTACCACAAACTAAAATAATAATTCATAAATTATTAATGTTGCACCACCGATCTCCATTTACTGGGTCACGCCACAGTGAGCCAGGACGCAAACATCATCCGCCCATCTCCTTCGGGCCTGAATAACCCCCGACATGTGCTTACCTGCTTGGTCTATTCAAAACCTAAGTAAATTTACACAACACCGTTGAACATACACTTTACAAAAGCTTAGAAAATGGTCTCATAAACGCGCAAGAAATTAAAAGGCTATTCATACTCACACTCAGTTTTTGGTTGCTTCGGTGTCTTCATTTTTGCGATTTTGTACGAAATTCGTAGTCGAAGTAGATTAGCTGCGAAGATCAAATTGGAAAGTACCAGGCCGTACCAAACTCTTCAACCAGTCGAATAAATGTGTGGTAGATCCGGCAAACGCAATCAGCAAATCTGAACTAAAATTGCCCCGTTCTTTCTATAGTTGTGTGTCCTTATGTGCACTGCAATGGAATAACAAGATTTGCAAAAAATCGTCAGAGCGAAACGTAGTCGAAAACAAATCTGTAAAAACGTAAGATACGCTATTGTGATTTAAAAGAATGGGAAGCCAAAATGGGAATGCAGCCGAGCGTGGGAAGAATTATTCCGAATTGAATAGACAGGTCTTCCGTCGGGCCACGCTGTCTGAACAGGATTGAAAGTAAATTAAGCTGATGGAAGGAAAAAAATAATTAGTGTATGTAACATTTGGCCTACAAGAAAATATCAGTAAAAACCAGACAAAAATATATGAAAAATGTAAATCAATGCATAGAATAGAGTTTACCTTTAGCGAAAGTCGTCAGTACACGCACATGTGACTAAATCTGTGATCACTCAAGTTTCACTTATTTTGCACGGACCAGCGCCCAGGTCCAAAGGAATGCCAACAAAAATCTTACGTCGGGGAAATCCACCTGACTGGCTAAATACTTCTGCTCACTGCACCTGACTGACAAACAACTAAACTAAGCAAATACATATCGCCAGCCAGTTTTGATTTGTGCCAGAAATTACCTATACCTAAATCTACTGAATATTCATAAAGGCTAAGGTGTACAATAGATGGGCGCAGTCAAACGAGTCGGGACAATAGACTGCTTTGGTATTAACAATCTTCTTTTGTTGTGGTGGCCTCAACCCCTGTTGGC
Source organism: Amphiura filiformis (assembly GCF_039555335.1). Classification (NCBI taxonomy): domain Eukaryota; kingdom Metazoa; phylum Echinodermata; class Ophiuroidea; order Amphilepidida; family Amphiuridae; genus Amphiura; species Amphiura filiformis. The sequence continues at coordinate 30,670,246 of NC_092635.1, forward strand.
AAAGTTGAATAGTTCTATATCTGAATAGCATGTCATATAAGCACACCTAAATGGGGCCCTGAAAAGGTTTTTCATAATCGACATTCCTTTACACAAATTGACTTCTTCGGTGACACGCAAATTCAGTTTCCCTATTGAAATAAAACACGCGATCTTTTTGGTTCAAAATTGTGCCAAAATCTTGTCTATCCGAAAAGTTGTTGAAAACAAGTTCCTCACAACAGTGGGAAATTCCCGACTCAGTTCTTAAAGTTTGCACATGCCGCTCAATCCACATGGTTTTTCATTGAGGAAAATTGTTGGAGCGTCAAGTTAAAATGCACTGATGCCGAGAGGAAAACCCTCGACATTTTACTAAACCATGCAAGCGAAATATTATGAAGCTCACGCATCACAAAGTTATAAACTAGATTTGGTAGTGCTCATGGTCAATTTTTACATTCAAGGTGCTAAAAACACGCAGGTTTTATGCTTTCTGCGTTTTACTTTAGGCCAAGTACAACCGGGCTTCCCAAAAGTATTAGGCTATATACCTACCATGCTATAATTAATATTAAAATTAAAATGCATAGGGCCTACGCCTACGTATGAAACTAGGGCATTAATTAGACATGTCCGATACTATACATGTGGAAAAATAAATTAAGATTAATATTTATTTTTATCATTGATAAATAGTTTAAAAAATACTGAGCAACAGTGATATCATTGCACTTCAGAATATGATTATTATTACTGGTTCAAAACTTGCTGACCACGCCCCTAGCGCAATGACGTCTAGTCGGTAGTCGTGGCACTTGAGAAATCTCTTCCGATTCTTCGATTTTCTTCCACTTATATCTAAGAAGATTGAATATTTTATTGACATATGATTTAATATGTTATTGACACACTTCGCATCGATAAAAAGCTGCAGACGGACTGACCTAGATGACTTGTATGATCTTTCTTGGTTGTGCACTGATAGACTATGCCTTAGACAGCGTGTGTAATAGCTATCTTCAGTAGATAGCATCTGTGTGAAAACTAGGCATGTACATGTACATGAATTAGGACCTAAGCCAGTAAGAGGGGCATAATAAATTTAACGAAAAATTCTTCCTATCTCACTTTTCAACATTGTCACTGTCTCAATTTTTCTTGAACCAGGCTTCTATGTCAACAAAATGGAAGTCTTCGATTGCTCATGACTCTTGGCTCATCATGGCTCATCAGCAAACCTGGTATTACGAAGAAAGGACTTTAACATTCTAAAATTTCTTAATTGGAGGCCATGCCTGGACCACAAGATAATTGCTTGAGTTATGGCAGCTTGAAGGACCGTGAGAACAAGATAGGGCCACATTCGAGAACAGTCCCACTCCTGCCACCAACCTTCTTCACTTTATGGCTTGCCGTACATCAAATTGTATTTTAAATTGTCATCAAGCCATAAGACTCTCCTTGAATATATATATATATGACAAGTGTAACAAATATCTTCAGTAGATAGCATCTGTGTGATAGCTACCTTCAGTAGATAGCATCTGTGTGATAGCTATCTTCAGTAGCTAACATTTGTGTGATATCTATCTTCAATAGATAGCTATGATCTGTGTGATAGCTATCTTCAGTATATATCATCTCATGTGATAGCTATCTTCAGTAGATAGCATCTTTATGATAGCTATCTTCAGTATATAGCATCTCAAGTGATAGCTATCTTCAGTAGATAGCATCTGTGTGATAGCTATCTTCAGTAGCTAACATTTGTGTGATATCTATCTTCAATAGATAGCTATGATCTGTGTGATAGCTATCTTCAGTATATATCATCTCATGTGATAGCTATCTTCAGTAGATAGCATCTTTGTGATAGCTATCTTCAGTATATAGCATCTCATGTGATAGCTATCTTCAGTAGATAGCATCTCTTGTGATAGCTATCTTCAGTAGATAGCATCTCATGTGATAGCTATCTTCAGTAGATAGCATCTCATGTGATAGCTATCTTCAGTAGCTAGCATGTGTGATAGCTATCTTCAGTAGATAGCATCTCATGTGATAGCTATCTTCAGTAGATAGCATCTCATGTGATAGCTATCTTCAGTAGATAGCATATCATGTGATACCGTAGTTATCTACAGTAGATAGCATCTCATGTGATAGCTATCTTCAGTAGATAGCATCTCTTGTGATAGCTATCTTTAGTAGATGACATCTCATGTGATAGCTATCTTCAGTAGATAGCATCTCATGTGATATCTATCTTCAGTAGATAGCATCTCATGTGATATCTATCTTCAGTAGATAGCATCTCTTGTGATATCTATCTTCAGTAGATAGCATCTTTATGATAGCTATCTTCAGTATATAGCATCTCAAGTGATAGCTATCTTCAGTAGATAGCATCTGTGTGATAGCTATCTTCAGTAGCTAACATTTGTGTGATATCTATCTTCAATAGATAGCTATGATCTGTGTGATAGCTATCTTCAGTATATATCATCTCATGTGATAGCTATCTTCAGTAGATAGCATCTTTGTGATAGCTATCTTCAGTATATAGCATCTCATGTGATAGCTATCTTCAGTAGATAGCATCTCTTGTGATAGCTATCTTCAGTAGATAGCATCTCATGTGATAGCTATCTTCAGTAGATAGCATCTCATGTGATAGCTATCTTCAGTAGCTAGCATGTGTGATAGCTATCTTCAGTAGATAGCATCTCATGTGATAGCTATCTTCAGTAGATAGCATCTCATGTGATAGCTATCTTCAGTAGATAGCATCTCATGTGATACCGTAGTTATCTTCAGTAGATAGCATCTCATGTGATAGCTATCTTCAGTAGATAGCATCTCTTGTGATAGCTATCTTTAGTAGATGACATCTCATGTGATAGCTATCTTCAGTAGATAGCATCTCATGTGATATCTATCTTCAGTAGATAGTATCTCTTGTGATAGCTATCTTCAGTAGATAGCATCTCATGTGATAGCTATCTTCAGTAGATAGTATCTCTTGTGATAGCTATCTTCAGTAGATAGCATCTCATGTGATAGCTATCATATATGTGATAGCTATATTCAGTAGATGACATCTCATGTGATAGCTATCTTCAGTAGATAGCATCTCATGTGATAGCTATCATATATGTGATAGCTATATTCAGTAGATGACATCTCATGTGATAGCTATCTTCAGTAGATAGCATCTCACAGGGTTTTCTTTAAGCATTTTGCTGAAGGGGTATTTTCAAATTTTTTTTACCCTTCCAATTATGAATTTTTCCTCTGAAGGAGTCAAAAACATTGCCCAAGGGGTATTTTTATAATTTTATTTTTGAAGACATTTTCAACAATGAGCCATAGGCGTAGATCCGGATTGAGGTGGTGGGGGGGGGGGGATCTCCCCCAATATTTTTGCCAGGGGGATGGTCCATACAATCATCCCCCAATGTTGACGTCTATATGTGGGTTTCTGACCAAATTAACCTCATATTTAGCCATTTTAGCCCCAAAAGTGCAAATTTTTGCGCGCTTCTCGCGAATTTATTCCACTTTTGCACCATATTTCAACAGTTCAGCTGCAAAATGGCAAAATTTGTTGTACCATAAACTTAATATTCTTTCTCCAAAAGGTGCTGGATTCACTCTACTTCAAGACACCCCCCCCCCCGAGTCAAAAAGAAATCTACGCCACTGTTTGGAGCAGTGGCGGATCTAGAGCTGTCAGAATGGGGTGGGGCAATTTTAGAAGAAAATAATAATATTTAAAGATGCCCCCTGAGAAGTAAGAAACTTTTGCAAAATGAAGACCTAATTGAAGCAATTTGGTGGATCATTTTGGCAATATTAATGTGTAAAATTTTAGTTTAAAAAAAGCCGAACATTTGTGAAATGAGCAGTCCATGGAGTCTTTCGTGGACGGCAAGTTTTCCCTATTATGGTATATAGGTCTATAAATTGTGTTAAACATAAATTGGCAAATGTCGAAAGCAGAAGTGAAAGTGACCATTTGTTTATCAACTACGCAGGGTGATGTCCCCCCCCCCTTAGAACTTGGAAAATTCGGTCCATAAAGCCTTTCGTTGTCCTACATATCGGGAGTATAGGTCCTAAATGCCAAAAGCCGAGAATAAATACACAATATCAGGTGTTTCTCTATTCAATTCTTGCAATATCTGAACGCGTACGTTTGCAAGATTTTGTACGCATTGGACTTTGGAACTAGGGATTTGAAGGAGTCAGAAAAGTGCCTGAACGCGTAAATACGCGTGTTTTGTGCGTTAAAGAAAACCCTGGGGCCATCTCATGTGATAGCTATCATATATGTGATAGCTATATTCAGTAGATAGCATCTCATGTGATAGCTATCTTCAGTAGATAGCATCTCATGTGATAGCTATCTTCAGTAGATGACATCTCATGTGATAGCTATCTTCAGTAGATAGCATCTCATGTGATAGCTATCTTCAGTAGATAGCATCTCTTGTGATAGCTATCTTCAGTAGATAGCATCTCATGTGATAGCTATCATATATGTGATAGCTATATTCAGTAGATGACATCTCATGTGATAGCTATCTTCAGTAGATATCATTTCATGTGATAGCTATCTTCAGTAGATAGCATCTCATGTGATAGCTATATTCAGTAGATGACATCTCATGTGATAGCTATCTTCAGTAGATGACATCTCAGTGATAGCTATCTTCAGTAGATAGCATCTCATGTGATAGCTATCATATATGTGATAGCTATATTCAGTAGATGACATCTCAGTGATAGCTATCTTCAGTAGATAGCATCTCTTGTGATAGCTATCTTCAGTAGATAGCATCTCATGTGATAGCTATCATATATGGGATAGCTATATTCAGTAGATGACATCTCATGTGATAGCTATCTTCAGTAGATATCATTTCATGTGATAGCTATCTTCAGTAGATAGCATCTCATGTGATAGCTATCATATATGTGATAGCTATATTCAGTAGATGACATCTCATGTGATAGCTATCTTCAGTAGATATCATTTCATGTGATAGCTATCTTCAGTAGATGACATCTCATGTGATAGCTATCTTCAGTAGATATCATTTCATGTGATAGCTATCTTCAGTAGATGACATCTCTTGTGATAGCTATCTTCAGTAGATAGCATCTCATGTGATAGCTATCACATATGGGATAGCTATCTTCAGTAGATATCATTTCATGTGATAGCTATCTTCAGTAGATAGCATCTCATGTGATAGCTATCATATATGTGATAGCTATATTCAGTAGATGACATCTCAGTGATAGCTATCTTCAGTAGATAGCATCTCTTGTGATAGCTATCTTCAGTAGATAGCATCTCATGTGATAGCTATCATATATGGGATAGCTATATTCAGTAGATGACATCTCATGTGATAGCTATCTTCAGTAGATATCATTTCATGTGATAGCTATCTTCAGTAGATAGCATCTCATGTGATAGCTATCATATATGTGATAGCTATATTCAGTAGATGACATCTCATGTGATAGCTATCTTCAGTAGATATCATTTCATGTGATAGCTATCTTCAGTAGATGACATCTCATGTGATAGCTATCTTCAGTAGATATCATTTCATGTGATAGCTATCTTCAGTAGATGACATCTCTTGTGATAGCTATCTTCAGTAGATAGCATCTCATGTGATAGCTATCACATATGGGATAGCTATCTTCAGTAGATATCATTTCATGTGATAGCTATCTTCAGTAGATAGCATCTCATGTGATAGCTATCATATATGTGATAGCTATATTCAGTAGATGACATCTCATGTGATAGCTATCTTCAGTAGATAGCATCTCATGTGATAGCTATCTTCAGTAGATAGTATCTCTTGTGATAGCTATCTTCAGTAGATAGCATCTCATGTGATAGCTATCATATATGTGATAGCTATATTCAGTAGATAGCATCTCATGTGATAGCTATCTTCAGTAGATATCATTTCATGTGATAGCTATCTTCAGTAGATGACATCTCATGTGATAGCTATCTTCAGTAGATAGTATCTCATGTGATAGCTATCTTCAGTAGATAGCATCTCATGTGATAGCTATCATATATGTGATAGCTATATTCAGTAGATAGCATCTCATGTGATAGCTATCTTCAGTAGATATCATTTCATGTGATAGCTATCTTCAGTAGATGACATCTCATGTGATAGCTATCTTCAGTAGATGACATCTCATGTGATAGCTATCTTCAGTAGATAGCATCTCATGTGATAGCTATCTTCAGTAGATAGCATCTCATGTGATAGCTATCTTCAGTAGATAGCATTTCATGTGATAGCTATAAGATAGCATCTCATAGCAATCTTCGAGATGACATCTCATGTGATAGCTGTCTTTTTCTGTGTATCCTAGCTATAGGCAATAGATAGCATGTGTAATATGATCTTCGGTAGATAGCACATCTATGTGTTTCTTCAGCACTGAGCATCTGCATGATAGCTATCTTAAGAAGATAGCATGTGTGATAGCCATCATATAGCTATCTTCAGTAGATAACATGTGATAGCTATCTTCAGTAGATAGCATGTATGACAAATATCTTCAGTAGATCATGTGTGTTAGCTATCTTTTTCAATTCAATTCAATTCAAGTTTATTTGGTTTCTTCTCACATATATACAAATTATTATTAAATACAGATAATCAAATACATTATAAATTATATGAGATGTGGATGCCTTCAAGAACGCTGAGCGTGTGGCTGATGGCACCCAAGGTTACATGAAAATATTACAATGGAAGACATAGAATTTAATAATTTATTAAATATAAAAATAACATTTTTGCAAAGAAAAGAAAAACAGTAAATGGATGACATATTAGATACATGCATATACCACATGAATATATTTGACAAGAATTCTTTTGATATGATGAACTAGAACATCCATGAAAATGAGGGTGCAAAAAAAACCATAAAGGGGGGGGTAAGGAAATTTACACAATTGATGCGTACTCGTTATCTTCAGTAGATAGCATATGCGATATTGCCATTTTTCAACAGCAGATGGCTTTATGATAGCTATCAAACGACAGCCATGTGATAGCTTTCTGTAGTAGATAATTATTATCTGTGTGATAAATATCTTCAGTAAATAATAACTGTTTTCAGTACATACAATCTGTGTGGTAGCCAGCTGATCTTCAGTAGATAGCACATGTACTAGATATCTTCAGTAGATTTTTATAACTATATCCAGTAGATAGCATGCATGATAGCTATCTTCATTAGATAACATCTGCGTGGTAGATATCTTCTGCAGATAGCAGGCTCTGTAATAATCTGTATGTAGCAACCATGTGACTACTGATAGCTATCTTCATTAGATAGCATGTGTGATAGCTATATTCAGTAGATATTTTCTGATGTATGATAGCGATCTTCATTAGATTACACCTGTACGATAGCGACTTTTATTAGATTGTATCTGTGTGATAGTTATCTTCAGTAGATAACGCATGTTTGATAGTTATTTTCAATAGATACTTGGTCAGTAGATTGCATGTGTGATTGTTATCTTTGTCTGTAATAGACAGTATTTGTGCGATCATATTCATCTGTAGATTTGTTGATGTGTGATAGCTACTAGTCCAGTAGATAGCGTGTGTTAATACGATGTTTGAAGAAACTACTGAAGTTACAACAGCTGTTGAGGTATAATTTTTGAATGACCATCGTAGATAGCATCTGTGTAATAATTATCTTCAGTGGATAGCACCTGTTTTGTGATATCTAGCTATATTCAATAGATGTCATCCTTGTGGCATATTCAGTATAGTGTTGAGATCATGTATGGTATAGTAGCTATCATCAGTAGATAGGGTCTACAGTATATCATTGCCTATATATCGTGTATATCCATATGCATGTATAACATTGCATATTATACATAATTCAGAAATATGTGGTTGATATCTTCAGTAGATAACTCGTGTGATCTGATAGATCTATAGCGTACATGTATATTAGTCTTCATATGTATAATGTGGAAATAGCTAGCAATATTATATAAATGCTATCCACTGAAGACAGCTATCACCCACCCAGCAAACACAAAAACGTTTTAAATAAGTTATATTTTGGGTTTTGGTTTAGGTAAAAACGTTTTAATAACATTAAAATGTCGGGTTATATAAAGGTCATGAAATCGTTTTAAATATTTTTAAAATGTTTTCGAAATGTCATTGTAAACTATTTTTGCAAACATTTTTGGCCAAATATTTTGTCAACACTTAAGGGGTACTACACCCTGGCCAATTTTGTGCCTATTTTTGCATTTTTTCAAAAATTATAGCGCATTGGTGACAGGTAAGATATGTATATTATAGGGGCAAAGACTACAACTACTGCCCTGAAAATTCAGCAACTCAAGGCAAGTAGTTATTGATTTATTGATCAACTATTCGTTTTTCCTCATTTTTGACTGTAACTCCACAACTGTTGTGTGTGCTGAAATAAATTTTCCAGTGCAGTAGTTGTAGTCCTTGCCCCTATAATATACATAGGCCTATCTTACTTGTCACCAATGCGCTATAATTTTTGAGAAAAATGCAAGAATAGGCACAAAATTGGGCAGGGGTGTAGTACCCCCTTAAATAACATTATGTTAAAATATTTGCACCCAGCAAACACATAAATGTTCTTAAAATGCTTTTTACAAAACGTTTTAATAACATTTAAATGTCGGGTTATATAAAGGTCGTGAAAACATTTTAAACACGTTATTGTAAATATTTTGGGTAAACATTTTTTGTAAAATATTTTTTCAACCCCAAATAACATTTAGAATGATTTGTACCAAGTTTTCAAAAATGTTTTTGGAATGTTATTAAAACGTTTTTATACCCTTTATATAACCCGACATTGAAATGTTTTCTGTAAAACATTTGTGTTTGCTGTGCAGTAAATTACCAACGAATGTTATTTAATGTTATGAAAACGTTTTATACCATTAATGCACCCTTTATATAACCCGACATTTAAACGTTTTCTGACAACCTTTTATAACCTTTTGTGAATGATGTCGAAAACGTTTTGTGTTTGCTGGGCACTTTCTATCATGAGGTATCAATAACTATCATGTTGTCTACTGATGTCCACTGAAGATTGCTATATCATAGATGCTATATCTAATGAAGATAATATCACACAGCTATCTTCTGAATATAACTATCACACCTATATAGATAACGGTCATTGTTGATGCTATCTTCTGAATATAACTATCACACCTATTATAAACAGCCATGTCCATAGATGCTATCTTCTGAAGATAACTACCACACCTATGTAGATAACGGCCATGTACAATTGTACATAGATGCTATCTTCTGAAGATAACTATATCACACCTATAAATGACCATGTCCATATAGATGCTATCTTCTGAAGATAACTATCACACCTATATAAACGGCCATGTCCATAGATGCTATCTTCTGAAGATAACTATCACACCTATATAAACGGCCATGTCCATAGATGCTATCTTCTGAAGATAACTATCACACCTATATAACGGTCATGTCCATAGATGCTATCTTCTGAAGATAACTATCACATCTATATAAACGGCTAATGTCCATAGATGCTATCTTCTGAAGATAACTATATCACACCTATATAAATAACGGTCATGTCCATAGATGCTATCTTCTGAAGATAACTATATCACACCTATATAAACGGTCATGTCCATAGATGCTATCTTCTGAAGATAACTATATCACACCTATATAAACGGTCATGTCCATAGATGCTATCTTCCGAAGATGATATGTTTATATCACACACACCGAGCTATAGTGTAATTTACCATATGGCTGTTTATCAAATATGCTGAAGAGATGAAATGGAGATCTATCCACATACCGTAAAACCTCGTCTACAAGCATATACAGTGATTTTGATGAAGGTTATATTAAAACGAAGCAGCCATAAATATCCCAATGCAATAGATTGGTCTTACAATAGCACTTGTTTGTATTATGCTTGTATCGGTAATTTATTTGCTAAAACTCCATAATGTTCTAATTTTGACGATATGGTGCCTGGATTAATTTAGCTTTCATCAAAAGCACTCTATTTGCTTGTAGACGAGGTTTTACGGTAGGCCTATGCATAGGAGAAAGGACGAACAGGCCAGCGTGAAAGTGAAAAAGAGAGAACTTGCAGAAGGAAGACGCTTCGTAACTGTTAGATTGCTTTTTCATTACTTTATTACGGTACTACACACAAAAATAGAATTCCTTGTACCGGATGACTATCGCTTAAGTTTTACACAAGTTTATTTCGCTTTATAAAAACATGTTTGAATCTTATAATATCAGAAGATATTTTATGCTATAGTTCAGCAAGACAGCAGCAACAAGCTTAACATCATGATCATTATAAATAATTATTAATCATGATTATAACAGATAGACGGGTTTAGAGGGCCGGTAAGGAGAACGTACTTTGCAAACATTAAGCCGCAGCCCCGATATCACAAAACTGAAAATGGAATGTTCTGCACGCCCCACCCTATAAGATACCGCGCCGGTATATCCAAAACACATAGGCCTAATACGCATGCCCTGCACCAAGTACAGATCCGGATTAGTTCTGGCATTTTGCACTGATTCGGATCGGACATTTTCCGTGTTGTGGATTATTGTTCACCCGGAGTGTTCACTGCATTTTTTTCTCAAAACTAGCTTTCAGTCCGGGACTGTTCCATCAAAATAAATGTGATGCGATCAAGCAAAATCAGTCGGAACTCGGAAATATTTTTTTTGAGATATAGCCAAAGAAAGGAAATATTTCCTTTTGATTCCTTTTGTTTTGCAAAGTTTTTAATTGCCATATCATTGGAATTGGTTGTTCTTATTTCAATGGGATTTTCTGCAAAATGCAGCTTTGTAAATGTTTTTTACTATCCTATAAGAATTTAATATTTCCGATTTCCGATTTCCGACTGATTTTGCTTGATCGCATCACAAATGATCAATGATCAATAACAATATGCATACGCCATACATAACAGTCAATTTGATCTGTAGCTACTATGCCCATTTGGCCCATTTCATAAACTTTATTATAGCTTTCTTTCACGTTTGCTAATTTTTGCACGGTTTCCATATTTATACTTGTTCCAAAAATGCCAAAACTGCTATTTATTTTGAGACATAATGGTAAGTCACCGATTCCCCTTCACAACGTAGAAATACTGATCTGACAAAACTAATTAGATTGAGACCTAGACGGAAGTTGTATACTTGGTAATTACTTAGCAACAATACAAATAGCAGTATTACTAGGAAGAGAAGTGTTACGAGGCCTATTTTTCAGGTCGTCAGTGGCTCAACTTCTCAAGCTGGACGACACATCAGAAAGATACAAAATGAAATGTGGTGCTGCTGTATAATATTTCATTTTTAATTTCATTTGGCTGCGGAGCAGGCGACCACGACATGTCTCCACTCTTTCGATTCACAATCGATTGTACAATATGAAGCATCCTACGTGTCGACCAGGTATCCGTTTGCCATGTGATGCACTGACAGAGGGCGTATAACCAGTGTTTTGGTCCATTGGCTTATTTTGGAGTTAAGATCCATAATCCATATAGGCCTACATGATCTACGGAGCCTATGGAAATTAAATTAATCCAACATTCAACGAAGCGAAGGTATATTTCAGACCTTTATCGAACCCAGTCAAACATATCACATCGTATTTCAATTTTGAAAAACGAATTCGAATAGGGCCTACAATAATTATGTTCATAACAACTGGAAGCTAAGGACACTATCCCTACGCCACTGGTTTGTCTGGTCGCCACGTCCGCGAGTTTTAATATGCAAGTCATGTCAATGCTTCCACTTGATAATCCAATCGTTGTTTCCAAGTTTAATTTGCTTCATTTTGTACAGAAAACCGAGGTGGCAAATTGGGTAATTGCACAGCGTAATGATCACCATCGTTCATATTCTCATCGGTTGGGAGTTCAAGCCTCGGTATTTGCAATGCCATGTAGTTACTGCTTTCAGCTAAACTCTCCACACCGTGACGCGATTTCTGCGGTCCAAGTTCAACATAAATGTCATGTGCATGGCCCCTCATCAATGGAGGATAAGAGTACGGTTTTGAGGCTGCTTCGCGAATATTCTCCACGTGCCGCAGCTTAAAGCATAAGTTAATATCCACAACTATGAAGACCAACGATAATATGGTTGCCCCAACTGAAGCCACCATCCAAGGCAAGGTCTGTGTGTCAAAATATGGGCACAATGTTTCACATGTCGGCGTTTGTAAAGGTGGATTCGAAGGTAAAGGTGTGCGGTTTTCCAGTGATGCGAGAGATATAGGTTCAGTGCTCGGTGAAGGAAAAACTGATATGGGTCCGACATGGCAACCTTTATTTTGTCCAGGAAATGCAGGACTTTTAGTTTGGCATAAAAATACTGTTTCAGTGTCTTTGATTGACGCAATAAATTGCAGTTCTGTTTTTAGTTTACCGTCTGCACTATCTCTGTAAGAAATGGATTTTGGTACCGATAAGTCTCCGGTTCGACTCCATGTTAACTCAACAAACGGATTTCCAACTTCTGATGAGCAATTTAACGTTACTTCTTCACCAGCTGATACCGTCATACGTGTCAAGGAACTGGTACACGTTGGATCCGACGAAGGAAAATAGAAAATGTCGGTAGCGACGACATCTTGGTCGACTTCAGCAAATCCAGTATCCGTCGGTATTAACAACTGGCATTTGTAATTCCCTGCGTCTTTTCTAGTTACATGTAGTATTGATAAAAAGTAAACCGACGAACCGTCGGATAGATGTCGGACTGCCAAGAAAAAACGCTCTCCGACATTGTCTAAAAGTCCATCATTCCATGATAAATGCTCCGTAATCCCGTCGGTTTCGAATAGTCGACGGGAATGCTGCACGACGTTCCCTTTCTCAAGTCCCCAAACTCGGCAATAAATAGTCAGCATTTCTCCTTCTCGAGCCGTACTTGACGGTTTTAATATTTCCACTTTGGTGACAGCTTCAGATACAGACGATGCACAAAGCTGAATAATTGTCAAGATAAATAGCGATGTCCTAACTTTTGATGATGTTCTACCCATCATGGCGAATAAAATCACATGAGTAATTAATCGAAAACTGTTAACAGCGCAGTTACACCGTAAAGTCTGTATTTCTACAAGATGCAGCAAACGATATAAGACAACGTGAGCAAACTGAGCAGGTGAAGGCATAGTACAATCCAAAGAGAAGACAAAATCCAAGTGCTGTATTTGCTACTAATAATTCCTACTAAAATCTATTCTTCTCAGATAACAATAATCTCAATCACATTTTAAATTACGCCGAAAGCACTGTAAGATTCCGCTCCTTTGTTCACATTTTTTTCATCATCGACTTTTAATATCGTAAGAATAGTCATAATTTTATATTGCCACGAAATTGCAGCTTCAGAATTTCATTAAAACTGCTTTTTTCCCCTTTTATCCTCGTCGACTTCAGCACAATAAAAGAGAGTAAAGTGTAAAATTTCTTGCTCCAGAACGAATAAGCATCTTCTTTTGAATCAATCGACGTATGTCTCATTGTAGAACACAAGTCAGGTTTGCATCCCAATTTCCGTCAAAAATATCTTTCATTATGTCTCGCTTAGGGCTAGAATTATTCGAATCAAACAGGAACCTTTATTATTATAAAAATTATGACTCCACTAATTGAAACTCTTTTGTCATCATTGATGTGATTGAGGAGTTTTCAGCGATTATATTTCAATTACACACTCATATGAATCATAAAGAATTGAAACAAACCGCATCAAGTGTACACGCTGCCTTAAGTCGCTGTCCAGTTCGCGACTCAAGTTTACATTGTACTACGGGTTTCGAACTAAAAAATCACCTATATACCGTCCATATTACAGAAAATGGACTAAATTAAAGGATGGATGTCAAACACATTTTGATATGATCCAATCAAGATATAGAAGCACTGTTTATATCGAGATGGCACTCGGCAGCCATGGCATAAAAACCCTTCTCGTACATCACGTTCACTCAATTCCATGCCAAAGAACACGTGTATTCTTCCGTTATTAACATGCGCTTTGCTCATGTGGAATTTACTTTGGAAAGCGCCTTTTTTTAGAAAGAGAGACGGAGAGAGAGGGTAGAGGGAGAGTATGTTGTGTGAGACCGAGAGTAAGAGACGGGATGGGAGTTAGAAGTGAGCGACAGAGAAAGAGGGGAAGGGACGGACTGCGAGAAAGAGGGGAAGATAAGAGGGGAAAGCTGACTAGAGAGGGATGGAGAGATTGAGGTACACAAAGACAAAACCTTTCTGAAATGTAAATTTAAGAACTGAATGAAAGATAAAACGGAAAATGCCCAACGTGCATCTCAATTTGAAGACCGTTGAACGGTGCCCGTGTGGTGCAACCATGAATCCGGGACGCACGGAACCGTCAGGTGTACTTTACCCTACTCTTTCCAAAACTGATTACGCATGCTCATTGGGATTGAACCGGGACCTCTATAATGCACCACAGGAGTTAATCTAACCACTGGCTTTTCTCCACCGATTCGTCCGCTTATCACCTTCCATGACTTAAAAATTCTGCAGTCTAGTCCCATCTTCAATTGACATATTACTTAGCGATGTTCTACAACTCTGGACGCAACGTTCCCGGAACCACCGCTAGGTGGCAGCACACGGCGAAAGCTTTGATGGAACACCTTACTTACTTTCATATGGAAAAACCAGGTAATGCTCTGAGATGTCCGAGACCCGGGGGGGGGGGGGCACATCAAAAATTTTGGTGGGTATGCTCCCCCGGAATTTTGAGGTGGTGGGTCTTTGGGAGCTGATGGTGTACCGGTAAAAGGGGTCTTTCGGAGCTGCGAACCGGGTTGTGAACAAGTAAAATGGGGTCTTTTGGAGCTGCGAAAAGTCAAAATCAAGGGTCTTTCTTGGCTTTTTGGTTGAAAATCGCCTGAAAAAAACAAGAAATATGAGGAATGAGCAATTTTTGGGTCTTTTAGAGCTGATTTTCAAAATCAAGGGTCTTTCGGAGCTGTATTTTTGTCAAATATAGTGGGTCTTTCGGAGCTGCGAAACCCAAAAAGGTGGGTCTTTCCGGGGGAGCATATCCGTATGGTCATTTGTGTTGAGTGCCCCCGGGGTCCGAGATTTCCATGATCTGATGTAGCCACAATTTTGACATTGTAGCGCATGGAATGCCTTAGAATGCATGGTTTCAAAAGGGTTGGAAACGCTGATAAATATACGAAACAGCATAGATCTGGGCCAAAAAAGTGCATTTAATCGACAGATTTAATAGACCCGTGACGTCTGCGTGACATCACGGGTCTCATGATACATGTACAGGTAGCCGGTATAGCCCCCTTCATCTGGCCAGACGCCATCAACGGCATCTATCTCTAGTTCCGAAAAACTCTGGATCTGATAATCAGAAATTGGCTACTCGTACACAAGATAACAATTATATCATCATGATCATCGTCATCAGTTCATCATCATCGTCGTCACCTCATAAATTAACATGATTTTCACCTAAAACTGTGAAAATTCATTTCTCTCTAGTTTCTTTGCCACAAAGGATCGGGAGCATTTCTGATCTACAGGCTGATGATTCGGTTAAGGCACATACGGACGTACAGACAAATGGACACACAACAAGTTGAGACAAAAATGGACACACGACTTGTCTTATCGCAGATTTGTTACTCTTGACGGTTACTGAAAACAGACACGGACAATTAGAGTTTTCAGAACGTTTAAGTTTAATTTCAAACTTTTACAGATAAAAGCAATATGCTAAACACATCTCCAAAAACATGGCAAACCACCATAATGTAATCTACCAAAGTAAATGTTAACACTACAGGATGACCAGATCACCATACTATTATATCCAGGCGGCGGATGACATGATCGAGCCGGCAACTTGAGAAACCGCCCGGCCGTATGGCATTTTCCAATATAGTCGGTTAGTTTTGTGGGGTTCATTATCGAACCCCAAAGGTTTTAGTTTGTATTTATATTATTTATCAACATAGGCCTATTTGTTTGTGATATTTCAAGCGTTTTAAAATTTCAAAATAATCCCATTCAATTACACGGTTGACGATGAAAATTTACTGAATTTAGAGAATGCAATGCGGCCACCACCTGATTATATCCGACAAATACTTCACAAGGGAAATTGGTGAATTGACATCTGACAATTTGTCATTGCCGCGGCTCCCTCAATTTGTCTAGTTAATCTGGGACATAATATCCGTTACAACAAGCCATTGTTGAACACAGGAAAATTCAAATCAAACTGTATTATTGTCACGGACCGCCCAGCCATCATCCGTAAATTCATCGAAGTATCCTGCACTATCTTCCAGTCACTCCTGCCGAGACTCGAACCCACGATCATTGACAACCTCAAATGCGCTAAAAGAGAACGTCCTTGTCTGGTTTATGACACTAACATACTTATACCACCGCAGCCCCGCTTATACCTCGGTGAAATTTCCCCTTCACGTCCTCGTCCCATAAGTCCAGATACAAGGCATACTCGTTATTATTAATTCCTAACCCCTTCCACTCGGTGGGTCCGCCTAGTATTAAGAATACACCAGGATCCCACCGCTGCCACCATTTTGCGACGGACTAGCCCAGCCACCATAGGTAAATTCATCAAATTATTATGTGCTACCTCCCAGTCACTCGGTCCTGCCGAGACTCGAACCCACGATTTACTATTGACAACCTGCTGAAAAGGCGAGCGCGAGTGCATGGACAAACAGAGGACGTCCCCGTCTAGTTTATGACACTAACGCACTTATCATTATACATGCTTATACCTACCATGCCTATCTCGGTGACATTATTACTTCAATATATACAAAAACTATCACTCCAAGGGTATAACCACAAGACTTACTACTACCTCTATTATACTACTAGTACTCCTACAGTTCTACTACTACTACCACTACCACTACCATTACTACCATTACTACCACCACTACCACCACTACTACCACTACTACCACTACTATTACTACTACTACTACTACTACTACTACTACTACTACTACTACTACTACTAATACTACTACTACTACTACTACTACTACTACACAAATTTCGATTAAAATAGAGCTTCACTAAACTTCCTGTGAATTTAACATGGCCCATGTGGCATGCCCAATGCTGAATGATAGTGAATATAACCATTGATGCTCTAATCAAACATGTTCAGGGACGGCATGAAAACCCGGCAGGATTGTGGGTGGGTGTGGATGTGACCGTAGTGCCGTGGTGTGTGTGAGCCGGCATGAATGCGTATATTTAATTATATAATGAATTTTTAAACCTTGAAATATCACTTTTCTAAACAATAACAATGGGCTAATGTCCCAGTATCCTGTGAAACAACCCTCCCCAAATCTACACACAGTCTCTATGTCTCCTTACTGGTTAAGAATCAATCTCAGCGATTGCGATCAGTCACAAATCTGGGTTAAAACATTAAAAATTGAATTAGACTAAATTCTAATCTATAAGATTAAATCCCGGGGATTAAATAGTTCAATCTTAAGTCAGATTTGTCCCCCATTCTTAATCTTAAAAATTTAGAGAGCAAGCCCACCCACTCAATATCAGTGTGATCGCTAATTAATTTTAAGGGGGTACAATTACTGATTAATTAGGAGGGTCGACAACTTGTAAACAACAATTAATGGGCAAATATCCTCGCATTTGAGGGGTTTGGAGCTTCATTTGAAGGGGTCAGTCTTATTAGTGGGGGTTGCCCCCCCCCACCACCCACCCCTTCCCGTATATAGTAAGCTCTAAGACAACATTTATGTCTCCCACTGTTCAATATTTTGTTTATTGAGTTCAAAGAATCAATGACAAAATCCTGTCTCTCTCCTTCTGAGTCGGACAGTCTTTCACTAAGATGGCGCTATTTCACTGTGGCAGCTGGTGACACACGTCAAACGCCGCATTATCATAATAAGCTCCATAATGTCGGCTGTGTCACGCATGCATGAAACTGTGTGATTTGTATAGGGCAATCGTTGTGCTGTAACATATACAACGATTCTGCATGCTAAATTGTGGGAAATAAAGGCAAAATATGAGATATTATTTTACCTTATATGATTACACGATATATAGAGACAATAAACAATCAAATATATATTCAAAAAGAATGAAATACATCCAGAAAATGGATGAAATTGACATCGAACCTATACACACAGTAAATAAAGAACTTCCACTTGACTTACCGTCAATGATTCAGGCTGATATGTAAAATAAGACCGGCTGGTCTGCCGGATGTTACGTATAAAACACAATCAACGTTAACCCGAAGACACGGCCGAAGAGTATAGAGTGTTGTAAAAAGCTAAACCATACAACAACATGTACAACAACAACAAGCAAGAGCCTGTGTACGGCTATGGTAACTGGCTATACAGCGGGCTATACAGCCGTTGCTTACGCTTCATTGTGGTTCATTGCCGGTCTCTGTAACACTCGATAATCTCGCGTAGACACCGGAAACATACAAATATGTATAATATGTTTACATGAAACGCATTAGAGCGTATTATGTTTACATTTTGATTTGCAAAACACGTGTAGAAATAAAGCAGAATAAGGTGGATTCTCTTCTACCGGGTACGAAGTTCGTGTTGTCCTTGGCATTGGGCGTAACATAAAGAGCAGCGAGCTGTGAATAACAGATGAGTATGTAGTCCGCCCTCTATAATGTTCTTGTATAAATCTCAAAAGTTATTGTATAAGATAGATGGGGCTATTCTCGTTGACTGGTACCGGAACACCCGGCTGGAACAGGCCTGTTAGACTAGGGGTGTCTCCGGAGGGCTTACTAATGGAACTCAGTCAGTAGCGGCGAGTCCCCCCCACACACACAATGCCACCACACCTCCAATAGTGGTAGAATCCCTCCGCTGCCACCACACTGGAGTTCACCAAAACAGTCTCCAGAAATCGGCGGACCTATTTTTGTGCAGGTGCACCATGATGCAGTCATGTCTACAGTAGAATTCATCTCGACCTTTGCAGGACTTAACCCCATTAAAAGCTATTAAACCAAGATAACACTCATTGAAACAGCTCAACTGATTAAATCGGATCTTCTCTGGTTGTGCACAAGTGTCTGTTTTCATGTGCGATATCGCAATAAAGCTGGTATTATAGCTTCAGTTGGGTAACCGATTATAAAGGAAACGAAAGGAAACAATGGTATGTGTGTAGCTTTGTTCACGAAATGAGACAATTGCCTGCTTTTTGTAAACCAGCATTCTTGAAAATGAGCAACATAATGATTGTTGACTTAACACGGTTTGGAAATAATTTCTTCATATTTTTGGTGTTATCTGTCGTTTACATATCCTTCCTAAAACACCAAAGTACGAATATTTCCAAACATCTAAATTAGCTAAAAATTTAGGACATGTTACAAAACTATATTGTCTAGAATTTTAGAAGAGTACTTTTAATATTGTCCGGTTATTTTTCACACAGCGACGTTAACTAGGCAATGTACTATTACCTATAACATTAACTAAAACACCAAAGTACGAATATTTCCAAACATCTAAATTAGCTAAAATTTAGGACATGTTAAAAACTATATTTTCTAGAACTTTAGAAGAGTACTTTTAATATTGGTCGGTTATTTTTCACACAGCGACGTTAACTAGTCATATCCCCATACTTTTAACGTAGGGCTATTTGTAGAGGTCACGCGTCAATGGGAAAGAGCACTGTGTATTGTGTATAGGAAAACGGACAGTAACTGCAGTATGCTACTCTTCTGGCAATTTGGATTGGGACACTAAAAGTCTCCCGGGCCTCCCTCCAAGTGCACCAATGGCGCCTACACTGCAAAAACAGATTAAACACTTTTCTAGACACCACGTTGTATTCGAAACAAATGATGTAGTTTTGAAATGTGACATTGGTGAACTTAGGTTTTAAACGTATTTACAAAATCGAGGACAAAAAAGTGTTCAATCTCTACAGTGTTTTTGCAGTGTAGGCTACGCTACTGATGTGGCCAGTGGCGGAGCCGGATCCTTGCTGTGCATTGCCCCCCCCACACACACACACACACTTGACCATTTCGACTCCTCATTTGAGCACCCTATCCGCCGTTTACTAGTGGGTACGTGGAAGGGGTGGCTGCCAGTGACGACGGCAGAATTTTTTTGTTAGGGGCGTTCGGGGGGAGTAAATTGGGAGGGGGTGATAAATCATCGTAAGTTTTGCCATCGCAGTCTCGGCCTCGCACACACTTAAACTAAGTGTTATACCCGATAAACTGATAATATAATATATTTTCCTACCTTCAAACGTCTTCAATAGATCTTGAAGACCCCAATCCACAAGCTTTGCAGCAAGCCACTCATCGGCCATCTTGTTGTCTGCAATGCATTTCTGCCCAACACAAATGACCAATCACAGTTCACAAAGGAACACCATGTGACCATGGTTGGGCAAAACCATACTTTGCCCAACTTTATTGGCGGGAAAAGAATGTTTTTTACCAAGGTTGGTAAACTTGGTAATTTTGAACTCTGAATTCATCAAACCTATATGTATATAAATACCATATTGACAGGTACTAGGCCTAAACTGTATTTTGCCCAACTTCAAGAATCTTAACCTTAACCATTGATATGATGGGCGTTTTTTAGCCAACTGTTTTCTGCCCATCCATTTTTTTATCCAATGTTCCCACACATAAAAAGAAAAAGATTGAAGAGGTGCTGCATGCGATGCACATTCCCTGGAATAGACATGGATTGGCTCCTTTGCAAAGTTCCCCAGCCTGTTTTCGCAATATTATTGCATATAGGCCTACATCATGTGGTTCTAACATAGCCTACCAGTTTCTTGGGTCATTTATAAGCATTACACTTGACAAGTGACTCAGTCGTATAGGCTCATTATTATTGCGGCCGTCAACGTCCGATCATGGTCATAGAGAGGTTCTGGTCGAAGATAATGATGTTGTCATCCTCTGGACCTGGAATATGACAGTGTCAATAATTTATGAATACCGCCCTCAAAAATGGCGGGATCAAAATGCTGTGTTTTCGGGACGATGCGGTCTCACCATGCTCACACTACTTTGTTGCGTCCCCGGGATTGCGGGGGCCCAATCAGGCTCCAATGATCACTTCTTTCATACAACATTTGCCCCCTTTTTTGCCTAAATCTTAGTAGCAATATTTGAGTGCTAAAATACCTGTTATGGGCACTGTCAATGTCATTCAGGGCCCGGGCGGAGGCACAGGCTCGAATATAAAAGTGCTACTGATGAAAGAACAGAACCCTTAAAACAAGACCTACAAATCCGGGCTACAAATGGCGTAGGCCTAAATGATTGTAGCAAATTTGCCACCCTAAATAGCGCACCTGCCAATATTGAATACTCTATGACGTAGGCCTAACCACCACATTTTACCCCTGAATAATTTGGCGAAATCACTTTTTTATATCATGTTGGTAAAAAAAATACTATATATTTTAAGTATGTCTCACTGGCTGGAAGGTTTTGAAATTATTTTCCCTAATTTAAAGTGTTAAGGCTATTTCACACAATTCTTGGGGAAAATGCTTTGAAATCACATACCGTAATGTAACCCTATGCCCAAATCGCGATTTATGGAGTTCGAAGAGGATACCTATAGCCCTATAGCCAAAAATGTGTCCATATGATGTAGCCAAAAAAAGACCCCCCGACGGCGGCGTGGTTCTGTGGGTGGCACAGAGTGAGCCACCAAACGTTGAAGATTTATAGCTATTGAATCAGAACAGGATATAGGGGCGTTTCCATGGTCAGAGGAAGACCAGATTACATAATTAAAAGGGTCTACTAAAGTAGACTAGTCTCAGATCTGCGCTCAAATGGAAAATGGTGCTCACTTTATATTCGATATAGATTTATCAAAATAGCCTAAATGTACCCAAAAGGGTCTCCTGGTAGTCACACGAGGGAGGAAACGGTATCATAACGGTATCATAATTTGTAAAATAGTAAAAACCTATTCAAAGTATCAAAAGTGTTCATAACCTTCATTGATCATAAATATACGATTTGAGGCAACTTATTTGTTTCTTTTTCGCCATTGGATTGGACTTAAATTTTGTAGAATAGCCAATAATCGATTTGTAGGCCTAATCATTTGAAACTAGTGACCCCCCCCCCTCTGAAAAAGTCCTGGCTTCACTCTTGAACCTTCTTTGCTGACAGACCCTTAATGAAATATTATTTCATACGTGGTTCTAATATTCCAGTTTCTTGTGCCATCTTGTGCATTACACTTGGCAAGTGAATCAGTCGTCTTTTCATTGCGGCTGGCAACGTCATAAGAGGTTCTGGTCGAAGAGAATGATGTTGTCGACATTCTCTGGACCTGGAATATCACAGTGTCAAGAATTTATGAATACCGCCCTCAAAAATGGCGGGAACAAAATGCTATGTTTTCAGGACGATGCGGTCTCACTGACACTCCTTTGTTGCGGTCCCGGGATTGCGGCGGCCGAATCATCTCACTCAAATGATCACTTCTTTCATACAACATTTGCCCTTTTTTGCCTGAAAATGATAAACTTGGTAGCAAAGGTTTTGAGTGCTGAAATATACCTGTTATGGGCACTGTCAATGTCATCCAGGGCGGGGGGGGGGCACTCGAATATACCGATGAAAGAACAGAACCCTTAAGGGCTGGGGTATGAACGTTTGGACAGTATTTATTTTGGGACATTAGAGCACATCAGAAATATCGAATTGCATTTTGAATACGAAGAATGTCCTTCTGATATCAAATAATTTTGATTTTTGAAATTCGCAATTTAATACACATTTTATGGCAAATCATTAAAATTTACATTTTTGATATTTAACAGTACTCGAAGTAAACTTTATAAATCTGATGATTTATACTTAAAGTGTATGTAGGTGGGATGAAAAGCCGACGATCAATTGAAAATTTTGACATTTCGTATTAGAGATATGGATTTTTTTCCAAAACACCAACAAAAATTAGGTCTTTTTGGGGAAAAAATCCATATCTTCAATATGAAAGGTCAAAATTTTCAATTGACCGTCGGCTTTTCTTCCCAGCTACATACACTTTAAGAATATATCATCAGATTTATATAATTTACTTCGAGGACTGTTATATATCAAACATTTGAAAAATATCAAATTTTTATAATTTGTCATAAAATTTGTATGATAGGCCTATTGTGATTTTCAAAAAATGAAAATTATTTGATATCAGAAAGACATGCTTCGTATTCAGAACGCAATTCGATAGGTCTGAGGTGCTCTCATGTCCCACAAAAAATACTGTCGAAACGCAGTAAACGCTCGTTCTAGATCCCTTAAGGCGTAAATGATTGTAGCAAATTTGCCGGGCGCACCTGCCAATATTGAATATACCCTATGACGTAACCACCACTCCTGAATTGGCGTAATCACCTTTATCTTAATTATGTCTCAGACTCGAAGATTTTGAAATTATTGGCCCTAATTTAAAGTGTTAGCCTATTTCACACAATTCTTGGGGAAAATGCTTTGAAACCTTACGCCCAAATCGCGATTTATGAGGTTCGAAGAGGATACCCAAGTGATAGCCAAAAATGGGCCCATAAAAAATAATGTGGCCAAAAAAGGACTCCTAAAATCCGGCCCTTTTACGCTCTTTTTCTTAACGAGCATACGTATCAGTATATTTGAGTGACACCTCCCTCCCCCGCCGATTTACACCAGCTATGCCATTCCATAAAACACCCCACACCCCCAATGACCGCTCTCGACCGGGTTCTGAGGGGGGGGGTGAACCACCAACGTTGAAGATTTAACAGGATAGGTGACGTTTCCATGGTCAGAGGAGGAAGACCAGATTACATGGGATGATAAATTAAAAGGGTCTACTAAACACTGCTAAAGTAAACTAAAGTAAACTAGTCTCAGACCTTCGCTCAAATGGGAAATGGTGTTCACTTTATAAACTGGTTCTATTTTGGAAAAATCGCGTTCCTATCGGCAAGTTTTCGTAAAAGTTGGCAACCAACTTATTTTTGTTAATTTGGGTATGGTGAACTCGAATCGGTTGTCTGCCAAGCAATATTTTGAGACCATGACCCTCAAAAGACCCCATAGGATCGCATAGATGGTTAAAATTAATTTTATTCCAATAACACTTTCAAACATGTCAAATTACGCATCTGGCCCCATGGCTCCCAGAAATGTAATGTTTGTGCGTGTACGACATATCGTTAAGAAGTTATGGGGCACAAAAGGTCACAGGTCGATTTGCTGATTGTGCATGGGTCAAAAGACAAAGTTGCTCAAATTTTCGTAGAAGTTGTGGCAAATTATTCGCCTAGTTAAAAGGTTTCAGAAAAAGAATAGTTTGCACTACCTGCGATGTCTAGTTAGCATGTTACACAGCAAAGAGTCAAAACAATATGTAGAATTCCATAGGATTCAATAGAATTTGTATTTATTTATCATCTATCTTCTGAACTTGACATCGCAGATATAGTAAACCCTATTCTTTTCCCGAATCCCTTGAACTTGAGGAACAGTTTGCATCCATTTTTACGAAAATTGGAGCAACTTTAATTTTCACCACTTTGTTGACCTTGGACCTGCTGAGCCTCAACTTTTACGCGAACTTGCCGCTAGATGCTTA
Organism: Amphiura filiformis; assembly: GCF_039555335.1. NCBI lineage: Eukaryota > Metazoa > Echinodermata > Ophiuroidea > Amphilepidida > Amphiuridae > Amphiura > Amphiura filiformis. Next base: position 30,695,074 of record NC_092635.1, read on the forward strand.
AATAAGCACATATTTCCAAAATAGAACCAGTCTATTATATTCGATTTTGATTTATCAAAATATATCCTAAATGTACCCAAAGGGGTCCCCTGGTGGTCACACGAGGGAGGAGGTATATACCAGTATCAAAATTTGTAAAATGGTCAAAACCTATAATTAAAGAATCAAAAGCGTTCATTACCTTCATTGATCATAAATATACAATTTGAAGCAACTTAGTTGTTTCATTTTCGCCATTGGATTGGAATTAAATTTTGTAGAATAGCCCATAATCGATTTGTAATCATTTTTGTAACCAACTTTACAGACTGAGAGTTTTGATTGTCTATGTTACTAAACTGGCCTCAAAAAGAAACTTATAATTTTTCACAAGGTCATATCTTAAAACTCTGTCTATAAAAATGAACACAAATTACACACAGGGTTACTTCAATACTCTACTCTAAACACATGCCAGTAACCAAGCAGTTGTCCAACTGACACAACAGCAAAATGCACTGACATGGAACGCCTTCCTGGACCACATTCACAGCCCAACAGATTTCTTTTGCTGGGTTCCAATTATTCGCCTGTGAATGTGGTCCCGGAAGGTGTTCCATGTCAGTGCATCCGCAGTGCATTTTACTGTTGTGTCAGTTGGACAACTGCTTGGTTACTGACATGTGTTTAGAGTAGAGTTTTGCAGTAATCCTGTGTGCAATTTTTGTTCATGTACAGGCGAATAATTGGAACCCAGCAAAAGAAATCTGTTGGGCTGTGAATGTGGTCCAGGAAGGTGTTCCATGTCAGTGCATTTTGCTGTTGTGTCAGTTGGACAACTGTTTGGTTACTGGCCAGTGTTAAGAGTAGAGTATTGAAGTAATCCTGTGTACAATTTTTGTTCATTTTTATGGAGAGGATTTTAAGTTTCTTTTTGAGGCCAGTTTATATTCAACATGTGATGTAAATTTAAATATTTGACACGCATTTAACATATAATTTTACACAAATGTTGATGTTTTACGTATTGTGTATTACAAGTAGGCCCCACTCTCCAGACATTTTGATTTGCAGTACACAAGACAAATAAACAAAAACACTAACAAAAATAAGACATCAAGACTCAAATTTTAAATTGCATCCCTCTTTTCTTTTAATTTACAACGGTTGATCAATTAGTTTCATTTGTATGAAAATATGTAAAAACATAACAACAATAACAACAACACAGCTTTTATGTGTCGTTTTACATTATATACTTAAATATCTACATGACCTAACTTTAACGTAGGTCATAGTTATGCACTTTTAGGGTATAAGTGGAGCAAAAATAAGCTACCCAAATTAAGGGTATATAATTAGTGACTTGTAAACAGTAAACACATACACAGAGACACCAAGCTCTATATTAGGGTCGCCATTTTGCTCTTCTTACATAGAACAATTGGTATCTACTACTGAAATCAACGGGATATTCCAGTTGAAATCCATACACCCCAAAGAAAAACATGACCTTATAATATCCAACAAAGGGGGTGTAGATTTCAAATGGAGTCACCCATTCAGTTAACTCTATTTTAAATTCACACTACCTGTATGTCTTTCATGGCGGTATGGATTTCAACTGGAATATCCTAAATGCAAAAGAAATGCAGACATTTATATTTGATCATATTTGCTGAAAACTTTCACTATTAGGGGAACCTTTTATTCACAAAATATCTGTAGCAAATCAACAACATAAAGTCTGCAAGTAACTTCGCCTTGAATACGGTTCCAGCTCGTAGTGTTTTTTACAAATTACATGAACAAAAAGCACACTAAAAGATATAACTATCAAGAGGCTATACTTAGAAGGAAAATGAGACAGAGCCTTAGATAGGTTTAGTTCAAACCCGGCTCGCTGTCAAGTTATGAAAAGCATTGAAAAAAGGGGGGAGAATAGAAAAGTTCACCAAGACTGCTATCACCGTTGTATTATGTTGCTTGCTATAGCAAATCTACATCAAAGCATGTGAGAAATACCATTAAGGGATCTAAAATGAGCGTTTATTGCGTTTCGACAGTATTTTTTGTGGGACATGAGAGCACCTCAGACCTATCGAATTGCATTCTGAATACGAAGCATGTCTTTCTGATATCAAATAATTTTCATTTTTGAAAATTACAATATAATACAAATTTTATGACAAATTATAAAAATTTGATATTTTTCAAATTTTTGATATATAACAGTCCTCGAAGTAAATTATATAAATCTAATGATATATTCTTAAAGTGTATGTAGCAGGAAGGAAAAATAGACGGTCAATTGAAAATTTTGACCTTTCATATTGAAGATATGGATTTTTCCCAAAAAGACCTAATTTTTTTTTTGGTGTTTTGGGGAAAAAATCCATCTCTTCAATACGAAAGGTCAAAATTTTCAATTGATCGTCGGCTTTTCATCCCACCTACATACACTTTAAGTATAAATCATCAGATTTATAAAGTTTACTTCAAGTACTGTTAAATATCAAAAATATCAATTTTAATGATTTGCCATAAAATGTGTATTAAATTGCGAATTTCAAAAATCAAAATTATTTGATATCAGAATGACATTCTTCGTATTCAGAATGCAATTCGATATGTCTGATGTGCTCTAATGTCCCAAAATAAATACTGTCCAAACGTTCATACCCCAGCCCTTAATGGTGTTATAACATAATAGCATGAATGCTATACCATTATTTATAGCAAAGTAACATACTAAATCATAGCCAATATAAATTAACTTTTATGCAACTTTAATTACACTTACAAGTATTATTTGTCTTGTTTTCCTTAGTGTTGTATAGGCCAACACTATACATTAACAAAAATAGCGCTAACATTAGCCTTTTCGAAGCATGGCGTACACGATAGGAGGGCAGTATTCAATATGGGTAAAACCCGCAAAAATTCAAAAGCCTTTACCCATTTCGTGCACCGCCAACCTATTGTGTACGCCATACCTATTTCGAAGCATGACGTACACAATATAGGAGGGCAGTATTCAATATGGGTAAACCCGCCAAATTCAAACGCCTTTACCCATTTCGTGCAGCGCCATCCTATTGTGTCCGCCATACCTATAAAAAGGCTAATTATAGGCTAATGTCTTCATTTATAAGGACAGTAAAGCGGCCGGCTAAAGCCATTTTCAAACTTCTTAAAATATGAAAATATTGTTTCAAAATGGACCACGTTATTCAAATGAAAACAAAAATACTAATAACTGTAGCCATAATACTATAAGTGCAACCAAGTGTATTGTCAGTATCCATTTTGCTGACCATAATAGTGATATAAAGATCACTCGTATTAGAAGACGCCTTAGAAGACGCCGTAAGAAAATAAGCCTTAGGCCCTACTGCGTAGATTATAGAAGTACCAAGAAAATATTTCAGAAGCATCAATTACTTTTCCAACATAAAATGCTAAAATAAAAAAATAAATACAAATTGTAATACCTACTAATAATTATTGCGTGGTTTAGTAGTGCACAGTCTTAAGTCTGGATGTTTTCAGCATTTTCACATCCAAATTATCCTCAAATTGGACACGATGGTTTCTTTTATTAAATTTATCATGTCGTATTGAAAACAAAATCCTTGACGTGTGTCGTCATCAAAACATTTCAGCCAATAAAAGGAAAATATTGTAATTATAGATGCGACATTCGGTATTCCATTACCTTGTACCGAATCTTGTTTAGTAACCACCCCATCAATACTAATTGCATATTGAGTATACCATAACATAAGCATAAATTTCACTTACTTTTGTGTTAATGCCACAAATGGTTGTTATAACTAAAACTAAACAATTATTAACAAAAATACTTGAGTTTGAATGAGAAGTGCTAGTTTCTACCCAGGCTTTCTAAAACACTTGTTTCTTGACAGTATATTGCACCAACACCCAGAAATGCGAAACTAAAACGACTAACAATACCATGACAATAGATGCATAACAGTATAATGAGCCTAAGCATGGTTAAGTGCATGGTTGTTATTCCTTAGTGAACGAAATTGCATATTAATTGAAGTAAATTATAAGAATTTATGTCTTAGATTACAGCAGCTTTATGGCTGTAAGCTTAACATTTTTATAACTTTTCGTTAGTACATTTTCATCAATACATTCCTTTATAACCATTTGGTTGGAAGGATGGTATCATCTGTACAAAATATATACATCTTGCACTGTTTGTCTGCAGCACGGTTTAGTAGAGTAGTTGCATATGTAAGTGACAAAACATTGCCATCATTTTTAAATTAATCAATTCGGAAAATTTGTTTAATAGGCTAGTCAGTTGTTCCTTTCTCCATTAATATGTGTGAAATAAAACATCTTTTGCTATTTTTCAGCAAACTAAACTATAAAATGAATACAGAGTCAGAGATCAAACCGAGGAAGAATTTATTATTATCGTACTGGTTTCAAACGGTAGAAAGAATTAAACATTTTTCTGAAGGATGCGTAAATTGCAGTACAAGAAACAACCGTGTCACGCGGATGAGTGGAAAACGAATGTCTGTGCGTGACACTGCAATATCTAATACTCTCTGCATTGAATCTTTTTGAACATTTTTTATTTCTTAGTTCAGTAGATGATCAGTACGTGACAATATCTTGATGGTTTGACATAAGTATTTTTAATTTTATACAAATAAATCACCTATTCATTGTGTTGTTTGTGGTTTACATAACATTTGTTACCATATAGGACTCATCAATATCACTTTATAATGAAAACATGGTCGATGTATAAAACAAGAACAAAAATTCACATTTATAAGCAACAGTTTTTGTACATATAAATTATCTACATTTTATAATACATGAAGGAACACTACACAACGTATACCATGGTAAATATAGTGGCTTGTTTCATCACAAATTCTCTTTAACATCTTGTTACAATTATGGCTATACTAGTTTGTGGTCATTTGTTCATGGGCAAAATGAAGGGGCAAATCTGAACATTTATGTATTTCATACGGTTTTGGTGGAAAATAACAAAATGAAAAAATGTGAATTTGGGATGGCTCTCATTAATGTACATTTAAATAATATTTACATAATGACAAAGGCAACTTTTGCCCTCTTTTTAAAAGAATTGTTCTCATGAAATACTTAATGCAGAGGTAGTGACTGTTTTTGAACTCTTTATTAACCCCATTGGCTCTACAGCCTTACAGTGCCCCTATTGGTTAATCATGATATAATCGTCCAAACAACCAATCAAAATGGAGCTTTTAGATCTCTTATAGCAATTTAAAGCTTAATCTCTTCAGCTCTACTGACCATTCTTAACATATCTCTGATTGGCTCAATACATGATATAGCCATCTTTGTAACCAATCAAAATAGTTTTAGAGGCCGATAATTAGACCGGTAGTGCTAATGGGGTTAATTAGGTACTAATGGACCCCATCCAAGTTTTTGTTCAGCAGATTTGTTGCTTTCCATATTTTCTCCACCGGAAGATGTTCTCAAATCGAGTGCATTGGGCGACCTGACATTTGAACTTTGACCGTGCTGCTGCTGCTGCTGCTGTTGATGTAGATGTTGCTGCATAGTATCTTGTGTAACTGCCATTGGATGATTCATCCCTCCAACATGTCCTATCGATGTCGCACTACACGACTGTTGCTGTTGATGTTGTTGTGGCTGATGCGTTTGTTGGTGTCCTGAAGGCGACACTGAGATGAGGTTTCTTGCATGGGCGGTATGGATTGCAATCGGTGTGACACTCTGGTGTGGTACGTTGGGTTCTGGTTTGGCTGGGAGTTCGAAGAGAATAGGAGGAGCCCGGATGTTACTATTTAAGCCTTTATGGGCATGCTCTATCTGTGGCACACAAGGAAGGAATATGGAGAAGAATGAAACTAAAAAGTAGAAATGTTGGCGCAAAAACAAACTGCATGCATGGTTGAATGGTGAATAGAACCCACAATCAGAGAGATGTGGACAAAATAGCGTCACCTAATGGGCGGGGAAGGGCTGATGCACACGCACATGGCCATGGTGTACAAAGATAAAATAAAAAAACACAGTGAACCGTGAAGAATAATACATGCAAAAGATTCTATCAAACACTTTCCATCAATTCAACATGAGGGGACGTCACGTATTTGAATGGATGTCCAAGTAAGGATTAAGTTCAAATAAAGAAATGTATTGGTCCACTAAAACAGGTTAGGTTATTGATTAAATACTAGTAAATCCCTTCCTGTACTTGTACATCACAAAATATAAATGCATCACGCAGTTCCCCTAATTCTGGAAAATATGATATAGTCTGATCGTGGCAACATCCCGCAAGGGTTGTATAAGACCGATTTCATCAATTACGAATGTATCATCAACATAACGCTACATAATTGCATTCCAAACTACGTATACTTCCAATAATTGGTTAAGGAACATAGGATAACTGGGAAGACACCAACAATAAACATGCATGCAGTTTAAAATTGAATATATTAGTACTTGTCTGTTTGAGAGTGTTAGTAGAACTAAATGAGTTAATAAAGATTGCACAGCAAGCAGATGAATGCTATATACTACTTCACAGCTATTTACTCTATACTATACAGCAGTGAGACATATTATAACAGCTAGCTTATGGAAATAATGAAACAGAAAGAACCAATTGAAATGCCAATGAATTACTTATTTTTATGTTGAAAGAAACTCGATGAGTTTGAATTTTACCGTTTATCTAACACCTTTGATATATTAAATTTAATTTGGATGCAAAAAAAATCCCTTCAGAGGGTGAAAAACGAGCAATTCAAAATGTATCTCAAGCTTCGTCATCTACTCATGCTTTTAGACTACACATTTAGGCTTGTAAAGTTGACTTCGAGAAAATTGTGTGAGTGTATTTAAAAAATAAAGTTAGTCCATGCAATGTATTCTATCATAGATAATCTATGATTCTATAAATCATGACTTCTCCATGACTTGTTAAATTTATCTTTTGATTGGTTCCAACTTCCTAACAATAATGGCAGTAGGGCTTTTATTATCAAGTTAAATTCCAAAGTTTATGTATGACTAATGTTAATTATTTGTTCACTTTCTATGTCAATCTAGCCAAAGTAGTTAAAAAATCCCATAATTAAAAATTTAGAAAAGCATTTTTATATTTAATTGCATAGCAGCAAACTATTCTTGTTAAGGTTATTTCTAAACAGCACAGCATCAGCGTTTTTAAATTTAAAAAAATACTTACTCAATATACCTTGAGGCTGTGCGGACGTGAAGCGTTGCCAGTCGTTATAATGTGCACTGGGAACTGAGGAAAATTGGTTGTACTGCATTGATGAAAACTGTGATGTGTATTCGCCTAAAGAGAAAATAAATAAAGCAATATTTCATGAATGAAAACACATTCATTATGTGAGCTTGATTTTTCTTTCAATCAAGCTTATAAAGATAATACAGTATTTTAAAAGAATTGTTTATGTACCAGTAGATTATGAGCCCAATTTCGTATTACCATAAATGTGAAGTCGAGCAGATGTTACTTTTATGCTCCCAAAATATTTTACCCATCAGGAGTACTTCCACTAAAGTTGCAGTCATTTGCGTTGTTCCTGTTGCATCTATAAGGCTAGACACGCACGCATAGGAAGTATACCTTGTGACTTCCTAGAGCAACTTGAGCAACCAATTCGACTGTAGCTCAGGCAAAAGCACTCCAGATGAGTTAAATATGTTGGTGGCGTAAAAGTAATGTTTGCTCTTTTTCAAATTTCAAAGCTTAAATCTAATACTAAATTGAAAGCTTACCTTCTCTGGGTGTGTGTGCATGTGTATATGACCCACTGGTTCCATGTGGTAATACAAGGGGAGGTACTAGACTGGTCATCGAACCTGAAGAATAACTTGTAGCCTGACTTGATGCTGGGTAACCTGGTGGTAGTGAGTTCAACTCCCTATTCTGACCTGCTGTGTAAAGCAAAGAGAATATTACAGCATTAATGTAAATTATACAACATGCACATAGCTGAACTAGTTTGAAAAGTAGACTTTCATTTGGTAAAAGTTTGAATCATTTGGTTTGTCAATATAATCCATCTATAGCTATATTACCATACATTAATAAAAATGCAATCAACCGTAAGAAATTGATCAATCATTAATATCAAATTATACATGTGTCTTTAACCCCTGTACTTTATGAGCCATAGTATATTAACCCAGACTTACATCATGTAGACTATGTGCACATTTCAAAGATGTTAATACCATCAATAGTAAATTAATATTAACCAATGAGGCATGGTAATATAAATTCATGTTCCATTAAATTAGCAATATATTAATTCTAGTAACACACTTTATGAACTTTTACGCTATTTTGAATGCTAAGTTTCACAGGTAGAATGTTTAATTACTGCTAATTAGTGGTATGTTAACTATGACTACTCACTTGAATATTGCGGGAAACCAGTTGCTGTTGTTGCTAGCTGCGTTGGTATAGAGTTGTAACCCGCTGGTTGAAGGACAGTGAGACTAGCGCTGCTAGATGCTGGTGCGACTCCTGTTTGGGTCTTTAAACTTGTGCCACTATTTACGAGACTTGAATGTGTACCTAAAATGTAAAAATGGGTATAATCATTATTAATCATAAGTGATAGGTATCACACCCACATAAGATGGTTGTATAGATTATGCAGGTATGGTGTGATGAGATTGCAACATCTTCAATATTGATCATATTGATATAAATTCTTAGAATTTATGAGCTATTAAGACTCCACCCAGTAACTAGTATGTCAGTTTTAATCGTCTAACCGTACTATAGGTCTATTAAAAAAGGCCAAAGTTTGGAATTTATCCCAAAATAATCCTAATCATTGCAAAGTTATGTCAAGTGGTGCATTGCAAAATTTATAGTGCAAAATGCTGTTTTCAAAGAAACATAAGTGTTTTCCGGATTTTGAACGATTGGGCTGACTATATAGTATTGTTTATTTGTTTGTTTCTTTTGATTAATGGTTACCAACAGTTATCGTAATCAATATAGCTGTACATTTTGCCATGAAAATACCTCGTCCTTAGACGTACCTGTTTGATAAGCTGAGGAAACTGTTTGATTATGCCCTTCATTAAACTGTGGAGGTTTGACGTCTGAGTGCAGTGCTGGTGTACCGTGCGTACCGTTCCCTATGTGGCTCAGTGCATGATAATCCGTAATCTGAAATCAATCAAAAAGAAAACAATATTAAAATTTATAGACACAAAATTTCCTCACTTTGTCAAATTATAATATTGTTTACTTTACACCCCCTCCCCAGTTTCCCGAATGCGAGGCTAAATATACCACAAACAAAGGGACATTGGGAATAAACAATGCTCCTGTTCAAGCCATGTTTTAAGTTCTAAATCACATATTTTACCGAGAATTGGGGTTTTTTTTTGTCCAGAGCAGCAACATCATCATTAATATATTTTGACAAGTGGGACATCAAAAGTGTCAAATTCCACAATGGTAATAATATATCTTTTGTTATTATTATAATCATCATTATTATCCCAAAGAACATGTAAACTATTTCATATTTGAATATAAACCCAAGCACTTAAACCATCGTGTCCATGGATTCGGATTGCATCACGCAGAGAGTATCAAAAGAGAGTTTAGTTTTGGCATCAAAACAGATTTGATTATGGTACATTGCACTATTTCAAAAGTTCATCCATCCCACTTAGACTGCTTAATGAAAAAAAAAATATACATGAGGAAGATCACATCTTGGACAATAGTTTAATAACGTCGATGACACGTGGGCTTAATATTGGCTTAACATCTTATGATTAGGCCACAGGATAACCTTTAAAATAGGCAGTTTTCAATGTGATCTTCATGTGGGATTTTACTTATTTTCTGCAGATTGGTTTTATTGTTCTCTATACATAATTCATAAATATGATGGACAGGAGATTGGCATGGTTATTAGTCATCTTTATTTTGTGTAATTTTCAAACTTTACCAAATTTTACCAATTACGGTAACGAATTCAAGTTGGCACTGAAGTTGTTTGATATAGGCCTACCGTAAAACTTCGTTAATAAGCATATCCCTATTTAATAACGAGTTGCTCGGACAAGAACAATTTTTATGGCAGTGATATAACGAGGGGTTCATGCAACAAGGTCCCATCTGCAATAGCTGCCCTATGGACATTTGACAATTTCTGTGCACATCTAACACATGGCAGCTATTGCAGAAGAAGACTTCTTGCATCAACCATTCGGTATAAAGAACCTTTGAATCTCTTCATACCTGATGGTGTCTGCCGTCGTGGTTCTCCATCGCCGTTTTGCCTGTCATATCATCTCGTATGAATACATCGGGGTAATGTGACCTATCAAACGCCTTTTCCATAGCTTCTATTTGATGCGGTGAGAAGGCGGTTCGGTTTGTGCGCATCATCTTCCGTGCCTCATCCTCTCCCATGGTTTTGATCTGGTCTAGTCTACCATCACCATCTGAAACGAGATAATTCAATACAGGATTCTGATGAGAAAGTTAAGTTTGCACGAAAGTGAAGCCAGACACCAAAAAGCCTGGGCCAAACAGGCACATCACCCAGAAGTCGAACATACAAACATATTGATCCAAATTAAGGCTATCGTGACCAACTTAAAGGAGGGGTTGTGATACGTAACGCATTTTGAGCATCCCCACAACAAGTATTTTCATCAAACACTGTCAAAAATCAAAATATAAAGACCAAAATTAAAATCCGTACGCAGACCAATCAAGACAACCTAAATATTCAGTAAACTTGGGAGTCGCGTATTTCTAGACACATACCACTTAAACTTTATAGGGTAATGATCTATCATCTAATGACAGTTGCGAAAAGCTATAAATAGTGAAAACAATTATTTTGCTTCTGGTTTTATAAGCCATTGTAAATTACTTAAGATATTACTGAACAAGATAAATAAACAAAACAACAATCTTCCACCTTCACATTCTATTATAATTATGGAATAGATCTAATTATTCTGGTCGTATGCAAAAGAGCAATCACTCAAATCTTAAGTCTAAAATTTCCATTCCATCTCAGCTAGAATGTGAAAATTGCCCAAACCTTGTTATGACTGAATACAATGAAACGAGAACCAGTAAACCAAAATTAGGGTTTGTTTTCGTTGCCAGTGAGGAGGGAATGTTCATTAACGTTTTGGCGCCGGTCTGTTCAACAATTTATACCCGAGCCTAGACATGCAGTTGAGAAACGTAATAAAACTATTGAATTTCAGGCAGTCATAACATGCCAAAATCTGCGCCATTTTTGTCAAGACATTTTCAGAACAATTTGTAACCGATAATTCGTGCCACCACCCAAGGATTTCTGTATTCCATCTGATACTATCAATACGAAACAAAACAAAATCTTAGCTGAAAATCTACTCGTTATTTTAACCAATCGTCAAAAATCTGACCACACTTATGCCTTTAATACAGCCCCGATAGATGAATTCAATGATACTGATACGTAATTTAAAACACATCTTGCTAAGGCCCATCAAATTGTCAGCCATGTTTCGCTTGGCTCGCGTCAACAATTAAACTAGGCCGACTTCTTGACCTATTCGTTCAAAAAGACCTTTGGCGTAAACATAACCAGTCCGTTCCGTGTGTATCTTTCTATATGAAACAATTCATCTGGACATTTTGGTAAAATTTAAATTAATATGCTATTGATGTCAAAATGACATTGAAACATTCTAAACGGGACATCAAATCATCGTGAGAACCGTTGAATATGATCCACCAATGTAATGTTCAAATCCAAACAAATCGAGTATGACTGTATCGTATGCAAGACCCCAGGTAAAAACATCAACTTCAGATCACCCAGCGCGGTTGCGCACTTGCTATCAAGCATCTAAGGTATCTCTTATCAGCTAGATTCGATAACATCTCCAAGAAGACAGAATGAGCTATTATAGTTCCAACACAAATTTGATATTTTATTTACAAGGAAAATTACACCATCATAGGAGACCATTTATGTGCTACAGGGCTCTGTAGTCTTGTTTTATTTTCTATATAGTGAAGCTTTTGTTTTCATATCGCCAATTTGACGTCAAAATAAGATGTTAACATTTATATTGTGTCTGTGCGTTTGAACGAGATGAACGAAGTTCCTATAGATAATATAGAGACCTTGAACAATACATTCTAAAATTCCGAGCCATTCTAAATTTGGGTCATTCTACATAATTATGTTTGACACGTATGTTTGACCAAAAATGATGTCAAAATCATAGAATTACGTATAGCTTGCAAATCCTCTATTTCCAACCAAATCGCAGGGAGTGTACTTAACAAGGATGAACCTGATTATCTTTCTGACCAAAAACACACAAGGCTTAATTCTGCGGAAGAATTTAAACGCCGAGGATTTGGTGGGTTAAATCGATTTCTTGAGTAAATCACAGTTCAAGATTTCAGTCTCATCCCTCGCAGTCAATGGTATTATGGTTCGTTAAAATAGACATAAGAATTCATGACGATGATTAAACTAAGATTAGACTAATCCGCATGATCCATACGTCTATAGTATAAGATGATACGGAAATTCTACTTAACATACATGTAAAGATTTAATTCACTCTTTTGTATTTCATTATGTTTTCATTGTATTGGGCTTCTAAAACCCTTGAAGACGTCCTGATTTGGTCGCAGATTTGTTGAAAAGAAAGAATATAATGACTCGTGAGAAAGTTATATTTCATGAATGAAAATGATATTTTGATGAAATATCCTAACCGGATTTCCATCTCATATATTCCAGATCTCCTGATTTTGAGATCGATAAATGGACCCAGCCCCTACTTGCTTGTGAATGTTTATCACACAGCGTAAAACAGATGCCTCAGATATTTCACGCGGTAAAACATTCAACATTAAATTATAAGCTTCCTTTTCCGGTAATATATATTTGCATTAAGTAATAATGTCGAACTTGTAACGTTCTAGATTTCCCCTTTTTTTGTCAAGTCTGCAATGCAAGCTTTCCTGATCCACCAGTTGTGTGACTACAAAAGACTTTGCCTTCACCTCACTAGGGATGATTTCGCTGTGAAACGATATACCTGAAGCAAAATTTACTACGAAATTGCATCCGTCTCCTACCCCCGTGAGACGGAATCGACACGACTTCGCATAAACGTCAAACGACGGTTTCTTGATTGGCTTGCTACCTTCCATCAACTCTTTTCGAGGTATTATGTGCATAAACAAATTCAGAAATAATTAAAGAAAACACTACATTGATTTTCCCAAATAATTTGACACCTTTTTTTAAAGAACAAAAAGTGAGATTAAATTGACATAAATGTGCTAGTATAAATTCACAATAGCATCTTGTATCGTGCTGTATTTATACCGAATGTGATTGCATTCATATTGTGCATTAATTGTGTTAATGACACAAGCTGCGAGTATTTCTTGTTTGTTTGTTTGTTTGTTTTAGTGTTTGTTTGTTTGCTTCTAACAATTGTCAGTATGATAGTAGGCTATTTCTTTTCTTCTCAATTGATATTATACTGAATTATTATCCAGCAAACAAGATATTTTTCTTATACTATATACATGTATATAATGTTGAACACCAAACATTCATTATGTTATGCTTTATTATATTATTTTTTTACGACTCGCAAATCCGATAAGACTTTCTATTTAAACCATATTCAATTTATAACAATTACTTCAAGGTAGCTTGAAAAAAAGGTCGCCAAATACAAGAATCGCCGCACAATCGACATAAAAATAGTACTTTCACCTTTGGCGTGGAGATTTACATTGTTGCATTGATACATTTTTACTTCTTCATATTAATGCACGCCTCGTTAAGTCGCCAGTTTCTAGCCAACAAAAAAACAAACAGTTTCAGCATCGCATCCTCGATACCAGACTGACAGTCTAAACACTATAGCAAGTTAAATAATTATTTCTTCCAACATTTTTTTGACAATAATGGTGTTTATGAATCCCAGAAGCAATTTTCAAAGATTGCTTTATAAAAATGACGATATACCAAGAGTCAGTCATGCTGAAACACCTTCAGTACTATTAATGCACTCTCTGGCGTCTCTGCGCCGGGAGAAACGAAATCCACTAAAGAGAATTTCTATATTTCTAACTCGCTGTAATACTACCTTTGGGAGCGCACCCTCAAATGATCTTTGCCGAATAATGACTTTCCTCTGTGGTAAATTTTGTCGATTTGTCTATGCAGATGAAGGAGATGATGATGATGATGATTAACTTAGAATTTATGCTATGGGTATCATGCGTTGTTGTAATGATGAACCCAAAATGACACACGAAAGTATTGCTAGTTAGAAGTCACTCAGGGGGTAATCTTGCGTGCCATGTTTCGATCATTTGTTCTTTTCACCATGTTATGACTTGATTGCATATACTATGAAAATTAACCATAAAACAGTAGTATATTTCCCCAAATACTGATTAAAATTCAAATGTGATAAACTTTAAGTATAATTCAAGTCTATTGTTTAAGTTTCAAATCAAAAAATAAAACTCCTCTCTAGATAAGTTTCTATACGCCCGCGCTTACGCTAATAAAAGGAGATCCCGAATATGGAAAATCAACTTTATGTCCAAATGTATGTACCACGTATGGACGGCGGCGCAGCGCATGGACCAGTTAAATGTACCGTTCTGTAAGATAAAACGGGATTAGCTCCCCAGTCGGGATGTGCCCCCAATTTGGGGGTTAGGAACAAATTTTGTTTTAACTAATTCTGCTTGGTTAACAAATTGCTATTGCACAAAAAATTTGCTGTTTTTCAGTGCATTTTTTTATTTGCCCTAAAAAGTAGTCGGCGCTTATATAATGTAGGCCTATAGGGTCGAGTATAGCCGACGGTTTCGCCGGCTGCCGGGGCTTTTGGCCATTACTGACTTTTATGCCTGAAACCTTTTTTCCTTTACACATTTTAGAGGAAACCATAGACTATAGAAACATGGGCACTGTTTTCACGACATCGTGATGATCTGACGTGACAGAGGTCGTTAAACATCAGCAGTGCCTGAGGACATTTAAAATGATGTTCAAACTTAGGCACTATCTCACGTCTGACAGCCATGGTAGTATTTTTTTTAAACTAAAAACCGGCACAATGGTGTGTTTGACTTGATGTATGTCGCATAAAATTAGAGAAAACCCCACTATAGATGTAGACACTGATATAGTTCCTGTCAGGACCCTATACATGTATGTATTGGCTAAGATGGGGACAGCCTGTATATCATGCACACAAAATCTTATCCCTTTGGGAGCAGGTTAAATTGGCTAAATGGACCACCCCGTACTATACTGACACTGGTAAAATAAATGGACATAGGATAACACGCGTCACGATCTATCCGCTGTCATCAGCGCGGGACTACAAGCACGGCACGCCATGCGTCTACATCATGTCGTACGTATATGGTCGAATCCAACGAAAAGTGTACACGGCATGTTCAGGGCCATAACTTAAAAGTATTAATCAATTGGCATTCGTTTTTGTATTGTGTTTATTCGCCTTGATCATACGCTTCGCGCCATATATAATAAGACCCCTTCTGTGAAAAACTTAGACACAGAGACCCCAAAACCTGCTATTTTTACCCATTTTTTTCAAAATATTTCTTAATGTATTTTTAAAAACATCTAAATCAGTTATGAAAAGAAGTCATTGGATTGAATCTAAATTGATTTCCTGAAAGGTGTGTATTCAAAGATTGCCTGTTCAATTGTTCACATATTTGTACATAATTATGAATTTTTTGTGATAATTTTTTGAGTGGTACTTTTTTACATTACCTACGAATACAATTTTTCATAGCACTAGATATATCTTTAAAAAATGGAAATCACTAATAAATGCGCAATTGATACAAGCTTCGATATGTCCAATACTGAAATGCATTGCATTCGGACATCTTTATTATTGTGTTTAGCTGCCGAAATTCTAAATGGCACAAAGGTAGGTTTGGTAAAAAATATGCATTACCTCCGAATACATGTTAAAAGCTGTGCCATTTCCACAAAGTGAGAAAATAGTAAACAATAGTTAAGCAATAGGTGCAGAATAATACACTCTTTATTTCTACCAAGTTTCAATAACCTGCGTTTAAATATTTCTGAGATGTCAACAATAAAAGCAAGTATTCGTAGGTAAATTTCGGTAACCGAATGTTACCTACGAATACACTTTGACATCATGACAGTATTGTGAAACACCGCCATTCATGCCAATGCCCATATTGGTACATAACGAAGGCCTGTATGTTTGCTATCAAATCATATGTCAATGAAAGTTGCGAATTCACATACATGCCCACCATGCAAAACTGAATACGGCTTAATTGGTGAAAAATATGTACTGAAATAGACGACGGTCTGCTCATTTGAAAGAAAAATCAGACTCAAAGAAGATTAGAAGGGATAAATACTTGGATTTGTCAACTGTCATGTGTGCTTCATTTTAAATGTTTACCGACCTTCTGGTTTCTGAGTAATTTGTGTCCAAATTGATTTATTCGAAGGTAACTTTTGACGTTTTCGCTAAGGTTACCTACGAATACCATGGAAATTATGACTGTTCTCTTTGTCTCATGATCTAGACAACACATTGATGGACCCTGGTATAAAGCTAATTGTAGTTGCCCTCAAACGAAAGGCCACAAGACGTAACTGACTCCAAGATGGACTTCACAAGTCTGCAATAACGGTTTTAAGCGATTTGTGTGCAATTAAGCATATTAAAGTCACTTTAGTGCCTTTGTTTCTTACTTTAATCCTCTTTCAACCGCTGTGAATCGACATTATTATTACATGATAGGGTCTAAAGTATCAATAAACGCACATAAAGAAAATAATACATTCAAAGTGCTTTATAAAATGAAGTTTTGATTGCGATATCCACCAAAAGTCTAATTCTTACCTACAAATACTGAAATGTTACTTACGAATACAGCATAATACATGACATGTGTAATGAAGTGTCCCTACCAATGGAAATTAATTGTCAAAAACTTTAAGCGGTACCCCAGGACACTATTATTACCCATATACGGATCCATTCAACAATTATTTATTATGTAAAATTGCTGATTAACTACTTGTATATCAAAATGAAGTGGTCAAAATCTTGCTAAAAGCATCAAAAATTTTGATCTAAGGTAATAGCATTTATTCATTTGGAGGTACCATCTGAAAGAGATCTAAAAACTACCATTTCATTAATTCATTACCATAATAGCAAAATTTAGAATAGAAACGCCGTCGCCATGATTAGACGTGCCTAAAGTGTTTTCTCTCACGACCAGCCTAATATTCATCATTTTACCGAGTATTATTTTGTAATGAGTAATCAAAACCGAGGACAGATTACGGGATACTTTTTGAGAGACAATACACAGAGAAATACTTCAAAGCAAGGGCAGAAAATGTCGGGAAACGGACAAAATATTAGCCTACAGAGCGTTGTATCGCAAAACCTGTCCACGTCAGCATCACCAGATACCGCGGGCAATACGAACAATGCTACAGCGAGTGTGATAACAAAACAAATCGATGAGCCGGTAAGCACAGCTGAACTGAAGAAATTGATACTCCGTATGGAGCAAGGCCTAACAACAAGGTTGGATAGGATGGAGAACGAACTAAAAGCAATGAAAAGTGGGCAGAAGAAAAATGAAGAGAAGATTGAAGGTATGGAACATGATGTTTCAAATATAAAAGATAGAATGAAGGTTCTGGACGATAGCGTCATTCCGTCTATTAAAGGGGATACGGAGCATAACTTCATACGTGCAAATGACAGAATAACAATGATGGAAATTCATAACAGGAAGCAAAACCTGTTATTCTATGGCGTAGAACAAAAACCAAATGAAGATTTGTTCGAAGTGATGAGAAAGTGTTGGGTGACAGATTTTAACATTCCTCCAGAGGAAGTGGGTGATATTGCAGTCGTAAATGCACATCGGTTACCTCGACAATATGCAGGACAAAACCAAGGACCAGACCCAGTTATCGTTCGCTTTGTCCATATGATGGACAGAGACTGGTTCTTGACTCAAGCTAAGAAACGTCCCTTCAACAAGGAGAAAAAGCCAGTAATGGTATACACAGATCTACCGCAACATCTGAAAAGGCAGAGGGGAAAGCGGCGCAGGCGGCTAAAGACATAAGAAAAGGTGGACAGAGGCAAACAAGAATCCGATGTGTTGGGACAAGCATAGTTTTGGAATTTCGAGCAAAACCGACAAACAAGGGAGATGCACCAGGCAAATGGACCCAGAGTGCCTTTTGATTTAAACCAAAGGACCTTATATTTTATGTTATATAAAATGAGAAATCAGACTTTTTAAAGACTTTTCATGTTAGGTTTAAAATTTATGGGATTGGAAGTGAAAAGTGAAAGTTGAAGGTTTTTGGTGAGTGTAATTTAAGTGCTCTATGTAAACAAAAAGTAACGGCAAACAAACAAAAGCGACAAATTGATAACAATCTTTGATCAATGTTATTTAGATGTGCCGAGTGGACATGTATAGCTTTTTGGTTTGTCTTCACTTTTGATAGCAGTGTGCCTTATATTGGAAATCGATCAGTATCAGATTTAAGCCACTTTCTGAGTAGGCCTATAAACGTAACATGCATTTTTGGAAAAAATACTGATATTTCTGTATCTGTGCTACACATATCTTTCATTTCAAGAATTCACAGACTGATTTTCCCTGATGAAATGTTTTTGAATGATATGGAAAAAAGTTTTTCCCCGTCTAGA
Source organism: Amphiura filiformis (assembly GCF_039555335.1). Classification (NCBI taxonomy): domain Eukaryota; kingdom Metazoa; phylum Echinodermata; class Ophiuroidea; order Amphilepidida; family Amphiuridae; genus Amphiura; species Amphiura filiformis. The sequence goes on from NC_092635.1 coordinate 30,713,929, forward strand.
AAATATTGAGAAATATACTTGCTTATTATGATTCTGTTCACAAATTATATTGATTCAAAAAGTAAACGAAATATGCAACCTTCAAGTTGAAGACTATACAATAAATTGAAATTTAAAATTATCTAAAGTGAAACTGGACAACTGTTTTTGGAGATAAATATCATTTTCGGTTAAACATTTTGGTTTTAACTATTTTGTGCTGGTCGTGGATGAAAAAATTATTTCAGATTATTATTTTATTTCCTTTCATGCACTCGTGCATTGAGTGCAGGTTTTTGTGTGTATGTGTGTTTTGTTTTATTTATCACAGTGTATATTTTTGCATATTCTGTTTTGATAGGTGTCAACTTTTCATGATATATCTTTGCATGATTAGAGATAAGACTGTACAAATAGTATTAAATACGAGTTTGAATATGATAATTTGTAATTATGGGTATACGGTTAATGATGTTAAGATTTTGTCAATGAACTGTCGGGGTTTAAATGGTAAACAAAAGAGGAAGGATGTTTTACATTATATTCGTAGTCTGCAAACAATATTAATACCATTGATAATTAGTAAGTATGGGTACGGTTAATGATGTTAAGATTATATCAATGAATTGTCGGGGTTTAAATGGTAAACAAAAAAGGAGGATGTTTTACATTATATACGTAGTAAATCCGCTTCAATTGTTTGTTTGCAAGACGTTCACTTTGATAAAAATATTGAATGTATGGTAAAAGCAGAATGGGGTGGTGAAGCTTTTTTAGCTCTTTTACCTCCAATGCAAGAGGAGTAGCCATTTTTCTTAGCAATAAATTAGATTATAAAGTCCACAACACTCGTGCAGACGAAGAAGGAAATTGGTTAGCTGTAGATATATCTATTAATGATATTCGTGTGACACTCTTTTCGATTTATGGTCCAAATGAAGATAAACCGGATTTTTATAATGAAATTAAAAGACATGTAGAAGAAATAAATAATGCACACTGCATTTTGTGTGGAGATTGAATTTGGTTCAGGATCCAAAACTGGATACCTCAAATTATATTCGAATAAATAACCCAAAAGCGAGAAAAGTAGTTTTGGATATGAAAGATCATTTTGGACTGATAGATCCATGGAGACTTCACAATCAAAATATTCGTAGATACACCTGGCGTCAGCCAACCCCTTTAAAACAATCCAGACTGGACTTTTTTCTTATATCAGAAGAGCTTACAACTTATTATTTAAATTCAGAGATTGAACCTGGATATCGAACAGATCACTCTCTTACTAGTCTTTCGCTTGACATGTCATCTATTAAATATGGAAAAGGATTTTGGAAATTTAACAATTTACTGTTAAGAGATCTCGAGTTTTCGGTTAGGGTAAAAGAAAAAATTAAGGAAGTTAAAATTCAATATGCTGCTTCACCGTATAACTTAAATAGTATAAGTCAAATTCCCCCAAGTGAACTTGAGCTGACTATAAATGATCAATTATTTATGGAAGTATTACTTATGGAAATTAGGGGGGAAACAATTAAATATGCTTCAGAAAGGAATAAAAGGAAAAAAAGCAAGGAAAAGTCACTAGAAAATGATATAAATAAGTTAGAAGAAGAGCTCGCTAGGTCAAATGATCCTGTTGTTCTTGAAAATATTGATACCAAAAAGTTGGAGTTAGAAGAAATAAGAAGGGAAAAAATGGAGGGAGTTATGATGAGATCAAAAGCAAGATGGGTAGAACACGGAGAAAAACCGTCAAAATATTTTCTGAACTTAGAAAAAAGAAATCATGTTAATAAGGCAATTGCCCACTTACAAAACCCAAACGGTGATAATATAAATAATCAAGAACAAATAATGGAAGAAATTCTGAAGTTTTATTCAACATTATATGCATCTAAAGATAATGATTTAAATTTGGAGGAATTTGAGCAACATTTATCTAGATCAGATTTTCCGCTGTTAACTGATGATCAGCTCCAAAAACTTGAGGGGCGTCTGACTTATCAAGAGCTATTATTTGCTATTAAAAAATTGCCAAATAACAAAAGTCCTGGTTCCGATGGATTCACTTCTGAATTTTGGAAGTTCTTTTTTCAAGATCTAGGTGAGTTTCTATTACGTTCTCTTAATTACGCTTATGAATCAGGGAGCTGTCAGTGACACAGAGATTGGGAATTATTACACTCCTTCCAAAAGGAAATAAAGCAAAACAGTTTTTAAAAAATTGGCGCCCAATTAGTCTCTTAAATATAACTTATAAATTAGCTTCTTCATGTATTGCTGAAAGATTGAAACATATCCTACCGAATTTAATAAATGATGACCAAAAAGGCTTTATGAAGGGGCGGTATATTGGGGAAAATATAAGGTTACTTTATGATTTAATTATGTATACCGAGTTACACGACAAGCCAGGTATGTTACTCTTAATAGATTTTGAAAAGGCTTTCGATTCCGTTTCTCACAAATTTATATTTAAAACATTAGATTTTCTCAATTTTGGAACTTCTTTTAAAAAATGGATTAAACTCTTCTACAACAATAGTCAATCTTCAGTTCTGGTAAATGGCAACGCTTCAAAACAATTTAATTTGGGTCGAGGCTGTAGACAGGGTGACCCGTTATCCCCGTACATCTTTTTAATCTGTGCGGAGATTTTGGGCTGCCTTATTAGAAAAAATAATTATATTACTGGTATTGAAGTCGAAAATGTTCATTGTAAAATTTCTCAATATGCTGATGATTCCACAGTTATTTTAAATGGAAGCGATGAGAGTTTGGTACAAACATTGAATACTTTGGATTTGTTTGAGAGATTATCCGGTTTGAAAATAAATGAAGACAAAACCAATGTTGTTTACATCGGTTCACTTCGAGGTAAAAAATCAAACCCCGAACTAACAAACAAAAATTGAATTGGGTGAAAAATGGTAAATTTTCTGTTCTGGGTGTTGATTTTTCAACAAATTTAATGGACATGCCAGAGATTAACTACGAAAAATTATGGAGTCGGTGACAGGTTTAATCAAACACTGGTCTAAAAGAAATATAACTGTATTGGGAAGAATAACTGTTGTTAAATCTATTTTGATGCCAAAGTTTAACCACCTTGTTCTTTCTATTCCAAATCCATCTAAAGAATTTACCAAGGCCCTGCAAAAGCAATTTTATGATTTTATTTGGAGGGGAAAGAGAGATAAAATAAGTAGAGATCAATTGTCAAATGATTACTCTGATGGTGGTTTAAGATTGGTAAAAGTAGATTTGTTTTTTGAAGCACTTAAAAGTACTTGGATCAGACGAATTGCAAATGGTAATATTGATGAAAAAGGATTGATGTTTTTAATAAGCTTACCGGCATGAACATTGATGATCTGGAAAAAGGAGCAAATCATACTTTAACAGTTGCGAAAAGGATACAAAATATTTTCTGGAAAGAGGTTCTTTTATCGTGGTCCCATATAAAAAGAATCATACTCCTCAAAAACTTGATGACGTTTTAAAATCATGTTTGTGGGACAACGAGCTATTCAAAATTGGTGGAAAAGAAATTAATTACAAGAAATGGCGCACATCGGGAATTTGTTTCATTTCGGATCTGGTTCATGCCGATAGTAGTCGTTTTCTTTTCTTGAATGAAATTGAAGCTAAATATGATTTGAAAATGAATCCTTTAGAATATAATGGTGTACTTCGTGCAATTAAAAGCAATTTTAAGCATATATTCCAGGCAAATATTCAAATGTACCCGATCCCAAAACCTTTTATTCCTTTTCATTTGAGTCTGATCCTTCAGGATAAAAAAGGTTGCAAATCACTTTGTAATCAACTAATGAATATAAAGGTTCCAAAAGCAAAACAAAATTGGAGAGAAAAATTGGGCTTCCCTTTTCAAGATGATGAATGGAAGATGCACTGTTTGATACCTTTTAAATGCACAATAGACGTAAAATTGCGGTGGTTTCAGTATAGAATTCTAAATAGAATCTTAACCACCAATACCTTCATGTATAAAATCAACCAAAGAAATAACAATTTGTGCACATTTTGTAATGAGGAATCTGAAACAATTAAGCATATCTTCACAGAATGTAAAAAGGTGAAACCAATTTGGGTTCAACTACAAACCTGGTTTTTACAAAAAGTTGGTATTCCTGTTACCTTAAATCAAAACCATATTCTTTTTGGAACAGACATTAAAAAGAGTAATCATGCTGTAAATTTGATTATTATCTTAACCAAATTTTATATTTATAGAAGAAGATGTCAAAATTCGTCACTCTCCTTTTTACCTCTTCAAAAAGAAATTGAAAATTATCACATTCTGGAAAGATTTATTTATTTAAAAGACTTAAATTACCAAATATATCAACGTAAATGGCAGGTTTGGAGGGGCTTATTTAATTAATGCATGCGATGATTTTTGTCTACACTATTATATTTGAGAATTGTGCTGTGATAAATTGTTCTGTCTATTTGTTTTGTATTGTTGTTGTTTTGTGTTGTATTAAAAACCCGGTAGAGTAAGATATGTAATATGTTTAAGGAATGAAAATTTGATTTACCGGAGAAAAAAAAAAATAATAAAAAAAAAAAAAAAAAAAAAATAATAGCAAAATTTAAACCTATAAACTCAATATAGATATTGTTAAATCGCTCATGTTACCTACGAATACCCGGGTTTCTTCACCTTTTCATTGTATAAAGCGTTAGGTGTATGCGTATAATTCCTAATATTCTTGAAAACATATATCATACTCGTTCTTATACAATGTGTAAATTGATTCATACTCATTTGATAAATAAAATACAGAAACTGACCTAAACTTCATTTTCAAAAATAAACTAGCATAAATTGACTAAGATCATATTGATCGCGTTATAAAAATAAAAACAAATATTTTCTGGTTGAGTTAGCATTTTCCTGACACCCTGTGGTCTATATTACACGAAAAAAGCGTTAATGGGAATATTCCATTTGTTTTAGGTTGATTAGTATTGCGATAGTGAAAGCATCCTAGTGGTATTCGTAGGTAACATTGGGTTTTGATATCACATTTACTATCACACGTCCTGGATTTATTTTTCAAGATTAGTAATGGCACTTTTGGTTCCTATAAGGCCAATATGTCATCAATCAATGGGCAAAAGGAAAAAATTGTGGAGTCATTTTTATTTCGGACTTTTATTTTGGGCCCGTGGACACTTTTGGTTGGATTCGACCATATACATACCACGGCAAAACCCCCTTATAAATGGTAATTCTAACTCCTCAAGGGAGCACACTTTGAAATTTGTTAAATTCCCACTTGTACAATTGATCACCTCTTAACTCTTTTTTATACCTTGAAATTTGATCACCCGTCATCTCTTGTAGCAAATATTAAATATAATCAAGACGAAATTGAGCCGCGAGGAGAGAGGACTCGCAAAAAAAAAAGCGAACTTGAATTACGCCCGCGGCATTCCCGTTAACCCGGGCGTGAGCAACCCTAGTGATATCCCAAGGGGAATTCCCGAATAAGAGCGTAAAACCTGCGATTTCATAGTCAATCCGAGTCAAACCAGTGTTTATATACAACCCATAATTGACAAATTACATTGTGATCCATGGCGCACAAAGGAATCGCGCAACGTATGTATTTGGTAGTAAAATGAGCGTTAAATGCACGAGTAAAATAAATGTGTTCTAATTTTACAATTAGCTTACAGCTGTTTGTATTAGCCATTTTTCAGGATCATGTACCATTTCGTTGTCTTAGCATCCGCTAAATCAGCTCCAAAGTACGAAGTACGCTCATGGTTCATATATACCCAATTAGTATTACATGCAGGGATTTTCTCAATCAGGTGTATACCTATAAATGAGCCGCTATATCACATCTAAATTATGCTACTGCGCAATAAATCGATATTCCTTATCATCACAAATAAAAATGTTCTTGGATAAATCAAATTCAAATTCCCTATAGGAAACCAATTTTCCGGCGCAGTCATGTAGCCTACAAGTACAGTATAAGGGCCTCAATAAACACATTTTACGCATTGTATTCTCATTAACACCCGGCAATTAGACAGTAACAACCGATTTGCAATCGTTCACCACACTTAACCCCAACAGTTACCTAATAATAGTCCCGTCCCGATTATCTCATAATCCCTATTTTGTCTAAATCGCTGCGTCCGTTCACATACCGTAGGATTATAGTACAGGAGAATTAGTGACGCACGGTTACCTCGCGTCCCGACAGGATTTGGTTTTCCCGACAGCAGGGGCTGTCGCCCACTCGCATGTCATTTCCGATTCCCTGTCGAAGTCAATTGAGGAGTACTCCCAGCATCCACCATTAGTTTGCTCTTAATGTCGACATTTTGAGATTCAATTAAACGCCACGTGCACATTGTAGACACTTCTTCCTGTACAAACGTTCTTAGATACAGTGTGAGATAAGGCGAACAACTGTTGCAAAAAACAGCTATCTTCAGTAGATAGCAGAATAATGTAGAAATGATACTGTAAACAACGGCTATCTTCAACAGTGTGAGATAACGCGAACAACTGTTGCGAAAAACAGATATCTTCAGTAGATAGCACAATAATGTAGAAATGATAGTGTAAACAACGGCTATCTTCAATCATGGAAATAGTGCTTCAATATAGATAGAAAATAATCATAATCAGATAGAAAAAAGTCTGACTGTTTGGACTTTTTATAGGATTGTCTATATAACATCATAATAAAATCATAACCCGATAGGAATACACCATGAACCATGTCAGAAATCAATTTGCGTAAGAACCCTTACCTAAAACGTTTTATTTATTGATAAAGACTCTGTCGAATTTGTACATGTTCGACAATGCGAAACGAACCGCAAACGTTTAAATTTGCCTGCCCGTTCGCACGAGACGATTGAACCTGTGTATTTTCACCTCAACGCTCTGATGCCATCATCTTGAGGCGAGAGTATACGCAATCGCTAACTCATGGGTTACAAAGTCAGTGGTGTTTTTTAGGTGCAAAACCTTAAGCCAGAGCGTTAAAATCTGATTCCCTAAAGATAAATCGCGACTGCCAGTAATAGAAAATTCATTTATTTGAATTCAGAAGTTCAATAATTTTTAGATAAGAATATGATTACCAACCGCCATGATTCTGTAATAAACGCGAATCTTGTATTATATATTGAAGAAAAACGAATACCAATTTTAAAATGCACCCATTTATACAAATCCGAACAAATTTTTGACGCGGCTACCACGGCTCAGTATAATATAAAGAAGTATATATAGATGAGCTCATCTGTTGTGATCCAACAAGTCGTGTCATGCTCATACATAAGGCTATCTTATTTAAGAAAAAAAAATTGGAATACAAACTTGGACATTTAAAGCATGTGCATAATTGTTTAGCTTAAAATTTCACTTAAGCGATAATATGTTAAACGTCGTGTTATTTTAACACATGCCAGTGCAGAAACGTGACTCTCTTGTTTCGACGATCCCAATTTGATATTTTAACTCCCAAGTATAAACTAAAGCTACACATTTCCATCTTATTCGGCTCTTGTGTACATGGTAATGATGCAATGAGACACCGTTAAAGCCTTGAATCGTTCCTCGCAGGCATGCAGAGCCGGGAAGTTAATGCGGAGAAGATCGGCCCACTGCGGCTAAACCTCTCGCACGTTTAAGATTCTTCAACACTGGATCTAATGCATCTTCCATTTAAGTGTGGCACCATATCCTCCGTTCGCCTTAAGCTATCTTGAGTCACAGTTAAAGGGGTATATCAAATTGAAATCATGATTTATGAGATGGGTTAACTGCTTGTTATCCGGATAAGATTTGAAACATTTCTACCTTTTAGACAAATGATTCTTTTTTTGTAATATTTTTTTCATTGATGATCAATGTTGCAAATGCAGCGGATAAAGTAAGTCAATTTAATGAATGAATGTCAATATTTGTACATCCTACTGCTTCGGGTAAAATAAATTGGATTGGACTTGAAGTGGCATGGTACACAATTCAAGTAGTGTCATTGTGCAAGATATTTTAACATTGTGATTTAATGTTCAGTATTAACAGTGGGTGATGTTTAGATGTTTAGAGCTCATGCATGGTAATTGCCATGCTGATCCTTAGCCTAATTTGTGCGCAAAAAGAAACTGATAAAAAAATACATGTAAAATCAAGATTGAGGATGAAAAACAATTAATCTTTTACATGCTGCGCTGATGGAAAGAATCGATTTAGAATTCGTTTGAAATCTGATGATGACATGGCACATGCGGGTATAGTATAATACGGACAAATTTGGTTTAATTCAATGCTATCTCCGTTGAATGTGAGCTGCCGATTCCTCCAAGAACATGGGTCTCTTTATCTATAATTATGTTGTAGACCTTCGCACATTTTCATTATCAATTATTCCATAAATTCAGTTATCATTATCAACTGACAAAATAAACTAGAGTATGGGTGCAACGTTCTAATCCAGCATCAAGCAATGCAAGCTAGTACTGTATAAAGCATCATCAGCTAGCTACAACACGGCAGACTCAAGACACCTGATGACGACCGGATCAAGTTTTACTCGTGTCATGCCAGATCGTGTCACGGAGACGAAATGACTTTAATAAGTACACCGATCATGTTCCAACTAGCCAAATTGCCTTGTCATATTGGCTGCATTCTGCCAGATGAGAATTCCGGGCGGAATAAGAAAGAAGGGAAAGAGTGAGCTCGAGACGTTCTCCATTTTTTTTCTAGTCATGACAGTCTGGTTATTTTTTGCATCTGTACCTCATTTTTTCTATGCCAACAAAATAATACTGCATGAAAAATGAGCACCATAGCGTGCATATGCATGCATAAAATGCTAGTATATATGAGGGCATTTGGTGCTTTATTTTCAAAATGGCTGCTGCGCTTACACTGGCATACGAGTAACATTTCCCCGGCAACCGTTATCAGCTGTTTATATACTGTCGATTCGAATATCGTAAATGTTTAAAGTCGAGTATCATTATCATGATTATGCTCGTATAAAAAGTACACACATGGAGCAAATTAATAATTGGATGGTTTTAGACCAAATGACAAAGAGGACGTCGTTTTGTTTTGTAGTGAACTGAACTTGATTAAATCAATATAATATGTTGTCGATAATTTGTAACAAATGTATGCATCGCCAGTCAAATGCACTGTTTCAGCCACGCGTGTGGATTCGTTTCGTTAATACCAATAACAGTTGAATAATTTTACGTTTTGTGCTATCTTCAGTAGATAGCTTCGACCAAGCACGCGCACATGTCCGTAAGATGTGTATTTATAGGTTTATTTCTTGATTGAAGGAGCTGAAACAACGACTGGGAGCAAATAGCAATCGAGTGCTATGGTGCGTATCGGGATCTCCCTATAGCAGCTATAGCTCAAGTTGAATTTTAAACAACAAGTACGTATACTACTATCTATACAGATGGCTGAAAACGTTCCGCCTTATTAGGTGGAGAATGAGCCGCAGCAAACTCGTATTATGATTCCCTGAACTTCGCAAGTCCTGCTTAAATGACAAAATGATTGCCGCAGATATACAAATGATGATATGGATATTTTATAGTGCCGATATATAGTTTCATTCCAAAGAGGAAAAAATTGATGAAAACAAACTCTTATTTTTGAAGCATGCTTGCTATTGAAGTGTGTATTTGTAAGATTAGGCATGTTAGATGTCCTTGTGGTATTTGACAATAATCTTGATCGTTATTTTAGATTTGTTTTTGCCATGCATTAAAAAAAATATAAATCGACATTACCAAGCATACAATGCGGATCGTTTATATATCTGACATCGATATCGCTATTTACAGCAATTGAATTGGGCATTAAACATTTGCAGCAAATAAATACCGGAAATTATAATTTGCAAAAGCTTTCCTAAGCATCCATCACAATTTGTACTAAACTCGCTATAGTAGAGATTCGCAGCCGTGGCGTTACACGTACATCTCCATGTATACAATCATGGACAGAATAAATGATCATAATCAAACCTATACTACGATACACGAAGTGAACAAATTGTGCGTAATATATTAGATTCACTCTATTAGCTAAGCGAATAGAGGAAATTATCCAAAACCTAGAGAAAAATCGTAGAAGATTAATTGGACGTGATGTTATGGGTTAATTCCTCCACGGACCATATCCCACACATTATTGCACCAAAATCAACAACAACATCACTGATACTTATATAATCATTGGATTTAAAATTCCATTTTCATTCCTGCAATGAACTTCACACTTCATTGGCGAAGTACGTGAACATCAATATGATAACGACCTATATTTGACAGTATATTTCTTGCATTAGGCCTACATTGGTGTATTTTCAGATGAAAAATTGTCTGTGGTGGATAATACTTTTGCAAAATGAGCAATTTTGAAGTTTGATTCAATGGATTAATGCAAGGTTGAATTAACATTTATTCATCTTTCTTCACATATTATTTCCTCAATTGAGCAAATCGGATATACTGATGTTATACCTCATGGACTTTATTATTTTTAAAGCCAATTTATTCTTTTAAAAAGAATTAACATGCTGAGGTTTAGACATATCAACATAACTTGACGAATGATTGCATTAAGACATTGAGCATCTTAAGCTGTAAAGTATGAAAAAAAAGGAAATCTTTCATTTATAAAACCTTTCTTGGCATTATTTCCTCAATTGAGCAAATCGATACTATTGTTACATCTCATGGTTTTGAATTACGTTTTAAAAGTCATCCTTTAATTCTTTTCAAATAAAGTTAGGTTTAGACATATCAACAATTTGTAAAATTTAGTGGTTTTTAAGCATATTACGGCATACGCATGAGGTCAGTTAAGCCTGGATCTAAAAAAAACCCAAAATTCAGTTCAAATTGAATTGATCTCAATTCACAACAGGTCGCAAGAATATTACCACAAAGCACATGGCACTGTTCCTCCAAATGATGACATGATGACAATTTGATTGATGAGAAAGACAAAACATCAATATACAAGCATGACGAGCTGAATTGTATCATGATCAGTTATTCCACTAATTATATACCGGTCTTATCTGGTTCACTGTATTTTGTTACCAGTTGATTTGATCCGGGATATCATTTACCGGTATTCTAGCGACAACAATATCAAAGTCATATCGTATCCCCGACTAAAGCCGTTATAATTGCCGACATTGTCAAGTAATTCAGTCATTAATCAACTTATCCCTAATTCATGTAGATGTAATTGTTTTTGTGATACTCTGAGACTGAGACAAGAGAAGCTAATTAAAGTTGGTCACGAAAAAACATTCATATAAAGTGCAACTCGAACTGAGTTTAGGAGCAAATTATCTGATATTTGTTGTAAGAAATTTGTCTCTTCTGTGTCATTTGAATTATGATAGCTTTGTTGATGCAAAACAAAAAACAATGTGAAGGACATTTAACCATAAAAAGTAGTCATTATTTTTTACAGTTCATGTTTGTTTTCCTCCCATCTTTAATTACATTTCATATACACATTGCAAAAAACATCTGCATGTCGACTAGAAACTTTTATTTATTTTTTTATTCCCTGTGCTTGGGACTGGTGGGGGGAAAAGATGTCGACTAGAAACTTACCGGCGTACACCTCTCTCTTTGGTCTCTTCTCTATGTGTTTGGGAATACCAAGGATGCCATTGATTGAGTAAGATGTTGCTGTGCGATCGCCTTCTAGCCCGGGTGTGTTTGACATGGTAGGTGAGGATAACGACGTCATGCTGGTATCTCCCTCCTTTTTGTCACTTAATTTGTTCCTTACGATTCTAATAAGTAAATAAAATTAATAAATAAATATGTTAACGATTTTGTCAAAACTACTGCTGTCTCATGAAAGAAATGTTACTTGTATTCATTCATTGAAGCCATTATCTTTGTCAACACGGAACACGTATGCCTTATTACAATATCATTTTCCTACGGATTAACACAGGTGTTTGATATGATTATAAGGTTAAGTCGTATTGATTCGCCAAAACATTTGGCTTCATTTGGGACTGATAAATAACATTCGGTACAAATCCAACAGTATAATTATAAGAAACAATTGGGCAGGGTGTTTCTGAGTCCTTTTGAAGCCCAATTCCTAAAAACATGTAAAAACGAAACTTGAACGAGCATAGGAGAATTATAAACACTATTTATCAGATCATCGTACAATACGAGTTAAAAAAAGTAACGAAAACGTAGACTATTCTACTGCATGAAGTGACAAAGAGTCCATACCTGTTGATGGAGCTAACACTGGGCACATTATCCTTTTCACACACTCCTTCAGCTAGTAGTCTATCTCTGATTTCCCAGGCAAACATGGTAGGATTCTGTCGCTTATATTCTGCTATCTTGCCCACAACTTTGGGTGTGGCCACTTTAGGCTTGCTTCCTCCGATAACTCCGGGTTTGATGGAGCCAGTCTCATAGTACCTGTGTTCAACAAGGAGGAAAATGTACATTAATTATTTATCATCACCCGGGTAATCATCAGTGGTGGTGATGAAACTTCTGTGGACATGAATTAACGGAGTGAATGATGGAGAATCAAATGATGTGCCACATTACATGATTTCTAGTGGCTAAAACACACTTTTATAACGTTGTGGAATTTTGCCCAATGTTGGTTTACCAATGAACAACTGATTTTTACCAAATGCTTCACAGTTGGCCCAACGTTAGGTAAAAAAATATAGCGTTTCACAGAATGAAAATTTCATTTGGACTAATTCTGCACAAGTCAAAATAATTTGGTTTAATATGTTAGATTAGACTCTGTATGGATAAACATCGTGACCCGTATTTGCGTCAGTCTTGTTTTCATGTTCGGCATATGAGATGCATGCCTTCAAGCCATGTCTCCGAATATTAGACAAAGTTTGTTTTGATATGACTATGTTACTGGTGGTCGTACCCACAACAATAATTAAAAGATCAGTATTTAAAACTATTAGTTTATTGTATCATGATAATATTGAAATTGAGAAGATAATAGTCCTTGTCCTGGCTGTGACGTTGAAATTTAGTCCGGGGGATACCACATGATTACCACAATACCAGGATCTTTTTTGGTATTACTGTTTTCTTTCGATTTTGCTTTCCAAATTAATGGTATATGAACCTATAAATGAATATATTTTCTTATCTATTGACTGCAGTGAACATGGAATAATTTGTGTCTTTTAATTATATATAGGCCTACATTTTCTAAGACGTATTTTCATACAAAAATATGTTGTCAAGTAAACAATAAAATGTGACAATGTACATGACAGAGCAATCATCATCTTGCTAGCATCAAATTATGTATAATGAGCAAATAAACAACAGATGGATCATTTGCTCACAATGATAGCACAGTTTTTTGCAAAGCAAATAGAACAAATGATAAAAAACATGGAAAGTAACTTGTATTAATCGTTTTATTTGTATTATATATATTTAACATGTTCCACCAGCAAAAGCTATCTACCATTCGGCACGCGTTTACTTATCGCCATACCATCTGGACATAATGGTATATATGGTGGCGAAAACTTCACCAAGGCTTTGTTGTTATTAGTTCATCTCATTTAGGTTGTTTATCCTTGTTATATACCGTCATTTTTATTCAAATTCAAGCTGCTATTTAGAGCATCGATGTGAACATCATCATCATCTTCGTCGTTAGCATTACATTGTTCATCATCACCATAACTATACGTTATAATCATTATCATCATCATCAAGTGTTATCGTTAGATGGTGACAATTTCTTAATTTGGATTGTAAAATAGTATCGTTACAATAGAATAAATTATAGTTCCAAAATCCTTATCCACTAGTTTTTATCTCTTTGTCATTTTGTTTGCTTAAGTGGGTCTGGAATAAAACAATATAATGTAGTTTGCAAATGATGTCACAACCGATTTGATATAAACCGCCCATTTTCGTTCAATTATAAGTTTGTTGAAATATTGCAAGGAATAAAAACAAAGTTGCTGGTAGCAAAAGCAAATCCGGCAGAGGTGCATATTGATATTGTCAATTATTGTGATTTATATACGGTATGAGGTGGTATTTTTAATATTAGAGATTATTCCCCATGTTTTTTATCGGACCACATATGACCACATGCAACTGATGAAAGCATTAGTAAGACTCGTTTTGCTACGAAAATGATACTTTTTAATAATGATCTTATTCAATCGGTTTGTAGTAGTCTAGAATTTTACGTTCATGTATGTTGAAGCGCAACATTTTTATTAAATAATTATATGCATTACTTTAAAAACCATGGTTAGTAAGCTTACTGTCATGATAATGATTTATTACTTGTATCATAATGTCATTGTTCTGATCCAACAGAGCCAGGGCCTATACATATATACCTGCAGAACCACAAGCAGTCGACATTATAGACGGTATTATTCCTGAACTCAGTCGATCGCAATTCGACAGATGGATAGTTCTAACAATTATGTCAAAATATGACAACCAATTTGCTCTCATATATTAGGCCTTATTAGTCATGATTGATTTTGGAATCGTGATGATCCAAAAACTGAACCGTTTATCAAAGGTCGTCGGCAACAAGTCTGCAGGAATTGATAAAACATTCGTGTATATTTATTGACGCAAGAACTGGCACAAAAATATGCATACTAACAAACAAACAACATCCTTGCACATATCAAAAACTGATTTCGCAATCCCACCAATTCACCCCTCCCCTCTCCAGTCCCAACACATCCCATACATACACACATGGCATTTTGTTCAAAGCTATTGGAAATTGGAAAGGATATATCATCATGATCATTTACAAACAGGGCGAATATCCTCAAACGGCAATATTTTATGACCCAGTACAATCAAAAAATAGATATTCATGAAAAATATTCATATTTTCGTGCTGTAAATATTTGCCCGATGTCTGTGTGTCTCCCATTCATTGATGGTTAGGAATGGCGCAATATTATGTACTTTTGAGTAACGTTGTTATGGTTTATGTGCAGGATAGCGTAAAGGTTCGTATGACTCTATAGTGAGCAATGAAAAACAATTATTATGATCTAATATAGACTCACATATGTTTTAATGCCAAGTTAAATTGAATTGAAATTATTTATTTAGGGCTAATATTTAGGATTATGATATGATATTAGTATTTAAACATAACGTTAAATATGCGTAATATAGCAGCGGTGGCCTCAGTGCCAGAAATTATGATTTTAACGTTGTAATAAAACTTATAAACGCCATAACAGTTGTCAATAGCTGGGCGATGCTAGATGATTTTTATTTTCCTTCATTTTTCTCTCCTAAATTTGATAATCATTTTGATAAGTATTTCTCAGCGATCGAGCACAGATATATCAGTTAATTTCAGAGCGTTCTTTTTCAATACTTAAGTCGAAGTGGAGCATGACCCGGTGGTGTTTGCACTCAAAGATTGAGATAAATAAAGCTGACATACAAGAGAAATGGGTTCTGTGACCAAAGCAAGAGTGTCATTCCCGCCCCATGTATGATTTTTTTCTCAGGAGTGGGCCAATACCCAAAACTTACGTTTTTATATATTATTCATTGACCTTAACTTATGAATCGCACTCGTGACCTATATGAAAATATGAATACAATTTTGGCTTCCTTGACCCATTTCCTATCAAATCAATTGATGTATCCATATTAAGAAATACACTGCAGTGTTTTCGTTAAATGGCTAAAACTGGGAAATTATGACCCCTGCCATCCCACTCGCGTTAAGTCCAAGCCCCGTGTCCAAGCTTGGGCACCCCCAATACAGCTTGGGCAACTCTGGAGCTGGACCCTTAAAAAGGGTCAGGTCTAGACATTATTCTTTTAACATTAGTCAGCCTGTCACTGCTACTTTGAGCATCCCCATTTCTCACTAAAATGTATTTCATTCGTGTCGTACAACTTGCAAAGCCGAGATTTTTCTCACGCAAGATTACAGATGCAAGAGCTCTCTAGAGAGAGCTGATATGAAGCCAACAAAAACTTGGCGATAAAACTAGTACTTGGAGGGGTTATCTTGAAAGCGACACCGCCAATGTATCGCCGCAGCGAATTTAGACACCTTACCTGCCCAAGATCTTGCTAACGCATCCGTGTGAGACTCGTAGTTGTCGTGAAATATCGCAGGGCCGAACGCCGCTATGTGCCAAGTCGACGATACGCTGTCTAATTACGTCTGGTAATGGTCGGCCATTCACAAACACACCACCCAATTGGTTTACACCACCATGACCTGTTGGTGAATATAAGAAATAAATGATTTTAGAGAAATATTGAGACAAAAATCATATTGCATTTTCGAAAATATTAATTTTCCAACATTCGTCTCCTAGGGTATTCTAAAAGAAATCCAAACTCGTTCCAGCCAGCTACATTTTGTAAACAATTTCATGATATAATTTCTGTTATAGCAGTACGACAAACACAACTTTATTTCGACACCGCCAGGCATGAATACTATTAAAAATTAAAAAGGAAGCATTAAACATAACAATAAAAGGAAAGTCGAAAACCAACAAATCATTTTTTGTATTCTTTATTGAATAAAAAAGCATGTATGAACTCATGATCGATGGTTCCCATAAAAATGAAAACCCGCAAGGAGTTTTGCCAAACGGGATCATCGACAAAATCGATGCAAGCAAACGATGCAAGACGAATTTAAACGTTCCCCAAGCTATTCTAACCAAACTTATGACATCAAATCTAAGATAACATCTTCTCCAAAGATCCACTTTGCTCGGAGCTCGTTCCATGGTGTAATCTTTAAAGAATGATTTACTGGGAAACAATGACGACATGAAAATATTTTCCGCTCTGGTATTATCGAATGTATCTTATGTGTTTCATGATTCTCTTGTGTCGTTCAAGTTTTCCACGTTTTTTCTCGCGAGACATTAATAATTTACAAGCATCTACCATATTCCAAATGATCGTAAGCGCTGTAGATCTGTACAGAATAAATTATATTTCAGTCGCATCTCGAAATATTTTATTGTTCTCAAAACAACAAGCCATAATGTGTGCAATTTTTTAACATTGATATTTTTCCATATTGAAGTGAAGTACCATTTTTTATTCCCATTTATGCACAAGTGTCCTCCGGGATGACACAAGTGATGATTTTGACATTTGAATTTGGTAAACACACTCGTGTATACAAAAGAAAGCTTGGGAAAACATTAAATTAAACCCGTGTTATTCGATTATCCTCCTCACTAGTGTTTCAGTATATTGGGACTAGCAATGAAGCATAACCTATGTTTGTAGGTCCAGTGTTCCGGAAGAGAAACGCTTTGCCTCACTATAAATACTACAACCCAATCCGTATTCGCGATATATAAACCCGTGAAAATCACGCCGAATTTTTAAGTGTATTTTTTGCACCGAGCATGCCAAGTATTCTGCATTGCTAGGAGCGAGTTACCAAGGGGGTGATATTTATATTATGACTACATGCATCATGAACATTGCTTTTTAAGTTCATACATGTACATATTCCTATCAAAGGAGAACACCGATTGAGAAATACAAAAGGGTAACTTGACAAATAGATAGTACTTTCAAAACACCCAAAACGTGATTTGTAAATCTAAACTAATGTATCATGTGAAAATTTGGTTAAAAGCAACTGAAAGCCTTCAGATGATAGAAGACTTAGAAGAGTCGACATTAAACAAACTGTACGTGAAAGAGGGAGTGAATCAGTGGTCAACATGGTCAAATATAGATATTTTGGCCTCCAACCATGCAATGTTAATTCAAAAGCGAAGAACCCAGATATGGAAAGCGCACATTGCACATTAGTGGACAAATTGAAATTGAGGGGTATAGTGTTATTGCACCTGCTGTATGTTCTTTAATTTTTTGTATACGAATTTTCAATTAATACATGTTACTTCATCTGGTATTTAAATATTTTTGGTGCAGCCTAATATGTCTCATTTCGCCATATTCGAAAATAAAACCCTATCAAAAGTGAGTCAAAGAACAATTTAAACTCATTAATAACGAATCTTTCTCCAAAAAAAAAAGAGGAAAAAAGACATTATATCCATCTCAACTAAGTTCCTTCTTAGTCCCAGCCGAATAACTTAGCTATTTAACCTTATCTTGTCACCGATGCAAACGGGTTTTTAATATCGTCTCCAAGAAGCTCGGGCATAATTTTTGGATAAATCTTGCTCCAGGTAGTTTCTCACAGCTTTTCAAGATATGCAGTGCACGGGGAATGCATACAGAATGACATATTTGGCAAAAAGCATTCTATATTCAATCCGTCAGGGAGTTTGCTTCGTCGGTTGCCTTGCCGGCCTCCGTCTCTGCCGCCTCCGTCAAATAAATCGTGTTTACGAAATTCAGTATCATCGGTTTCTTTATGAAAACCTCCGATGAATGTATAGTTAACTCGGCCTCGAGGTTTGTCTTGATAGCACTTTGGTAATGGCTCTTGCTTATTATAGTCTAATCAGGGGAAATTTACTGCGACAAATTACATTTGGCTTTAAGCAAAGGAAATAAATCCTTATTAGTCTCAATCAAAATCAACTAGAGCTTTTATTAGATAGGAAGTACCACGCCAGTGCAGGGAGCATTTATCAATTTATCCATTTACCCGTCCAAATTAACCAGTAAGATTAGTGTAACATACATTTTATTCATCTATAAATATCAATTAGCAGTACGGCAATATACTGCAAATGCCATAGTATTACATCGGTGTTGAACTTGCATTAAGCGTTAAATAAAGGGCTACGCTGGCCTTTCGTGTGCTCTACATATTTCGTTTGCAAATTAGCGGCCAACCAGGCCATCGTGAAACAATTACAAGTGCACAACACATTAAGTGCATCGTCCCATTATAATCGCATTAGGTCGTGCACTTAATGCGTTGCAGTGTTGTCTTTAACTAACCATACACGTGTTGACTTTTCAATTAGACGCGAAATATGAAATAACATCAGAGGCCGGTGAAGCACTCTTACAGCAGTGTATATACAGTATATCTGCATGGATCTTCGAACAAATGCCATTGGATTTGGGCATGTTTGAGAGGGATTTCGCAAACTCCTCGACACGTGCGCATCAATGGAAAGGCTAATATTCACTAGAGATTGTAAATATAAATCAGAAAATTATCTCAAAACAGCTCAAACAGCCTAGCAAAATTCTCTAGGGGAGTCAGGCAGTGAACAAAATTCTAAAACTATGCCATCGATAACTTATAACGCCTGTACGTATCGTTTTCCACCCAGGATGCGTTTAGGAAGTGGGATTGAGTTGGGACAAGTCTCAGCTCAAAGATAGCTTAAAACAGACAGTTAAAGGGAGGTGCATTATTATAAAGGCTATATGGGATATAGCTTTGAGCAGATCACGACAAGAGTCATTTCTGCGGACGATTCATCATCCCTCCAGAGTACGCGAGAAGCAAACAATGTCAGGCCGTCTGTCACGGCTGCCGCAGAACTGGCGAATATGAAGATACAGCCTAGCGCACGTTACAACAACAAAACGAAATTATCACTTGGAATTAGCTTCGTTTCAGCCAACTACTCGGGGGAGTATTATATTTCGTCTTTTTTTCCCTCTATATGTATCATACAAGAAACATATACTACTTTTATTCATTGATAAAATGGTTAAAATTTTGTTTAAAAAAATATTTACAATGCATTAATTATAGGTAAAGTATATCTTCAGATATATATGTATTTAAATACAAAGTCTATAAGAGATCTAGCTTTGCTCCAAAGCCAACCTATTTTCCATCCAATTGAAAGAAAAAATGAAAAACCATGCCATATGCCCTCTGACACCATAGTAAAGACCGGCTGACTTTCATCAATTCCTTACTATATTTTTTGACAATATAATTAACTTTTCACACAACTCCCATACAATATAAAGAAATTTTGAAGTCAATTCATTTGAAGCTCGCCCCATTTGCCAAATACAAACCTCGTTTTGACAAATATACAATGAATTTGATAGGATGAATTCGGACTGGCAATTCTATATAATCTATATATGTACCGTTACTTTATTTGAATGGTACATTTTAGTCAATGTCTTTGATCCGTGAAACTTTATCTTTAAACTCGTTTAATGAAGTAAATAACACCTTCCATAAAGGAAACTTTGTATTATAATGACACTTTTTCAGTCTTTAATAGAGATCATAGATCTTATCTTGATATGATTATTGACAGTATGGGCATTCTCCTTTTTTTTCAATGTTTTGGTGATTGATTATGATTTCACTTTGATTGGGATCATTATATGCAAGTAAGTTCTGGTTGACGTGTTTTTCAATGTAAAGGCAGCTATTGTCGAGTATTGCACAACTTGCGACAGCGAAGCAGATGCTGAAGTTGGTCTGTTTTATTTTCCTTCATGAAATTTATTTATAAATTTGCACTTCCGTCAATAACCATATATCATGAACTGCTATTTTATTGCAGGCCTGTGATTCAAAGGAGTGACTTAAAGAATGGTTTCGATGAAAGAATATTTAAATTTCACCAAATAACTCATATCAACATCTGCCCACAAAGTTCAAATTATCAAATCCATAAACATAAGACATTACGTTTCCATCAAGATCATGCATTCGCACCATCTATCCTTTGCAGTAATGTCAAACATTAAAAAGCCTCTCGAACAAACATACAAAATACAATTAATCAATGTTCTCTAATTTCAAGAAAATGATAAAAGACCAACTGACAAAAGGAGAATGAAAGTGAAAATTGTATTTCCTTTTTTTGATTGAAATTTGAAATTGAACTCGTGTGAGCAAACATTGAATTTAAGTGGTTAGTGAAGAGCTTGTCACTTACACGCAAATTAAAGTACACTCAAAGCTAAATCGAGTGCAAACACAGCTCACATCTGCTACCTTTAAAACACGAGCATTAAACACACTTCCAAACGAAATTTATACTTACGGGATTTGTTATGTTAGGTCAAAAAATCTTACTGCGCGGGAAAATATAGTAACAAGCGTTGTGTTAAAATATAGGTGCCTAGTTTTTTGTTCAATCTAATTTTACTCCACAAAGTCAT
Source organism: Amphiura filiformis (assembly GCF_039555335.1). NCBI lineage: Eukaryota > Metazoa > Echinodermata > Ophiuroidea > Amphilepidida > Amphiuridae > Amphiura > Amphiura filiformis. Next base: position 30,735,082 of record NC_092635.1, read on the forward strand.
ATTTGTTTAATACACTTGTACTGTTGTTAACCCAGTTTACATAGGTTTGAGCACGAATATCTTTAGAAATATTGATTGTAATACAATGTCGATTTCTTTTCAGGTTTAATCAGTCGCACTCTAATTTAAACACCACAGGGTCTATCATTTACCTTTCGCCTCAATTGGCATCAATGGTGTGTAATGTGTTACCGATGTATGTAGCATTTTTCATTCAAAGTGTTTTGACTCTTAGTAAAGTGTTTATTTTGATTTCATCGGTATTTTCACTTTCAAACAAGTCAATTTGGGTCATGAGGAGAGCAATTAAAAATGGTCAGCATTCGATTACCAATATCCGAGGATGAGCTGATTGAGCCAATTCTTATAAATACAATATTGACTAGACCACGTAGGATTTGTATGAATGAAAACAAAATTGTATATTGTCACAGGATTAGGCCGACTCTTTATATGTCAATTTTGTGTCCTATCAAAAACTTGTTTGTCATATGTGTATATAAATAAAATTATAATGATGAGAATGTTTGTAGATTTAAGTAAGATGAGGAGCATTTCTTTGGGTGTAATTTTTGATTGAATAAAGAGCGCCGGGCCGACCGCCGTCATATCTTAAACACGCTGTAACTTCAAACACCAACATATTTTAAACTGCGCTTTATACTAACCCTAATCTTAATGTAATTCCAAATCCTATTTTAACCATAGCATATATGCTTGCTAAATAATTTGATATACATTTGCTATTCACACGTGTTTAATAATTAATAATATACCTTCTCATGTTTATTTACCTGTGTTTCATTTATTCCATTCATACACAACATGTTATCTATGGTATACAAATTACTCGCGCGACTTACGCCACCCCTTCGCTCTGAGTATTGGATGAAGAGAACGCTCATTCACTTCAATATTGTATTTAGGGCACACACCACTAAATAATCGTCCCATTGAAATACACGGGAAAATACAAGAAAGTAAGTTTGTTTTTCTACCCCATGTAACAACATTTTTAATATTTTGATCAAACCAATGTCTTAAATAAAGATTAAACTTTTATTTTAATTTAATTTTTTGGGACAAGTTAAGACAAACTTGAGAGATACGAACTCCTGAACAGCGCCATCCCGAATTTCAGCCGACACGCTCGCCTCCTTACCAGTTCCGGGCATGATATTGTTCCGAGGGCCTATTACCCATGCACATTCGATTCAGAAAATTTTCTGAACAGATATGTAATGTTGAGCTCCTATTCTATCTTTTTATCAAAACAACCAAGAGTCACTCAAATTTGGTTCCCTCGGGACGCCGATATATTTCGCATAGGTGCTATTTTTTACCGGAACTTTGAAGGTTACACCAAATGCGGAAGGATTTAGTGTAGTGCACCCTTATAAGAAAAAATATTTTTGATATTCTTTATTTTTGGAATCATTGGTCAACATCCTAAAAAGTGTAATTGCTTTTTATCGCTAGTCACTCCAAAGTTATAAAACAGGGCTCCAAACAAGCTCGGACTGAGTGAAAATATGATACTTTTCGCAATTTTCAGCATTCAAGGGCCAGAGCAACATTTTGACCATGTTAAACTGTATTTATAATCCCATTAACATCAGGAAAGTGACTTTGTTTACAAAAATATATGTACAATCACACATTTAACATGACCGAAAAGCGACATGTGATCATTTCACCCCCCCCCCCCCTCTTAGACCATGCATAATATAAGGACGTGTCAATAGGCATATGCCTTAAGTTGGGGGGTGTTATGGGTAGATAGAACGGTAATTTGACACTCTAAAATGTTAAATTTCCAAGTTGCGTGTATTATTTTTGCAAGATCTAAAATTAAGAAACCCCATCATTAGAATTAATTGATAAATTTCTCTCTTGGGAATTGAACATTTGGTCATGAGATAAAAATGCCGTTATTTTGTCATCATTAGGCCATAATATAGTATGCTTTGACTTTAAATATCTATTGAGACCCAATTAAAGGTTCAGTGATTATTTTCAAAACGGTTATAATTGAGTTTTGATCTTATAATTACATTTTGCATCAAAATAATTCCAAAGATGTTTCATTTTTTCAGCACCGAGATAACCAAAAGTGACCACTTCTATGATATTGGAGCCAAAATAGCTATATTTCAAGCACGGTCTCAAATTGTCAATTCGACGGGAACTTGCGTTTTGAAGCTAATTTCTCGTGCGTTTAAGAATGAAATCGCGTGTTTGTAGACGGAAATAGAAAAACAGACTTTTTTTTCTTTGCAAAGACATCAGTTTCAGTCAAAATCTCAACTTTTTGGCACTTAAAATCAGGTATTAATCATGTCCATAGCATTTAAAAATGAGTCTTCGAAGGGCACACACCACTAAATAATCGTCCCATTGAAATACACGGGAAAATACAAGAAAGTAAGTTTGTTTTTCTACCCCATGTAACAACATTTTTAATATTTTGATCAAACCAATGTCTTAAATAAAGATTAAACTTTTATTTTAATTTAATTTTTGGGACAAGTTAAGACAAACTTGAGAGATACGAACTCCTGAACAGCGCCATCCCGAATTTCAGCCGACACGCTCGCCTCCTTACCAGTTCCGGGCATGATATTGTTCCGAGGGCCTATTACCCATGCACATTCGATTCAGAAAATTTTCTGAACAGATATGTAATGTTGAGCTCCTATTCTATCTTTTTTATCAAAACAACCAAGAGTCACTCAAATTTGGTTCCCTCGGGACGCCGATATATTTCGCATAGGTGCTATTTTTTACCGGAACTTTGAAGGTTACACCAAATGCGGAAGGATTTAGTGTAGTGCACCCTTATAAGAAAAAAATATTTTTGATATTCTTTATTTTTGGAATCATTGGTCAACATCCTAAAAAATTGTAATTGCTTTTTATCGCTAGTCACTCCAAAGTTATAAAACAGGGCTCCAAACAAGCTCGGACTGAGTGAAAATATGATACTTTTCGCAATTTTCAGCATTCAAGGGCCAGAGCAACATTTTGACCATGTTAAACTGTATTTATAATCCCATTAACATCAGGAAAGTGACTTTGTTTACAAAAATATATGTACAATCACACATTTAACATGACCGAAAAGCGACATGTGATCATTTCACCCCCCCCCCCCCCACTCTTAGACCATGCATAATATAAGGACGTGTCAATAGGCATATGCCTTAAGTTGGGGGGGGGGGGGGTTATGGGTAGATAGAACGGTAATTTGACACTCTAAAATGTTAAATTTCCAAGTTGCGTGTATTATTTTTGCAAGATCTAAAATTAAGAAACCCCATCATTAGAATTAATTGATAAATTTCTCTCTTGGGAATTGAACATTTGGTCATGAGATAAAAATGCCGTTATTTTGTCATCATTAGGCCATAATATAGTATGCTTTGACTTTAAATATCTATTGAGACCCAATTAAAGGTTCAGTGATTATTTTCAAAACGGTTATAATTGAGTTTTGATCTTATAATTACATTTTGCATCAAAATAATTCCAAAGATGTTTCATTTTTTCAGCACCGAGATAACCAAAAGTGACCACTTCTATGATATTGGAGCCAAAATAGCTATATTTCAAGCACGGTCTCAAATTGTCAATTCGACGGGAACTTGCGTTTTGAAGCTAATTTCTCGTGCGTTTAAGAATGAAATCGCGTGTTTGTAGACGGAAATAGAAAAACAGACTTTTTTTCTTTGCAAAGACATCAGTTTCAGTCAAAAATCTCAACTTTTTGGCACTTAAAATCAGGTATTAATCATGTCCATAGCATTTAAAAATGAGTCTTCGAAGGGCACACACCACTAAATAATCGTCCCATTGAAATACACGGGAAAATACAAGAAAGTAAGTTTGTTTTTCTACCCCATGTAACAACATTTTTAATATTTTGATCAAACCAATGTCTTAAATAAAGATTAAACTTTTATTTTAATTTAATTTTTGGGACAAGTTAAGACAAACTTGAGAGAGATACGAACTCCTGAACAGCGCCATCCCGAATTTCAGCCGACACGCTCGCCTCCTTACCAGTTCCGGGCATGATATTGTTCCGAGGGCCTATTACCCATGCACATTCGATTCAGAAAATTTTCTGAACAGATATGTAATGTTGAGCTCCTATTCTATCTTTTTTTTTTTTTTTACCAAGAGTCACTCAAATTTGGTTCCCTCGGGACGCCGATATATTTCGCATAGGTGCTATTTTTTACCGGAACTTTGAAGGTTACACCAAATGCGGAAGGATTTAGTGTAGTGCACCCTTATAAGAAAAAATATTTTTGATATTCTTTATTTTTGGAATCATTGGTCAACATCCTAAAAAAGTGTAATTGCTTTTTATCGCTAGTCACTCCAAAGTTATAAAACAGGGCTCCAAACAAGCTCGGACTGAGTGAAAATATGATACTTTTCGCAATTTTCAGCATTCAAGGGCCAGAGCAACATTTTGACCATGTTAAACTGTATTTATAATCCCATTAACATCAGGAAAGTGACTTTGTTTACAAAAATATATGTACAATCACAAATTTAACATGACCGAAAAGCGACATGTGATCATTTCACCCCCCCCCCCTCTTAGACCATGCATAATATAAGGACGTGTCAATAGGCATATGCCTTAAGTTGGGGTGGGGGGTGTTATGGGTAGATAGAACGGTAATTTGACACTCTAAAATGTTAAATTTCCAAGTTGCGTGTATTATTTTTGCAAGATCTAAAATTAAGAAACCCCATCATTAGAATTAATTGATAAATTTCTCTCTTGGGAATTGAACATTTGGTCATGAGATAAAAATGCCGTTATTTTGTCATCATTAGGCCATAATATAGTATGCTTTGACTTTAAATATCTATTGAGACCCAATTAAAGGTTCAGTGATTATTTTCAAAACGGTTATAATTGAGTTTTGATCTTATAATTACATTTTGCATCAAAATAATTCCAAAGATGTTTCATTTTTTTTGCTTTTTGATAACCAAAAGTGACCACTTCTATGATATTGGAGCCAAAATAGCTATATTTCAAGCACGGTCTCAAATTGTCAATTCGACGGGAACTTGCGTTTTGAAGCTAATTTCTCGTGCGTTTAAGAATGAAATCGCGTGTTTGTAGACGGAAATAGAAAAACAGACTTTTTTTCTTTGCAAAGACATCAGTTTCAGTCAAAATCTCAACTTTTTGGCACTTAAAATCAGGTATTAATCATGTCCATAGCATTTAAAAATGAGTCTTCGAAGGGCACACACCACTAAATAATCGTCCCATTGAAATACACGGGAAAATACAAGAAAGTAAGTTTGTTTTTCTACCCCATGTAACAACATTTTTAATATTTTGATCAAACCAATGTCTTAAATAAAGATTAAACTTTTATTTTAATTTAATTTTTGGGACAAGTTAAGACAAACTTGAGAGATACGAACTCCTGAACAGCGCCATCCCGAATTTCAGCCGACACGCTCGCCTCCTTACCAGTTCCGGGCATGATATTGTTCCGAGGGCCTATTACCCATGCACATTCGATTCAGAAAATTTTCTGAACAGATATGTAATGTTGAGCTCCTATTCTATCTTTTTTATCAAAACAACCAAGAGTCACTCAAATTTGGTTCCCTCGGGACGCCGATATATTTCGCATAGGTGCTATTTTTTACCGGAACTTTGAAGGTTACACCAAATGCGGAAGGATTTAGTGTAGTGCACCCTTATAAGAAAAAATATTTTTGATATTCTTTATTTTTGGAATCATTGGTCAACATCCTAAAAAAGTGTAATTGCTTTTTATCGCTAGTCACTCCAAAGTTATAAAACAGGGCTCCAAACAAGCTCGGACTGAGTGAAAATATGATACTTTTCGCAATTTTCAGCATTCAAGGGCCAGAGCAACATTTTGACCATGTTAAACTGTATTTATAATCCCATTAACATCAGGAAAGTGACTTTGTTTACAAAAATATATGTACAATCACACATTTAACATGACCGAAAAGCGACATGTGATCATTTCACCCCCCACTCTTAGACCATGCATAATATAAGGACGTGTCAATAGGCATATGCCTTAAGTTGGGGGGGGGGGGGGTTATGGGTAGATAGAACGGTAATTTGACACTCTAAAATGTTAAATTTCCAAGTTGCGTGTATTATTTTGCAAGATCTAAAATTAAGAAACCCCATCATTAGAATTAATTGATAAATTTCTCTCTTGGGAATTGAACATTTGGTCATGAGATAAAAATGCCGTTATTTTGTCATCATTAGGCCATAATATAGTATGCTTTGACTTTAAATATCTATTGAGACCCAATTAAAGGTTCAGTGATTATTTTCAAAACGGTTATAATTGAGTTTTGATCTTATAATTACATTTTGCATCAAAATAATTCCAAAGATGTTTCATTTTTTCAGCACCGAGATAACCAAAAGTGACCACTTCTATGATATTGGAGCCAAAATAGCTATATTTCAAGCACGGTCTCAAATTGTCAATTCGACGGGAACTTGCGTTTTGAAGCTAATTTCTCGTGCGTTTAAGAATGAAATCGCGTGTTTGTAGACGGAAATAGAAAAACAGACTTTTTTTCTTTGCAAAGACATCAGTTTCAGTCAAAAATCTCAACTTTTTGGCACTTAAAATCAGGTATTAATCATGTCCATAGCATTTAAAAATGAGTCTTCGAAGGGCACACACCACTAAATAATCGTCCCATTGAAATACACGGAAAATACAAGAAAGTAAGTTTGTTTTTCTACCCCATGTAACAACATTTTTAATATTTTGATCAAACCAATGTCTTAAATAAAGATTAAACTTTTATTTTAATTTAATTTTTTGGGACAAGTTAAGACAAACTTGAGAGATACGAACTCCTGAACAGCGCCATCCCGAATTTCAGCCGACACGCTCGCCTCCTTACCAGTTCCGGGCATGATATTGTTCCGAGGGCCTATTACCCATGCACATTCGATTCAGAAAATTTTCTGAACAGATATGTAATGTTGAGCTCCTATTCTATCTTTTTTTTTTTTTTTTCCAAGAGTCACTCAAATTTGTTTCCCTCGGGACGCCGATATATTTCGCATAGGTGCTATTTTTACCGGAACTTTGAAGGTTACACCAAATGCGGAAGGATTTAGTGTAGTGCACCCTTATAAGAAAAAATATTTTTGATATTCTTTATTTTTGGAATCATTGGTCAACATCCTAAAAAGTGTAATTGCTTTTTATCGCTAGTCACTCCAAAGTTATAAAACAGGGCTCCAAACAAGCTCGGACTGAGTGAAAATATGATACTTTTCGCAATTTTCAGCATTCAAGGGCCAGAGCAACATTTTGACCATGTTAAACTGTATTTATAATCCCATTAACATCAGGAAAGTGACTTTGTTTACAAAAATATATGTACAATCACACATTTAACATGACCGAAAAGCGACATGTGATCATTTCACCCCCCCCCCCCACTCTTAGACCATGCATAATATAAGGACGTGTCAATAGGCATATGCCTTAAGTTGGGGGGTGTTATGGGTAGATAGAACGGTAATTTGACACTCTAAAATGTTAAATTTCCAAGTTGCGTGTATTATTTTGCAAGATCTAAAATTAAGAAACCCCATCATTAGAATTAATTGATAAATTTCTCTCTTGGGAATTGAACATTTGGTCATGAGATAAAAATGCCGTTATTTTGTCATCATTAGGCCATAATATAGTATGCTTTGACTTTAAATATCTATTGAGACCCAATTAAAGGTTCAGTGATTATTTTCAAAACGGTTATAATTGAGTTTTGATCTTATAATTACATTTTGCATCAAAATAATTCCAAAGATGTTTCATTTTTTCAGCACCGAGATAACCAAAAGTGACCACTTCTATGATATTGGAGCCAAAATAGCTATATTTCAAGCACGGTCTCAAATTGTCAATTCGACGGGAACTTGCGTTTTGAAGCTAATTTCTCGTGCGTTTAAGAATGAAATCGCGTGTTTGTAGACGGAAATAGAAAAACAGACTTTTTTCTTTGCAAAGACATCAGTTTCAGTCAAAAATCTCAACTTTTTGGCACTTAAAATCAGGTATTAATCATGTCCATAGCATTTAAAAATGAGTCTTCGAAGGGCACACACCACTAAATAATCGTCCCATTGAAATACACGGGAAAATACAAGAAAGTAAGTTTGTTTTTCTACCCCATGTAACAACATTTTTAATATTTTGATCAAACCAATGTCTTAAATAAAGATTAAACTTTTATTTTAATTTAATTTTTTGGGACAAGTTAAGACAAACTTGAGAGATACGAACTCCTGAACAGCGCCATCCCGAATTTCAGCCGACACGCTCGCCTCCTTACCAGTTCCGGGCATGATATTGTTCCGAGGGCCTATTACCCATGCACATTCGATTCAGAAAATTTTCTGAACAGATATGTAATGTTGAGCTCCTATTCTATCTTTTTTATCAAAACAACCAAGAGTCACTCAAATTTGGTTCCCTCGGGACGCCGATATATTTCGCATAGGTGCTATTTTTTACCGGAACTTTGAAGGTTACACCAAATGCGGAAGGATTTAGTGTAGTGCACCCTTTATAGTTCAGGTTCACAGGCTAAGCACAGACCGTGGTACACACCCGCAACTATTGGCACACTTAATGCACGGGGATTTCCCCAATAGGGTTTTTTTATGGTAATAATATAGAATGGGGGACTCCCGTGTTTACTATATGCATGCAGTGATGACATGAGGAAGAGGCCGGCCAGAGATGATGACATGGTTGATGATGCGAGAAAAGGAATTCCCTTTTACCGGTGCCAAAGGCATAATTGTTGAATTGCAATTGTGTTATCATGGTTATTGGAAATTACACTAGATTTAACAATATGGCCCCAAGGCATGAACTACATGCAAATGTTAACATTCTAGGCCTAAATGCTGTTTTTCTAAAGTACTCATCATAATTAATATTATTATATTTTGCAATAATCCGAATCCTTTTATTGTAGAAATCGATTTAATTTAACCTTGAACTTTCTGGTAGAAATGGATATATGGTATAGACCTTTTACTTCTACAGTTAAAGGCTGTAGGGTACGCATGGGTGTTTACAAATTCTGATTGTATGTTTTGGTTTTGCTTCGGTTCCAGGATTTAAAATTATGCGATATTTTTTTTTGGGGGGGGGGGTCTTCAATAATACGGTGAGCATCATTTATTCTATTCGTATTTCATGCACTTGTCCCCCTTTACACGTAGCTCTTTTCGCGGGCTGTTTTCCTACACATTAATTGCGAAATTCTTATTGAGAACAGTCCCGTTCTATAATTCCGGGCTATAATTTTGGTAGACTTATAATACCTATACCTTCTTCATATGTAGATTATACTTATAATTATTTATAACTTGAAACAATTTGGAAGTTATAGGCCTACAATAAAACTATAAAAACAAGTTAATCGCATGCTATAAAAGTCATATAGCTTAATTTTCTGACCTTTTTATTGTGACTTAATAAGTATGAATATATATTTATCACAAATTCCATATGTGCTTAAATTTACTACTAATATAAATTGTAACCTCACGTTATGAATGTCATGCAAGTAAGAAGTAGCTGTACACATATCTTTTTGCACGGCTTCAAATAATTGGCTTACGCCTTACAGCTGACGCTTTTTGTTTTATTTTTCAATTATGATTAAGGCTTTTTAAATCACCAAGGAAACTCAATTGGAGAAAATAAACACAATAATGACTTCTCATTTGTATTTTTGTCAAAAACTGTCTTGAATTAAAAAAAAATGTGCATCATGCAAAACCACAGCTGTGGCATACGGCGAGCATGGTCCAGGTCTACCAGCTGCCGTATTGATGCTAGTTCGTCAAGACAGTGAATTTTCACTTATATTATGGCAGAAATATTCAATTTATTCTACAAGTTGGTTTGCTCTCTTAACAATTAACGTATAGGCCTATAGCAAATATTAGATTTTATTCATGAATTTGATAATGCAATTGACTTAATTTCTACCAATCCTTTAGTCAATTTTCTATAAATAGTATATAATACAACAATCAGACGACTTTTCTCACGGTAAAAAATTTAATTGTTTATTATTATTAACATAATATATAGGTATATTATTATTATTATTATTATCAGAGATGCAGAAAGCGATTACTTCCTCAGGAGTTAGGACCAACGTTTTTAATTTTCTCACTATTCCTTTCTTTTCAGTTTCTTCTCCTTCAAAATATGAACATTGTGTCATTTTTCAGTTTCAGTATTCATTAGGCATAATTCTAAAATCCATAATTATTTAATATCGAAATAATTATCTGAGCCACAAAACATTTATGTAAACTAAAACGAATTCTACTGTCATTGACTGTTGCACTTTTCATTGTTTCATCTTTATTCTGAGGTAATATTTTATGTTTAAGAACAACACGTGGGTAATTGTTTTCATGCAGCATTTTCAGACCGAAACATTTATTCATGATTATTATAATTATAACTGGAATGCAATTAAACGCAGCTGCATATTTATTCTCAACGAAAGAAAAAAAAGTATATAGGCCTAAATAAAAAAAGAAGAGTTTGGAATATCAGAATAAACCATATTTATATTAATTCTTAAACTCACTCTGAATTTAAAAACGTAGAGTTAGCCCTATAATCATGAGGCCAGTTATTACATTTTTATTCATTAATCCTTCTATATACTATTTGTAAATCTTAATTAACTTAATGGACACATGCGATGCACTTCTTGTAATTACTGTTGTACTTTATTAAACAGACAATTCGTGACAAATATTGGGAACTACTCTGGAAGCAACAAGTATGCTTGACTGTTCAATTAGTATGATCAAGTCAATTTCATTAAGCCAATGATTGCAAGCAATAAACTATAATTTAATCCATCTATTTTTACATGGAAGATCATGGAAATAGTCACCATCAATATTGATAAAATGTATATATATTCAATATAATTTTTTACATTTACTATACTTGTTGATCCGGCACTACTACGAGATGTCACTGGCTTATCCTCCAGTTGACAGAATTTAATTATTATCATCTATTTATAAATGCATGGCTATCTTAACTACTATGTCTACTGGAGGATAAGCCAGTGACATCTCGTAGTAGAGCCGGCTCAGCCGGATCAACAAGTTAGTATAGTAAATGTAACAAAATTATATTGAATATATATACATTTTATCAATATTGATGGTGACTATTTCCATGATCTTCCCAATGTTTTTACAGCCAAAGATACTCGGGAGCACTTAACTTGGTTTCACCATCGAATTATTCACGGAATTAACTTAGCAAATAAGGAAATAAAGAAAGGCTAAAGGAATGTACTTGTATCATGGTATTGTTGAAAATAAGCTGAATAAAGTTAATATGACTAATCCCCCACATATAAGTTGATTTAATATGCTTACAATATGATTTACATATCCTCTAACTATGATACAATAAAGTCCATACCAATAACAATAGGTGTAATGAAAGCCTTCTTTGTTAACACATTGCTGGATGACTTGCACTCAATTGACCACATTCACATGATTATAATGCTAAATACCAGGAGATTTGATAGACCTATAATACTGTCATTATCTTGTTCACTGCTCTTTCGATATGCTTGTATAAAACCTTTCTGTTTGAAGTTGAAGTGCATCTTATAGTATTTTTCACAGCATGATAGCAAAGTATATGACCAAAGAGGATTAAAAACAACTTAAGAAGTATGTATACCTATATTGGATAATTGTGTTCAAGTGCGTGCATTTTAAAGATATTGATATTATTTGTTGCATGTTGAAAAATAATAATTTTGGTGCAATTCTTATGTTTGTTATTCGTATATTTTAATAGAAAAAAATGCGGGTGAAATAAGTAGACCACGTTTTGAAACCTTCCATGGCCGGAGATATTACCTACGGATCGTAGGTGTTCAAAACTGACTCCACATGCATTTTAATTTGTTAGTAAGCCTTTATATTTGTGGTTTAATTGGTATCATTACTAAAATGAAGAGCGAACTGTCGAATTCCATGGCCAAAATATTTATTGAACAAATGATTGATATCGCGCGCAGTTTTTAACAAGTCTGAGAATTAGCGGAAAATTCATTTTATTTTAATATAAGGGTTCAGTACAAATAGTGCCACCAGGCAAATATGAACAATAGGTCTATGGCAGATACATAAATCATAAAAATGGAGAATATGCATAGACTAGAAAATATTATTAATACTATATAGTCGGTATACTGCGAACCCGGTGATTATAGTCATGGAGAGCCGGTGACTCCTCGCTAAGCTACAGGTGGTGCCTCGCTCAATAGATGGCAACAATATATAGTTTTTAATTTTCAATAACTCTTTGTTTTTACAATGAATTCTTAGTCTATACGTGGTGAATTATTTATTTGGTGACAGACAATTGTTGGGTTCTATTCTAATAGTTATACTACTTGATAATTATGTCGAGCCAATAATATTTCGCTATATAATATATTATTATGACAAGTTAAAGACATGGGCATTTACATGTATTTAGAATCAACCAGAGATCAATGTTGAATATGCGATTGGTAAATTACGCTTAGCCCATAAAGCTGACTTTAGCTGAGGTGAGCCCGGGTTCATAATAAAAGTGAATCAAGTTTTCAAAGAAAATATAGTATATACCCCGGCCATGTGGGGCCTCGTCAATCCACCATCAATCATAAAGTTTGATTGTCTGTTGTTTGGGCTTTGAACACAAAATAACAGACTATGTTGTCGTCACGCAATGGCAATTTCTATTTACAGTATGATTTATAGCGGTTTCTTCTATACATTGCAATACGTTCAAAATGTTGGACATGAAGTTATGGTCATGCATATCTATTCATCTGAAAGAACATTAATGACCTATATCTCGATGCACCAATCATTTTGTAAGTATGTAGGCCCACCTTTGCTCTGATTTGGGGCAGTAGTCAGTAAGCAATGAACTAACAGACATATATGTGTCATGTACGACATAGTAAAACTCATATAGATCTTCAAAAGCTTCATGGGTTTTTTGATCTGTGATATAAAAATGCATTCATAATCATAATAATGAAAATCTACTAATAATAATATCGTGTGAGGTACATGTATTATTATATAGTTCCCGCTTATTTCACCATGATCACTTCTCGCAGGTGGAAAATTAAAAAACACAAAGGTGTAAGGCAAATACTATATGGTTCCTTTTTATGATTGAGTAGTAAATTGTAGGTTATCCACATATGCAAGACACAATCACACGATCAAAATACTTGTTAGTCTTTTGGCAATTTACCCCACTTTAAATTAACATTTGAATAATAAGGAAAATGGCAAAAATATGTGTGCATAGGCCTATCCCTCAGTGCACTAAATGCGCACAGTTCAGTGAATGTAATATTTAGTTGTCTCACCTTATTCATAGATTAGTCATGAAAAGTAAGTCATGGAAAGTAAGACACAATATAATAAATAATGTAAAAATATACATAGGGAGAGAAAGAAAATATAAAATTTAGAGTCCAGGACTCACTCTTACACGCTCCATGTGGTATCATCGGTTGCCTCCGATGATGTAGATCCATAACTATAGACATGATTGTTTTAGTTGCTTGAACCAGGATTAAGGTGAAGTTCACAAAATGGAAAACCAGGGTTCAGTTCCGATAGAATAATACCGGCAGAACTTCCTAAGTCACGATAGCGTGTCGCACCGATGGAGCTTGACGGGCTCTTTATGGGAAATATATCGAGTTCCGCTCCGCTGAAAAAAAATTGATACTTCAAAGTTGAGCTTCGCAGAAATGGTAGAAGTTTCCAAATAAAAGATGCAAGTAGCAGTCACAAGATGATTTTCCTCTATTCACTGTAAATTTTCCATGTTTTTTTCCGAAGTAGACACGGTTTAGTTGACAAAAAAATCTCGGAATTTGCCTCTTTGCACCGTCTCTCTCAAGTTAGTGCAGTTCTGTTACAATTGAGTTGATGCTTGCTTCGCTCTAACGCTTCGATCAAGCGAGCGTTGCAATCAAAACGTCAAAACTACAAAATAGACAACACAGTAATGGCAATAGTCGCCTGCTCGATGCGCTGGGTCGTCACGTTACGATACGACAATCGACCCTCCGGTGTTATGTATTGCAAGTGGTTGATCAGAAACTGTGATGGCCAACCTACTCGGGCGTATATACCACATCCAACATACAGTCAGCACGCCACTGGCGATTCACTAAACATCAAGTGACTTTTCAGTGACTCTTTTGATAAACGCACTTCAACATACAAAACGCCATTTACTATTATTCTATACCCATAAGGTGGTTTGTGTTGGTAGATGAATGGAAGAACCAACGCGCTTTGTGATTGGTCGATCAAGCTTCCAAAAGTGATGGGAGTCTAACTGGGGATTGTTGTAGGTCGACCAATCAATTATACCGTAATTTAAATAACAAAGAGGATGGGTCACTTCTTAGGCCGAGTAAGTGGTCGCGCCGTAACTTTATTGGTCATTAGGCGTGGCTTCTGCAAATAATGTCAGAGCACTAAAGATGTCCTTTTCGTGGGTTATTCTAAAATCACAAATTAGCAAATAAATAGGCCTTGAAATGGTTAGTTATAGACCATCGAGTTATTGTAGATGATTAGACACGGGTTGCAAAAATCGGTCAAATCATATAGCTTGAAAAGTTGGATAATAGTTGAGATTAATTCATATACAGAAAAATTAACACGAGAAAATAATTAAGAAGGAAATCATCTGAAATATAAAAACAATATGGGTTTTCTTTCCTTTTTCTGACCAAGTGAGTTTTTATTATTTTTATTTTTTTAATGCCTACGCTTTTATATGTTGACGCACATAATTTATTTGTACATTTCTTTGCACTTTTTTACCAGAGAAAATTCAAAGATTTTGAAATAATTCATAGTTGCTACTTGGCTTGTTATTGTTGTAGAGTCGAGTCAGCTCGAACGAGCCGTCAGAACAGTGTACACGCGCCACCACTGTGCCAGTTATATATGGTTACGCACTACTGGACCTGCTATCTACTGAAGATATCATGTGCAGTGGATAGGGCCAGATTGGGGTAGGGAAAATTGGGCGGATATTCTGAACAGCCCTATGAAATGTGAATGATGGTACTGGTTCCAAAC
This sequence comes from Amphiura filiformis, assembly GCF_039555335.1. NCBI lineage: Eukaryota > Metazoa > Echinodermata > Ophiuroidea > Amphilepidida > Amphiuridae > Amphiura > Amphiura filiformis. Next base: position 30,750,341 of record NC_092635.1, read on the forward strand.
ATGGTAACATATTACATATCTTAAAACACGCAAAAAAAAAAAAAAAAAAAAAAAGAAAGAAAGAAATAAAGACAAAAGGGGAAATTTAGTACCTCAAGTGTTCATGTAGATACAAAGTCTAAAAGTACAAACTTTTGAATTGATGTGATATAGTACTATACACGTCTATACATATTTATAGAAATCGATACCTTTCGTCTTCTTTTTGAATTATTTTCTACAATTCCCGGATCTCAAGCTAATGTCAAATATCAATATACCACTCATACACTGCAAAAAATTACTCAATATGAGCTCAATGTTGAGTAATTGTTTACTCATTTGTTGAGTTGTGACCTATATGAGCTCAATGTTGAGTTGTGAGTTTGTGACCTATGAGCTCAATGTTGAGTAATTTTTTACTCAACTGTTGAGTTGTGACTTTTTTACTCAATGTTGAGTAATGTATTTTTTGCAGTGTATAACGGTGGAAAGGGGATGACCCCTCCTTTAATTTTTGCAAGAGGGGCCCGGAAGTGCTCCCTAAAAATCATGATGGAAGAAACAATCAAGCAATAATTGTCATGTGCACGAAAAACATCGTATTTTGGGTCCAATATTTTGGGATATAAAATTGCAAAATTTTGCGCTGGCTAAAATAGTCTGAAATTTAAAATTTTCCCCGTCAAGCGTACGTCAAGAATTTGAATATTTACAGCATGACTTAAGTTTTTTGGGACCCCTTTAAAATACACCTATACTATTATATGCCCCTAGATCATATAAAATAACAACGACATGGCCTATGCTTTGCCTTTAAACATGGACCCTATAGAACCAAATGAAATATTCACAAAAGCTGACAATATTATAGTGCAGAATGAAGTTACTACCAATTTATTGTGTTAGTATAATTTCATAAATCAACTGGTCATTGTATGCGCCACACACATCAAGTCATTAACAATAACTTCATTTATCTTCCACCAGAAGGCGGCAAAATTATGAGCAACTATCTATCGTAGCTCTGACTGACTAGCTGATGGAGTCAAATTTGGCAAAGTCGAGGTGTGTCATTTAGCTGATGCATTGTCGGGATAGTAGCAGTTTATCTTGCCAATTTACACGGCGAGTCGTCACTGCATCACCCTAACTACCCTCTCAGTATTGCATTGAACCAGATATACACGGCTATCCAATAAGTGTATACGGTTCTAACACACAAAAAGGGTGTAAGTGATGTACCGTATTTTAAACAAGTGTCTTTTCTTCTGCACTGGGCTTCCTCCACTTCATATATCCACCACATAAGAAGGATTTATCTTTCAAATGAATAGTTGTCAGATACTCCCTTTTATCTCAGGTTTTGCCTTAAATTTATTTTAAAACTAGTACAAAAGAATGTAAATGTAATTGGCCAGTGGCGTGGCCAGGTGGAGCCGGCGGGGGAATTGCGCCCACAGCAATGTTTCAGGGCTTAAAATGGGGACGGAAAAGAGTAAACTAGTCATTAAAATAACTAAAAATGGAACAAAAAATGACAAACGGGGACAAAAATTTGCCCCCCCCCTTCCGTAAAATCATGTCTACGCCACCGTCTTGTTACAAATCTGGTCATACTCTTTATACATGATGAAGGTACAAATACGTTATAGTCAACTCGCAAACCCCAATCCTAAGGTACAGGTAAATTTGCAATTACAACCTTATTCCTTATTGAACCGAGTTGGAGTCTAAAACATTGAAGCGGTATTCATATCAATCTTCTCCGACATATTCATGCATTTTAAATGTTGCCGCCTGAGGCCGGAGCAAACATGGCTGGCAAACAACTAATTGGGTGTCGGTTATAGTTCACTGTAAACTATAAATACTTCCGAGCTCTTATATAAAACACACTTCTAAGAACTATTGCTTATTCTTCACTCTGTGGTTTTATTTTATGTGAATAATATCCAGATACTTTCACACTGGTCTCGAAGCCGATATCAAAATTAAAATGTTATTATTATGTACGCAACATTTGAATGATTCACTATTACCATTTTCCAAAACATTGAATTTTGTACGAGTTTAGCTATTAGCCGAATTTCATCTAATTCTCATTATGCCGGGAACGTTTAAGATTTGCTGTGTCTTAGGCGAAGTGGTTCGGCAGATGGTATAAATATCAGATGGATGCGTGTATGTGTTTTAATAAAATCTGATTTTCATATAACAATTACTGTTAACACCGTGAGTCGTAAATATACAGACAATGAATCTTTAAAATCATGTATTATAGTTTCTGTTTTTACAAACTATTACATTACAAAAATCATTTATAATAACATATATTGTATTTTATAAAGCGTATAGAGACTGAAGCAATAGTATACCGCAGATAAAAGGCACAAACAAAAATATACAATATGCTAGCATCAAGTTTTAAAAAACACATCGAGATAAAAAAAAAGTACAACAAGAATTTTGTTTAAAAACCAGAAAACTACAAGTAAAATAACATCATGAGAACAATAAAAAACCTAAAGAAACATTATAAGATACAATATCATAATATAAGCGGAAAAACAGGAACGTAATGTATTAATCCTCAAAATGAATTCAGCCCAGCAATAAACTTGAATTACATGTGATAACCCAATAATATTACAAATCCTGTAATGTAATAAAAAGTAACTTAAATTCACATCTGTATGCAACATCAAAACTTTGCAGAGCAATTTCTAGGAGTTGCCATCTACAGGGGCAACCATATCAACCGTAATATGTCACAATAACACTTTGCTATCTTCAGTAGATAGCAAAATGCAAAACTGCATTAGACTCGAGTTATCGGCCTACCATGAACATGATGAAGAAATGGAAACCACATTAAGTGACATGCGCATCGGTCCATTCTAACAACTTACTGAAATCTAATCCAGAAGAAAATATTGTTTTGCAAAATGTCTGAAATTTCACATCGGATTCATGATATTAAACAAGTTATTTCCTTATGATTTCCCCTTTGTCTTTCAACTTCTAATTCTTCAAACCTTTAAAGTTTTTTTAAAAATCATTTACTAGCAAATAACAAAATTGATTTCTTTTTGTAAGTTTACTTGGCCGTTTTCGGTGTTTTTCTTATTTAAGTTAGATTATGTTTGCCGAAATCTCTCTCTCCTTTTTCAATGAAATCACACACATGCTTTTGAAACCTTTATTTCTTCATCCCACAAAATACTTCAAGTTAAACTAGCATTTTTGTCAAATTTTGAACATTTGCAAAATTAAACTAACCCTTTGACACAGAATTTTTCAATTTGACAAAGTGCATCATCACACGACCCAACTCATAGCCGAAAACTACCGTGGATCTTTAGCATATTTGCCGCCAAGGGAGTCTTACCATATATATTTCATTCATATTGGTCCCTCCGTTCGGTCATTTGCGACTCGATTAAATTGAATTGCCATATTCTGGCTATCATCCATCATGCGCTTTCAAAGATAGAGAACATAAAACACAGTCAAGTAAAGTAGACCTATGACAAAATAGCGTGTATGCAAAGCAGACGTGAGGATAGATATTGAGATGATTTTTCTACATTTTTTTTGCGGTGAATATTTTTCTCGCCTGGTATAGAGATAGGTCGTCATATAGTACACCGGGGAGCAAGAGTAATAAGGCATCTTCACTACATGTCATGACATCAAATATTAAAGAAAACCAGTCAACCGTAGACAATATTTTCCGTGACACACTCCACCGATCTTTCTACCAATCCAAAATTATTCTTATCAGTCCCGTATTTGGGTAGAGATGCTTAGTTCAATATTCCTCAATATGAAAATAAGGGTTAGCATTAGGGTTATCTTATTTCAATATTGGAAAATAAATTACCATTTTTGTTTTAGACCTATATGAACTTCATTATTATAACCTATATTATGCGTATGTTACTATATACACATAATTCTCTCGACATCTTCTCTGCTGTTTTAATATTTGCTCTGAATGTGTAAATGTAACCTTTACGCACTGATGCGTCCAGTTTATAAACACCCTCGTCTCCGTTCTTAAAGTATGTTGTACCCTATATCATGGTCTGCCGGTATGAAACGCGTTCAAATTCAGTACACTCTTTAACAAAATTAAAACTTTGAGAAAAGACAAATAAAAGATAGAAACGGAGGCAAATCAATTTAATGTTTCAAATTATCTCACTCGCCTCCTCTCTCCTGCTAGCTAGCTCTCTTCCCTCTCCCGCTTTCCCCTGCACTCCCTCTTCTTGACCCCTTCTTGATCGGGGTCTTTCTCTCTCTCTCTCTTCATTTCCCATCTCTCTCTGCCTCTCCCTCTCCCTCTCTCTTATCCTCTTCTGCTACAATCATCTCATTTTCTTCCTCTTTTTCACCGCGACTTGACATCTGTTGGGGATTGCTGTTCGTGACTGCACCACGACTGTGAGGCAACTTACAGACTCGGACGTATCCAAGCATAGCGTACACGCATCGTTGCTCTCCAGACCTCAAGATACTGACAAAAAATGTGATCTTTAATACAGACGCTTGAGACATACTAGAGCGAGAAAACACTAAGTGATGATTCCTAAGGTTTAGCAAAGACTTCATTTTCCCCTAAAGCTAAGTAAGAGTAAGGTAGATGACATGACTATTTCATAAAGAGGATATGGATCAGAAAAATTCAAACACTAATATATACACCTTTTGATATTATATCGCTAACTCAACAACACAGTTAAAGCAGTAGCAGCAGACAGACCTGAACGTTGTGCAATCAGCAGGAAAACACACACATAGGCCTATACACTTGTCATGCTTTTGGTTCTACCTCTACTTGACTAGTTGAGATTTTATAAGATAGACTTATTTTTTCACCACGCCTTTGGGTAACACTACATACTCGGAGAAGCAGAAAATGTTGCTCACGATACACGCTGGTAAGCGCAAAATGTTTTGCCGGGTTCTGCCGAGCTGAGCCATATCAGGCTTAGCGAAATTGACGCCTGTCGCTTGTTGAAGACATCAGATGAACTGCGAAAGTTGATTTTCTTCTCTTGCTAATGGTTTAATGCACTGATGCCTATTGTTTCCGCTCCATCCGCTTTTGTTTTAAGCAGACATGGTTATTAAGTGTTATTCCTATTAGTAGCAGTTAATCTTTTATTGACCTCTCATTATATGTCACTTCCAAGTCGCAATTTACATTATCACTGCATACATAGAAAATCAAATTAAACACAACAAAATACCATGAATATACAACACCTAACGCAACATCCCGACAGTATGAACTCCATCTATATAACTCATATGAAATGACTTTTCCAGAGATTTCATGTTTGACCAATGAACGGACCGTTCTTTTAAAACTAAAATGTAACGATGCACTTCATTGGCTATTTGAACCACCTGTCGCTTGCGAGTGTAGATCAAATCAAGTTTAATTACAACATTCCTTATCACGATGAATAGTCATCAAAGCAAAACATTGTAAAATAACAAATATATATAAACTAAAATATCACCAAGGAAGCTCAGTTTGATTATTTGTTCAAACTTGGGCTAAACATAAAATTTTAGGATAAACATCAGTTGCAATACTTATCCATTCGCCCCCATACACCATTTATTAACAAAATAATGCGATTCGAAAACTAAAACAATAAATGAGAAGGCGGTCAAAATTAAACGGAATAAACACAACAATAGCAATAGAAACAAATGCCGTTGTGACTATATGGCATTATGAAAAAAATACAATAAAAATGCTGCAATTACTAAACAATGCAAATTAATTCTGAACAAAGACAATAAGAACCCGCCTAATAGACGCTATATTTCTTGCAAAAAATTATTAATTGCAATTCAAAAATACTAGTTGTGTACGGTATATTAAAATCAGATATTTGCCGTGTACCGAAGATTAAAATTATATGCTTTCTACTAAAGATATATAGAATAAAATCAGCGTAATCTGCAGAAGATAGCATGAGACATTTGCTATCTACTGAAGATAGCAAAAATATAAACATTTCTCATCTACTGAAGATAGCAAGAATTAGGTAATTGCTACTCACTGGGAAAACGTACGAATCAGAGACGGTTATTGCAGATGATAAATATTCAAGATATTTGCTATCTACTGACGATGGCAAAAATATAAACATTTCTCATCTACTGAAGATAGCAAGAATTAGGTAATTGCTACTCACTGGGAAAACGTACGAATCAGAGACGGTTATTGCAGATGATAAATATTCAAGATATTTGCTATCTACTGATGATAGCAAAATTATATACATTTCTCATCTACTGAAGATAGCAAGAATTAGGTAATTGCTACTCACTGGGAAAACGTACGAATCAGAGACGGTTATTGCAGATGATAAATATTCAAGATATTTGCTATCTACTGAAGATAGCAAAAATATAAACATTTCTCATCTACTGAAGATAGCAAGAATTAGGTAATTGCTACTCACTGGGAAAAGTAGGAATCAGAGACAATTGTAGCAGATGATAAACATTCAAGATATTTGCTATCTACTGACGATAGCAAAAATATAAACATTTCTCATCTACTGAAGATAGCAAGAATTAGGTAATTGCTACTCACTGAGAAAACGTACGAATCAGAGACGGTTATTGCAGATGATAAATATTCAAGATATTTGCTATCTACTGAAGATAGCAAAAATATAAACATTTCTCATCTACTAAAGATAGCAAGAATTATGTAATTGCTACTCACTGGGAAAAAGTACGAATCAGAGACAATAGCAGATGATAAACATTGAAGATATTTGCTATCTACTGAAGATAACAAAAAATAAATCTACTGATAGCAAGATTTATAGGTAACTGCTACTTGATGGATAAACGTACGAATTGACTCAAACTGCTGCAAAAGATATTATTAAAGATATTTGCTATCTACTGAAGATAGCAAAAATAAACATTTCTCATCTACTAAAGATAGCAAGAATTAGGAAAATATACATGTACTTACTGGAAAAACGTACGAATCAGAGACAATTACTGCAGACGATTGCATTTAAGATAGTTGCTATCTACTGACGATAGCAGAAAATAAATATATTTCTCATCTACTGAAGATGACACATTGCTAATAAGGCACTCAATGATAACTTGTAACATTCATGTGAAAGTGTGAATTATACTCGTATATATGCTATCAGATGAAGCATGTTGCTATATACCAAACAAGCCAAAGGTAAATTAGATGTTTGTTCATTTCCCTCAACATTTTAACCTAAGCAGACGGTATATAGATAAACAATGACGCTCTCATTGGCTTATATTTTTCTATTTAAAATATTATTTGATATTTTCCTTTACTAAATATGATACATTCATGAATTGAGGTCAGAGTTGATTCCTTCCACCAAACATACACATTGGTGTGATTTCCACAAGTTGTTGGAGACGCGTAGTCTCATAATGGCGGGAAAACTTTGCAGAAATATGTCGTCGTCTGCTTTCAATTCCAAAATATCTTCTGACAAGACATTTCTAGAATTTAAATAGAAAGTATGCTCATCCTTATACTCAAAATTCTGTCAAATTACATACATCTTATTGATTTTGTCATTTGACCTTGTTGATTTTGCAGGTTTTTATGTAGTACCTTATATTTATCTTGAAGTTGTTTTAGTATATAAAATATGCTTATACGGCCACCTTGCGAAGATCCAAAGGCTTACGATTATATATTTTTTTCATAACTGAAACCTGTCAGTTTTAGTCAAAGATCAAACTCATGAATTGATGACAGAGAATACTTATATAGAAAGCGCACCAATTCGCTGGGGAAATCGTTCCACGCAAAGACAAGATACGGAAAATTATATCACTAATATGTTGTTCATTATCCCCTTGTGGCTGCAAAATTCTCGCATTGGAATATATCGGAGCCAAGGCCCGGCCACGCTTCGGAGGTTTGGTCATAAATAACCTCCGGGACCGAACCGAATTTCTTATGATATATTTCATCGCTTGTCCGTATGGGCTCTTCATCTCAGGAGTACAAGACGACAGAGAGTAAGAGAAGAACTCGCGCGCATGGATCACATCTTTACTTCCCCCTCCGAGAGCTATCATCATCCCGTTTGCATAGCAAGATAGAGAGAAAAAAGTGGTAAGGTTTATGACGTGCTGAATGATGCGTGAGCCTGTTAATGATGCCCTAATAAACCACTTTTAGAGACTAAAAAATGTCCTAGTATATAATCAAGTGGATTTGAGGTGGAACGTGTAAGCTGATACAGCATATATTCTGTATGCAAAAGCCATTGCAAGTAATCAAAAATTATGTGAGGCGTAGAGAAACACAAACAAAATTAGAGGTAGTGGGAGACACGACAAAGCGAAATATGATGAGAAGCCAGGTTATAATAAAGCCTGGAGTAGAGTGAATTTATGACTTGCGATCCGGGTTCCTCATCAAAATAAAGTGAGGAATAAACCAAGTTAGAATTGGGTCTAAGTGATTTATCACCTGTGTTAGCTTATAGCGGATGTATCTAACACGCCATACATATCAAAGTGTCATCTTTTTCATATCAAAAACCTAATCAAGATCATCTCAGTTTACAAGACATGTCAAATTATCAACTATAACATGCTGTAAATATGATTCGAATTTCTTAGATTTTTTTGTGGTCGTGGTAAATCACTATAGCTTTTATATTTCAGCTTTTGGAAAGACGTGTGACAACGTTGTAATAGGTTGATTATTATTGGAATATTATTGGTTGTATTATATTGGGAAGTGGTTGTCGTGGCGTCGGTGATAAAAGATGGAGAATGATGTTTAAAACAGATGATAGAGATGACAACATTGATTTGAGATGCAAAGGTCGTGCATATATTAAATTTACCGAGAAACTTGTACAAAGTAGTCCAGAATTACCCTAACTTTTTGGAATTATAACCAACTTAAACTATATTATCCTTAAGTTTAAGATGACAATATTAATATTTTAAAATATATCTTAACCATCAAGAATTTGAACTCCCAGCCTTTGGGTTTCTGGTCGGATGCTCTAACACCGATTTGCAGATCTATCTCATAGGGAGTCAGAGATGGACACGTTATGTATTGATCATAGCCTAATTATATTTTTCTTTTCAAATGTGAATTATTTTCATTCAAGACACGCGTGAAGAAGAAATGTACGAAATGTCCAACGTTGTAAAGTTTTTGGAAAATAATTTGAAAACACTTTCAGAAAAAAGCTTTGAGTTTTATGCTTCATCAAATTTCATCCCCCATCCCCCACAACGGAACATTAAACTGCAATGCTAAACCAGGCGCAGTAATAGTACTATTTTACAACCCACAATAAAAATAACATTTTTGTAATACAATCTAAGGCAGCATCCCATGAAATATATACATTACACATTGCAACGGGAATTACTATCATCATACTCAAAACAGAAAACAACCATTTTGATCATTCTCCCTTCTACAAAAATATCAATTTAGAAAATATAATTAACTCGGATCATGTTATTGTTTCACGAATCCCTAAGAGGGTAGGTAATGTAATATGAAGATCTTGTCCGCTATTTGAAACTACGCGAGCCCGAGGCGAATTAAAATTTCATGTGTGTACTTCGAATAAGCTCCAGATATTTGAATATACGTCGCTATCGTCGGTATTTTTTTCTTATTTTATTTTTACCCAGCTGGGTCCACCGCGCAGACTATGCGAGTCGATGATGAGACTTGATGATGCCTTCTTTCTCGCTTTGACTCGACTTACCGCAATAAACATCCATTTTTAAAATATGGAGGATACATGTATACAGAACACAAATTACCGTGAGTGCATCAAATTTCCGGGAGACAATGAAAGTTGAGGTCCAATTCACCAATCCATTTGCTTAATAACATATCTTAACAAGTTAATTATACACACAATAGAATTATAATCATATCCACACTAATATTCGTGTATGAACAGAGGCATAGATAATGTAATTTCCATCTAATACAGTATTTACCGTTTCTCTTCCGGGATCTGATGACGTTAGATTGGCATTGATGAGTTCAACTATATTTCTGAGATCAATCAACAGGTAGCTGATATGTAATAAATATTTACAAACGATGTGAAATGTTACTGATCAGTTGTTTGTGTGTTTGCTTGCTTGTTTGTTTGTTTGTTTATTTATTTGTTTGTTTGTTTATTTGTTGTTTGTTATTGTGTGTGTGGGGGGGGGGGTGTTTGTTTGTTTGAACGTCACTTCACATGGAAATACCTTTGGGTCCCGGTAGGATCAGACTCAGGAAGAAATGCCAAAAACAGGTTGTAATGAAGTATATTTTATTTTATCATATTCACGGCCATACAATGAATCAATAAATTGTATAAATTGTAGGTCTGTTTTAAGAATGAAAATGAAAAATAAGTCTCAACTCGTTTATTTTATGTGTCTTTGTTCCCATGTGCTTTGGACTATTCAACATGTTCAATATACTACATGTCAGCTGATAGTTTATGACTTATAAAATTTGCTGTGTTTTTAATAAGAGAACGATAATTTCACCATCTTCCAGCCAAATACTCATGTTTACAATAAAAATGTATACACTCCCATCACGTAGGCTATAATAACAAATAAAAACCAATTTGCGTAAGAATAATACCCTTTCTATAAATCTTGTTGACACGCTATCTACCGTAGATAGCACACTGAATTAACATTTTGCATACTCTTAACCGCGTTTATAAGCGTTGTTTCTTATATTTGATTAGTCGTAAACAAACCTGAACAAAACTATTCATCTAGAATGTAGGGCATATAATTTAAAGCATTTGATGATGTGATTGACATGCTAAACTGTTATCATTTTATCAGGCTCAAAGAGTTTGGATGAAGCTTAAGGTTGTACTACACCCCCTGATAACTTTGGTGACTAATTTGCATTTTTCTCAAAAAATAACTACACACTGGTAACAAAAGTTATGTATATTATAGGGGCAAATAATCCAATTACTTCACTGAAATGTCAGTGATTCAAGACAAGTGGTTCATATGTTAAGAAATGAGGTACATTCTAGCGGTACCTCTTTTCTTATCATAAATAACGTACCGATTGTCTTGAGTCACTTAAATTCCAGTGTAGTAACTGGATTCCTTGCCCCTATAATATACATAACTTTTGTTACCATTGTGTTGTTATTTTTTGAGAAAAATGCAAAAAATAGTCACAAATTTATAAGGGGTGTAGTACCACCTTAAGCGACCTAAAAAGGTTAGGACAAAAATACAATAAAAAAGGAAAGAAATCGCGCGTCGCATAACATATTTCGACTAAACAACCTTAGGTTTTTGGCCAATGGAAGCAGAGACAACCCTTATCTTTGGCCTTGTATAGTTCACAAATGACTGATGGCCATCAATCATTCATGTTATCATAATTTTTTTTTATCCTTTAATTTATATAAGGGGTAGGACTAGGGCTTAGTTCGGCTTCAAGTAAAGGGTTAGGTTTAGAATTAGGGCATAGTGGTATGCTTTTATTCATTTGAACTGATAGTTTCGTCTTCGGTAGATAGCAGGTATTCACGATATTGAAGCAAATCAATAAACGAAAGTATTCGATATTATACATATCAGAGTTGAAGTAAGCTTCTTGATTTTAACACTTGTTCCAATTTGTCAAATGATAATGTCTTCCCTGCTCAAATCAAATTATTTCAAATGATATCCCATGGCCGGTTAAATCCGAATCTTTCATGCCTTATTTGCTCATCTAAAGTCACATCACAAACACAAGTTTTGTGTCTCTCTTTTTGCCATGTTTGCGCCTGGTTGATCCCTCGTACATGTTGTAGCAGTATATGATACCTGCCATTCTTTTTCTGATCAAACTATAGAACTGTGTATCAGGATGTCTTTTTTGCTATGGTTCAAAACAAGAGTAAACACATTTTTTCCTCTTTAAATAAAATGGGGGAGGCGATCTAACAATATTCAGTCGACGAGCCATGAAACGTATGCTATCCTTTGCACACACCTTGGTTTACCATTTTGCATGATGCGTGGGAGACTGTGGCGTTGCAAAGAAAGCTTCGTGAATTATTACCAAGCATGCATTCACATTTCAAATTAACGAGACACTGTCAGGGGGTAGCAAATAATACGCATGATAGGGGAAAAGGTGTAGCATGTTTGAAATACATCTTTATATTTATTGTATAATGTATACACACCGACCGCACAGGGTCTTTCCTCATCGTCGTAAACTAGCCATGGCGAAATGTCTTCAGGTTTCGGCCCATTGAGTTTTCATCATTACAGTCTATGCACTGTTTCTTCCTCGTGGTTGTATCAAATATTTACAAAGATCATGCTTTCCATATTATTGTACAGGTAAATAAATCAAGCGGTTATGTTTGTATCGCTGTATAATTTAACAATTTAAAACTAATAATGTGGTAAATGCATGATATTCAAAAGGAAAGGAAACAAATTGCATAATTCATGTTTTGAATTTAAATCACTGCGTGACTCAACTCAGCTGCAGATATATATTTGAATATGTTGAATAATATACTGTCTGATGTTGTCTGTCTGTCTGTCTGTCTGTCGGGGTGTCCGTCCTATTGTCTGTTTGTTCAGCTTATATGCACTGTCTCCGTGTCATCATCAGTTATTTATCACATCTTTTCTTAATAGCCTATACAATACCCGTATACATTGAAGCAAGTTATCAACAATGGACCTCCCGGGCCTGGTAAATCGCCATGCGTTTCAAAATTGCTATACAACATACGTGTATACGTAATCATGGTAATATGTGTATTTAGAGAAAATGTCAAGAAAAAAGACGAGTCAGGAAAAAGTAGGTGATCAAACAAATTACATGGTGAAACATAAACATAATTATATTTCCAGGTCTCTAATTTGTATTCAAAGTATATTATAGCGAAGGTGATTGACCTCATAAGATGGACTGAGTTATTCGCTTCACATTCCTCCAAAAAACAATTAAGACATTTCGAGGTACAGTGGACCGAATGAATGGATATTTCAATCAAATAATTAAATTTTAGAACCAATAATAGTATATCTTGTCCGTCACTGGGTGAATGTTTTTTGTCGCATATCTTGTTAATTATACACACTCGTATTCAGGTTGTCTATAGGCCATTTTTTACGGTGCATGAAAAAAGGCTATCCATCATGCGAATAATGACATATGTATACTTTGATGAGCAAGTCGATTAAGCTATTCCAATCGAAATCCATACACCCCCTGGATGGAAGACACGACCTTATTTTTTTCCACACAGGGAGTGTGAATTTCAAAAAGGGTTGCCTAAATGAGTGACCCCATTTGAAATTTACACCCCCTGTGTGGGAGATTATATCTTCATAAGGGGTGTATAGCCGGGGGTGTAGGCATTTCTATTTGAATAGCTAACTATGATATTACTCATTTTCATTCCAAAAAAGGCAATCATCGCAATTACTATAATAAAGAGCTTTATCTACCGATATTTTAAAAGTTTTTAGACACAGGCCTATGACATTATAATAATTAACTTTTTACTGATTAACATTGCTCATAACAATGGTCAGCTAATTACAGAGGTATCTTTCTAAAGTTCATCTCGTATTTAGTAGAAAAATTTACCGCTATTCCGGCCACGGCATCTAGGCGGTATGCATATACACGTATGTACATCATAATAAAATGTAAGGTTCAAATTTGATATTATGGACAATTTGAATAGTTCCTACAGAAATGAATTCTTTCTGATTTTCAATATTACGAGTATTATGATTATTGTTATTATTTTGTCGTTCAAGGAGATCCAGGCCGCGGAAAGATAACATTGATTGCGTGTGTTGCATCTTGGAAAGGAGACCCCGGTAACGGAAAGATAACATTAGTTGCATGTGTTGCATCTTGGAAAGGAGATCCAGACTCTGGAAAGATAACATTAGTTGCGTATGTTGCATCGAAGTGACACTGTTTACAGTTTGATGCAAAATATTAAGAAAAACGTAATTTTTGCAACAATTACTATTGGTGAACAAGTTCAAAAGTACTTTGAACTCAGAAGTCAAGCACTACTCCACCCCTATATATTGGCGTGTAATGGTCGTATTCAAAGCTGCACACGATACAAGAGGGATTAATTAACAACAAACAAGAGACCAAATAAAGAGCACCTTTTGAAAACACCCAAAGCATAACGCAGGCTGCACTTGTTCTCGTTGTGATCAGTGTGGGTAAATCGTGGAACAGGTCATGTGGGGGACTCCTTTCCACAACGATGGATATTATTATCTTCCAGTGTCTATTTTTTACGACCCATGTTTTGAGATATTCACGTGACATGCAAATATAAAAGCGCCCACCTGTCCGCCATTACCTACACGGTCACTAACATTACATGGCTATATAGTAAACGCGAAACGCCTTATAATTTAGACGAAATTAAGAAACAAACTGATATGCCAGCATAGAAACAGCGGAAACGCCAATTGCAGCTTGATATGTTCATGAATATGAAACATATGTTTTGTATTGTATTGGTCCAAACTATATAGTAGTCTAATCATGAATTAGTATGCGAAATGCTTGTGAAAACCATATGGTAGGTCTACTGACCAAAAAAATCACTATGTGAAACGATCCACATTTTACGGTTCACAGTACTTCATCAGTAAGCGTAGATTTACAATAGCCATTTATGTCAAAATCTTAAAATTTGAATCGACTTAGCTATAGTTCTTTTCCACAAATCGGAAACTGTTTCTTATGATGTACGATGAAAACAACAAATCTGTAATTTTGTACATAGCCTTTAGATATAGTGTCTTTGTTACCACCAAGTTTTGCCAGAGGGTGAACGTTTGTTTGATGGTGTTGCCTTTTATCTACAGAATTCGTAATTGTTTTAAAATCTATCCCCAATCACAAGTGATGACATATAAGTTGAGGCGCACGTGGACTGCTACTTAATGCCTTCCACACTCTCTCATGGTTTCCCCGATGGGTTACTGCCACACAAAGATGCCAAAATTATGTCAGATCCTTCATAACCCACATCGAGAACTACTGAACCAATACTTAGGCATGTTTGTACTCACTTGAGTATATAAAACATGTATATAGATTTCAAATATGTTCAATCAATTTTGACATTTTTTTGACAATTTTGTGTTAAATTTTCTATTGTTGACGTCAGCAAAGTGAGGGTTATTGGCGTTGAAAGTTGGATGTAATCTTATCAAGACCCCTCAAGTAACACTTAGCCAACTTAAATTGTTGATTTTTTGAGACTTCATACGTAGCTCGTTACAAAGATATTTAATCTTTAAGAGCCGGATAAAAAGAGACAACGCCTGAACCACGTGCGGCGTCAAACTATCGTGATGATGTCTAGATTTAGGATTTTCCAAACGGCTAAAAACCACTTGATTTTATATCTCGATGATCGTATTATATAGATTCCTTTTCAAATAATAGTAACACATACCCAAGAAACAAATACATCGAAGTTAGTATGTTCATTTAAATACACTATGTAAAAATATATATAAACGATATTATAAATTCTATATCAGTAACAAAATGACCAAACTTTACTGACATGGGACTGACATAGCTCAGTTGTTTTCAAGTTCTTCAGCGAAGGAGAGGTTACAGGCCCAAGTGGTGAAGACGTGAAATGGTGTGAACATTTATCCTATAAAAGTACATAGCATATACGCGTGAGAAGAGATGAAACAACATAATTTGATCTTTTAAAAAAAGACGAAAAAAGAAGGATTTTATGTCATAAAATGAAAGAAATACGCGATATTTTAGAGTTGTTTTAATGAGAACAGATGGATTTATTTCATTCGGCAGGAAGTCGAAGTTCCGACGCGATCCCAGATGGAAAAGTATTATTGTAAAGTTGCTGGTCTTATATTTCCAATTCTTATGCACATTTCAAAAAAATGATTTTATGCGATTATAGGCCTATACCTATATTACTTTTAATATTTAAAAATTACAAATCAAGAATATGTTTCTTTGAATGGTGTCAAGCTGAATGTTAATACAAACTGACACGATTTAATAAAACTCGAAACATCTTTTGAAGTAAAATCATCACTTTACGTAGGCATAAAGATTTCTAAATAAAAATATTTCCTGATTACTTTACCATGATTCAATAGTTACCGTTATTGTCAAATATTGCTGATTATAACCTTTATAAACCTGATTAAGACGGTATATCATTTAGTATATTGTCTCTATCTATATGATTCGTTTCTTTCGTCCCCCCTTTTTTGTTGCAATTTTAAGATATTCTTTGCAGTCGTTGTACATAGCCTGCGTAACACCAAATCACAAAGACATTTTATAGTTTTTTTCAACAAAAAAAAAAAGGTAACAATCAAAATTGGTCATAATAAATTTTATATTATTACTTTAACAATGTGCCATTCATAAGCATACAAGAAAATCTACACATATTTTGCTTTTTATTAATACCAGTTTGCGTTTCAAAAATTAAAACCTTTTCAACGACTGGCAAAAAAAGAGAATAAATGTCTAACACATGTTTGAGAACACCCCGAAAGATGATGAACGTATAAAGAAAAAAAGAACCCCTTTTGTGATTCTATCACCACGATAAAATGCTGAGGCCAAGCATGCCTTGATGTAGCGTGATCAACGGGTACAGGTTCAATTTAAACGAGCTATAGCTGCATGCTCCTTTTTTTCGTCATCTACTTGTCTTTAATATTACCCCGGCAGAGATCAAGAGCGATTTTAATGACTAAAACATCTGGGACGAATTGAGCCTTTTTTGGATGATAATTATATGAAACTATCGTTAATAATGTTAGTGGCTTGGAGAAGAAGATGATTGTCTTATTGGTTGCTTTAAAGGGAAGAATGATGGTACTTTATATTGTAACTGCTAAAAATATAGTGCCAATATTTATGTTATGAATTGGTCATTATTGGTATTAGTCGACGGTCTATATTCAAAAACTATTTTCATCATCGTGTGGATAAAGTAAAGGGCTGATGCGGATGATGATGCTGATGCTGATGATGATGCTGGTGTTGTTGATGATGATGATGAAGATTATGATATTAATAAACAATTATATTTATAGAAGAAGAATACTAAATTGCTCGAATTGGAAAACCAAATCAAATCCAATGAGTGTAATATTTTACATGATTAAGGTCAAATTAATTTATTTTGAACACGAGTATAATAAAACTAAACTGACCGAGAATTAACTTTTATACTATGGCTTCTACTTTATTATTTTATATGTGATGACACCTGCATGGGTTTGTCCCGATTTCAGCTCTCAGATACATTTGGCGGAGCTCGGCAGCTTATATATATAGCTAACATTCAATAATAATTTAATCCTCTTTGTTTTGATTTTGCAGATGAGCGACAAATCAGTGGAGACAACGTGAACCAAAAGATAACAGATTCGGCAAAATCACATCCAAAATTTCTATATAAGATACTGTTTTAGATCGCATTTTGTCTTCATAAATTCAAAGTTATTATATTTTGATTCATTTGCTTCTATATTACTAGTGGGTTTTAATTTGCCTTTGGTAACAAAAACAACTAAACAAACAAACATAATTATATTCAAATGAGCAATTCGCTTGAACATTATATAAACCAAGCCTTAAAGCCATTCGACTGGGCCAACTCCCAGAAACTAAGTCACAATTAAGGGATATTGTTGAACTCATGTAAATCGTGGATTCTTTGGTATGAGAGAGCAATAGTAATTATTATTAAGTTTTCTTGTGATAAATCTCTTCTATACAGGGTAAAACTTACTCGTTTGCATTTAATGTTAAACATGTGTGTCTTGTTTTTCTTTATAGTACTGTCCATTCACTTTACAAAACATCTAAATTTAGAACAAACAACAAATATATTTAACCCCAAACATTTTTAAACAAACCCTTTGAACTAATTGGTCATTTACGAGGAACGAATCGAGCTAATTGATTATTATACGCGGCGTATACTGCCTTACAGGTACAAACCAATATCTATCAACGCAGTGAGAAAGCCAGATGGCTTTGAAGAGAGAAAGTGGGTCGGTCGGAAGATGATGTCAGATACAAAGCTGTAGAAGCTTCTATCTTTAACCCGCGGTATCTTATCCCCTTCACCATGTTCACACGGAATCAATCAGACCAAATCATTTTCAATAGTTCAATAAATTGTTAGAAGTTTACCATTTCTACAAGAAATTTTGAAATCTACGCCAACGTGGATTCAAATGTGTTAAAGTATATCAGGTATACTGGTTCAATACCACTAAATCTTTAAGAATCAATTCTGAGAATATGATTCTATCATATTAAGGGGTACTACACCCTTGATAAATTTGTGACTATTTTTGCATTTTTCTCAAAAATAATAACACACTGGTAACAAAAGTTATGTATATTATAGGGCAAGCAATCCAGTTACTTCACTGTAAGTTCAATGACTCAAGACAAGCGGTACGTTATTTATGATAAGAAAATAGGTATATACCGCTAGAATGTACCCCCTTAACCGTCTGAAATGATGTCCCATTCTTTAGTGACACATCAGGACTTGATATTGCTCCGTAAACACCGCGGTATTTTTGTGTGAAATGTTAAAGCAATAGGCGGAATATTTCTTGTTTAGCGTGGAATTAGAACTTATATTGCAATATATCGCAATAAAACAGAGCCATGTGCGAAGTTAATTAACGCCTTTCTATTGTCTTGTGTTACTAGCCGGCTGTCAAGAAGGAGATCAGAAACAAAGAAGTTGCTATCTGCGGTATATACGTGCAAGATGAAGAAGGATTTAACTGATCTTATCAAATTTTGTATCGTGATAGCTTTTTAATTTTTATGTTTTAATTTATGCTATATATACTGGTCCTTTAAATATTTATGTTTTGATTGCCACCGAAGATCTTCTTTTTAGCAGTTTAATCTTTATTTTATTCTTAAAGATCACATCACCATCGTCATTATTAAATAGTTCATGTCACACGTTTTTGACAAATTTGTATGACGTTTTTCAAATAAATTTTATATCATGATGAATTAGATCACGACTAAATGATTTTGTCGTTTGACCATTGATGTCGCGTGGCGGTATTGGTCAAATATGAGTCAAGAAGTGACCTGTGCTACATAATTATATAGCTGCATTGGACAGATGTTGATGACAAGCTGCCAATAACAAGTGATGGCGCCAAAAGTAGCAGAAATGCAGCGCGCAATAATATTGTCGATTCGTGTTAACATCATCATTTAACTCAGCCAAAAAAGATGATATACAGGATATCAAAACCATGTCTTACATCAAGTATAGATTCGTCACGTGATTCAATTTCAGGCAGAAATGGTATCAGCTTGTTCTCAAAATCGAAAAGAAAAAAGTACAAGTTGGAGTCAAAATCGACCAAAATATGCTATTGTTGTTTAGAATTAAGTATCATCATTTAATTCAGCCACAAAAAGTTCACATAAGATGGACTATTTAAATACCTTAGGCATATCTATTCATCAGGTGACTCATCACGTGACTTGTTTTCAAAACAGATAAAGAGTCTCAAAAGTAAAAAGTGCAAAGTCAAAGTCAAAATCGACAAAAACATCCTATTGTCATGGTTGTTATTAAGAAAAAAAGTACAGTTATTATTAGGTAAATTCGTACTAGACCTTGAAACTACGAACTATTAGTAAACCCGTGTGAAAAAAAAACTTTATTGAAAGAATTAGATAGTTATAACTATAATGATAAGTAACACAATTGGAACCACAGAGAATATAAAAGAAGACTTGTTGACCTGTGCTCCGAGGTAAAGGTGGGTGCGTTTGTTCTCCGATAATGTGCACCTTTAGATAATTGCTTCCGCCAGCCCTATACAAGAAAATAACTACACTTTTATGCAGCAGAAAAAGTACAGCTGACCTTCTCAAATTCTCATCGTCATATTCTTTATGTGAAGAATACAGTTGCAAAATATGTAAGCATTGAAGCGCAGCGTAAATAACCATTAGGCATGTTAGGAATAGAAGTAAGAAATTGCTTATTTGCTCGTTTGTCTCTTATCCTTTTTTTTACTTTATTTAAAATGCATCGGATTATTAATTAAAAATTTGTAATGAAGAATTTAAATTAAAGTAAACAATAAAATTGATTATAATGGATAAGATGATGCTCTTAAAGTCTTAAGGTGGTGGTGATAATGAGGGGTATATCCCGCATATCATTAAAATCGGCAAATTAATGACAAAGGGAGATACTGGTGTGGTTATCAAATAAAATAACATAAAATTAAAGTGCAACATAATCATACCGAGACCAAATGTAACAATTCTACATCTGTAATATTAATTAACTTCATATCATAACAATGGTTTATACGATGATTATAATAACACAATAATCATATTAATATTGACAATTATGATTATAATAATAGTAATAATCAGGCATCTGTTACAAGTCAGTGGAGCAGTAGACATACGACAATACCCTTAATTCTGTCTACTGTTTTACGCCAGTCCAGTACTATAGATGTAAAAATGATAATTAGCTTTAATTAAGAACATCCCATTTTGGCTCTTCATTTTGTACCAGCCCGGGACAGAGCAGGTGCCATGGATTGGTAGGAAAAAGGGCTAGACATGGCCCAATAAGGGCAATAAGGGGACTTGACCTTGACTGTGTCCTTACAAAATAATAGTTAATTTGAGGCAAAAATTGACAAGTTTAATCGCTCCATGGTACCCAACACCTGTCATCTTCGAAAAAACAAATAATATCATAGGATATATTTTGGGGAGATGGTGATACCCTTCATTTTTAAATTCAACTCAAATGTATTTTACTTATTATTTGTTCTTTGTTGCTCTTTAGATAATGCAACAACCTATATTTCTTTTTATGCTCTTTATGCAAGAAAATAAAGAAGCAAACAACAAAGAAGAAAGCAATAAACAAACAATAACAAAAGCATAATTATAACCTAATGATCCGAATTCCTTTTACCAGCTTAAGGTGGTACTACACCCCTGGCCAATTTTGTGCCTATTTTTGCATTTTACTCAAAAATTATAGCGCATTGGTGACAAGTAGGATATCATATTTATAGGGGCAAGGACTACAATGTACTGCACTGGAAATGTTATTTCAGCACAGACAACAGTTGTGGAGTTACACTCAAAAATGAGGGAAACCAATATTTGATCAATAAATCAATAACTACTTGTCTTGAGTCAATGAAATTCCAGTGTAGTAACTGGATTCCTTGCCCCTATAATATACATAACTTTTGTTACCAGTGTGTTATTAGATTTTGAGAAAAATGCAAAAATAGTCACAAATTTATCAAGGGGTGTAGTACCGCCTTAAAGTGTTTTCCATGCACTACACCAATGTATAGATTTAGATGATTTTGTTTTAATTTTGTAGATTCCGATTTTTTCAAATTCATGTATGAACAAGTTTAATTATTTCTATTAATTGTCTATCAATTTTCACATCTAACCTAATGTTTAGCTTTCAAAACAGTATAGTTTATTTTATCTGTACTTGATACAGATTGATTGTATGGCCTATATCGTCTCAGATACACTTGGCAAAGAAATTAACCGGTTCAAATAAATGTTTTTAAAGTTGTTTGCCGTTGATTTAAAACTGCAAATTTGCAAAGTAAGTAAATAAATAAATAAATAAGTTAATAAGTAAATAAATAAATAAATAAATAAATAAATAAATAAATAAATAAATAAATAAATAAATAAATAAATAAATAAATAAATAAATAAATAAATAAATAAATAAATGTACTAAGTACTACACTAACCATATCACTGCAGTCTTATATTATTTCGTCATTTAAACTTGTTGCATTTAAATTTCTATTTGATCATTCTAAAGCTATTGGTATGCTTTTGCTACATCAATTCATTCACGTCAACGCTTTTGAGGTACACACCTGTATACACATATATTTTAAGCTATTTTTAAGATGCTTGTTTCAATATCCCATTTTTCTGCCTTTTTGTAATAATTTTTATTCTATAAACTGTAATTTTGTGTGGAAACTGAGGGCGCTATTTATATATATTTTAAATTCAAATTAGCCAAATAATATGACTTATTCTTTATATATCAAGATAAAAAGTTGTTTGATAATCTCCTTGCCATTTTAAAGTATTTTTCTAACGTTTTAATACCATTATATAAGTGTCTACCACTTATAAGGGAACAAACCAAAAAATCGATGACGTCCTATAAACGTAACTAGCTTCGTTATTGAAGAGATTCATCAGGATTGTAACTAGTTTCTCCCTCCCTGCCAGAAACGTAATAATGAAATGTTGACAATTTTGACATAATAATAATAATGACACATTCTTCAGACCGATGTTTTTGTACAAACGTAATCGAGTATTTTTACCCCCTCCCCTTATAAAACGAAAACTAGTTTCGTTTACAGGACGTCATCGATCTTTTGGTTTGTTCCCTTTAGATCCTGATCCAAAAGTTTGTCCCAAATATTATCTCCAAATTTATTCCCAAGAAATTTAGGGGATTTCGCTGGTGCTCATGTGAAGCCCAAGGTAGGACAGATAATGACTTGATATGAGTGCTACTGCCCGTGTGAACAAGTCATTTTGCAATTCTCGAGCACTGAGTATAACCTATGACCTTGGTATGATGGGGTGTAAACATTATATTAAAAGAGTTTAATTCAGTGTGCCACTAAAGAGGTCACTGTTACAGCTTCCGGTTGCAATCCCAAAACTGACTTGGGCGAAATTTGAGGATTTCTAGTAATGTGGACATGTACTTTGGGATTGACTTAGGAATCCGCACAATTCTCGAGTACCCTGATGCTCGAGGATTCTGCCCCGTCTGGACAAGGGAATAAATAAAGTTTTCTAGCGTGAAGCAGTTAGACAACCCTAACCTCAAGCAGAGACACCCCCGGGCTATGCTTTGTCAGATCGTATTTTCCCGGGAGTTTCCAGGGCAGCGCGATTGGCATCGGTTTTCGGCCAATGAGAGCGGTCCTTTCTGCGGGCCAGGTCACGGAGGTCATTTTGTCATTGCATTTGTTGACCAACAATCGGATGAACGAAATATTTATTTCCCATGCAGCATCGCGCATGTGGAGATCTATTGGGAAACTGTATGCACATCAAGATATTACATTTCTATCAGAATTGCAAGGGCCAATAATTTATAATTAGTGTCGTGGTTCTCCTCTTGGATTTGGACCAAACTTTAGCATTCTGGCCCAGAGAATTATCTCCCACAATAAAGGATATGGCACATTGGTGGATATATGTGCATACTTTGGCTGACCTTGTGGATTTCCTGGTCCAGCCATTAAGCGGACCACAAAACAAAAATGGTGGTAATGAGGTTAACTCAGTGCAGCTATTGTCCTATGGTATTGTGTAATACTCATATTCCATATCTGGCACTCTCCTGGATCCAGGAATGTGCTCTGTGAGCGCTTAACCCGCGCTTCAAGTTAACTGAGTCGACATAATTCGCTTATGCGACCACTTGAGAACGCTCTTACGTAACAGCCTGGGGGAAGCAAAACACTATAATGGCATAATCATATTTGTTTGTTTGTTTGTTCGTTTGTTTGTTCATTTACGGTTTAACCACCTTGCATTGTCTGCAGGTCTGGTCACATTTTAAAATTATTTTGACAATTTCCGTTTATTTGATATATTAGTACCTTTATCAATCTTTATACCCGGTTAACAAATGTCAATCAAAATCAAATTATATCCTTATTTTCAATGTTGATGTGAAATAATTAGAATTTACAATGAGTTTGGATGAAAAACCAAAAGTTACTAAAAAAAGTATATCGCTGCCATGCAATAGGTCTAGGTAGGTAAGTTGAACTCCCAGCAGTTGTTTACTCTAGTGGATCAACATAGGGGCATTATACTTTTTTGGAATTCATTGTACGCTGTCAAAATTTAGAAATTGATGGGTAACCTATTATCTATTCCATGAATGAAGCAAACTAGACAAGAAAGACAAAAGTGACTGATTTATCAGCTCATCGCGTGACTATGGATTGGCTGTACAAGTTCGCCTTCAGCCGGGGTCTGACACGACAATAGAAAAACCTACGCGCTATTTAAGGATGATAAAGTTGTTTACCGCTAAATATCATAATGCAATGACATCTACACAAAAGAGTAGTGAATCCTTAGAGTCCTCGTTTAAATTTTTTGGTTATTTTACAAGGTTATGGCTAGGTTGTTGTGACAATTCTTGATATAGGTGCAATGTGCTTATGCTAAGTCCATAACAAACATAACAACGCCCAACCCCGGCGCCCAACGTATCTGGAATATTTAACAAAGTTTAAAGGTGCTATATTATGTAGTTTACAGTTCTTTGCCACATACATCCAGAAAAACGAACATAATGACATCAATTTCAAAATCTGCCTAAATCATTTTAATGGGCAGAACTATTAATTTTGAAAGTTTTTATTCAACTCAAGGACACGAGCACATCAGGAAACATGTATGTCAGATTTAAAGCACTTTTTTTTCTCTCGTTTCAAAAATGGCCAACAACAAGAAAATGCAACAGAGCTTCTACTTCATATTGCATCGACAGTTTGATACAGAATGCATATGGCTGTAGTGTAAGAATACCGCAAGAGTTGTTACATAATGTTGTTACCATAAAGAACTCCACGCTATACGCCGGTCTGTGCGCTATGGTGCCAACTTCGTCTGATTGTTTCAAGGGCGCGCAGGTGCTATGGCCATAAGCATTCAATATCAATAATTTTACAGGATATGTGTATACTTACTGGACAACCTAAATAAGATAACGTATTAGAAGATTTTGTATTTCTAACGAAAGCATAAATACATTCGATACAATTTGGCATATGAGAGGTATACGGGTTATGAATTATGACCAAGTTGTTCAAGTTGTTCCGATGGTACCTTCGTGTTGTGTACATTAAGACTCTAAACATTGCTTCTCTCCACCTGGGCCATAACAATTACATGTGTTATCATGATACCGTATGCAGAAATAGTGAGGAGCCCATAGAAAATTAACATTTTCGCCAAAATGCCAGATGGACACTTCAGTCTGTGCGCATGACATAACTATAACTACTTTTATCTTATGCAAAGATCCCAAAGGTTCCTAAAAAGACCTAAAGGTGGTGCAGGATGGAACATGTTGAGGTATATAAACCAACTATCCCAAAACAGGATTTTACAATTATGTTTTAAGATGTGTATTGTGTTACTTGCTTAAAATACATCATTAAAGCAAATCATGTTCTGAAATATTCTAAAATGAATAATGAGCAACTATAACTGTAACAGGTTATAAAAGAATAAAATAGTGATGCAACTTTCAAGACTTTCAGACTGAATTTGTCAGATAATAAATATACTGCTATGTTATTTTTGCACCACGTTCAAAATAATATTATCAACCTCCAAAAACGTGATCGGTACTAGCCAATCTAAAGGAACACACGGGCTATGTTTAAGAAAATAAGATACTTTGGCCACATTGGACGCGGGCTTTCCTGGGACATGCAGAAGACTAAAAAGTACACATAGTACAGGAGGGTTGTATTGGCTTGTGTATAGATATGTGAAAGTACACATTACACTCATAATAGGTACAAACATGAAAAGAAAATGTTACTGTAACCATCTTGGCACAGAAAGGAACAACCAGACCATTAAACCAAATGGCTTCTGATATCAATCTAAGTTCTATGTCATTAAAACATAATTTGTATTTTAGATTATGTACAAAAACAACCAAAACACATCTTTAGTAGAAGCTTTGAAACAGTAATACCCGTAAAGGAATTTCTAATTATACATGACTGTAAGATTTTAAGGGAATTAGGTAAACGATGAAAGGTCGTTGGTTCTTTCATTCCCGACTACAATACTACAACTATTTTAAACTGTTGCGATTTGGTAGTTCCCAGCATCTTGCGAATGGTAGTGAGCTTTGGCAAAAATTACATTGATCATTTCATAGCGAATGTGTAGAAAAATTCAAATATCACAGACGTACTTTTGTAGGTCCTTTGGTTCTTGAGTTATGTTGTAAAGAGGGCTGAAACCACAACACTTATGTAAAACGTACATAACTTATTAACAACAATATATTAAGCAAGTTTTCAAAATATATGAATTGTAGAATGAATTTTGCAAACATCAAAGTGTTATTTTTCAATAATATATTGATTTAGATAATGAAAATTGATTTTTTTTTGGCTGCTTCGACCAACTATACCTTAAGTCAACTGAAGTTTAGTCCCACCGTATATATAGGCCTAAGCAGCTAGTATTAATGTGGAATCAAACCCATAAATAAAATTGAGTGTGACACTACCTTTGTATTCGTTTCCGTTTCAGCAGACAGATGGGATATACAAGTTCAATGGGTACCAGATTTGATTTACGGTTTAGTGTCTAACAACACCAAAACTATACAAAATATTAGAGCAAAACAAATCAATCTTCCTGAGAATCGCTACCAGAGAAACAATGTGACGAGTTTCTTGAAGTACTATTGCCCGATCAACGAGGGTGCATAGTACTTTGGATTTTGAACAGCATTTGTCAAGTTTTGGAGATGTCATGGCGAATGTGAATTTCTATAATTAAGTTTTAGTCATTTTTGAGTCAATTGGATTAGTATTTATTCTATAAATGTCTACATAATTGATCACCTTATAACTTGGATCGCATGTCTGTCTACTTAAAGGCTTACCAAAAGTCGTTACAAACATTATCGATACATCTAGATTATACAACAATTATCTGTTCGAGTAAATTTGTCAAAAATGAACAAATAAGAAGATCTAATCGTAAGAATATAAAATGTAGGCGGAAGAAATGGAAAAAAGTGTCTCCAAAATCATGAAAATGTAGAAGGATTTCTCAACAATTTGACATGATATCTAACCACATTATAAGCATCTCCCATGCACACACGTCATATATGATCTTCGAGATTGTTCGAATGTGTTAGTTACAAAAAATCATGCTATTGTACGAAATCAACACTATAATAAAACCAATTTTGGCGCCAATTAATCGTACATTTCCGATGCCCATCTGCTAATAGCGTTTTCAAAACAATGGGTGACAAATATTGAGTGCATGATACTTCAATCTACCGATCGCTCGGGTGTCTAAAAGCCTAATTGCTGTATATTTTATTAATACTTTATATTTTCAAATAACATTAGCTCTTTCAACAATTTCAATAGAAAATACGATACATAGAATGATGGCACAATCAAACCTTTGCATATACGGTAATTTACACATATTTTTTACACTCTACATGAAAATCCTACATCCCAGCAAACTCATCTCAAAACGTTTTACAGAAAACGTATAAATGTCGGGTTATGACGGGTATATAACATTTTAATATAATTTAGAATACATTTTTAAAAACTTGATACAAAACATTCCAACATAATGTTATTAAGTACAAAGTGCAAAATATTTGCCAAAAATATTTTGCAATAACATTTGTTCTAAATGTTGCTGTAGTGTGTTTTCAAACACAACGTTTTAAATATTACCTTATATAAACCCGACATTTAAAACGTTTTGACCAAAACGCATTTATAGCATGTTGATAACGTTTTAAATCATTTTTGTGTTTCTAGGATGTTTATGTCAACTAAATTTATATTTTTCAACCTGTCTGCCAATCAAGACAGTTTGACTTGTTAGCCAAAAAATAAAAACAAACAAAAAAACGCAACTTTGACATAGTTAACGAAAGTGAATACAAATTTTGTGTCACTGTCTATCCTTGGCGTTTCGAGAATCGTGATATGACAATAAACTTCGACGTCCTACTTCAATATATGATACAATGCCATTGATCACCCAGTAGATTGCAGCAGAATAGATAGGAAAGTTTAGGTATATCTCAATCACCCCGTGTAGAACAACAACAACAACAGTAAGATTTAATCTTTCCCTAGAGAAGTCCTTTTCAGAGGTACGTCTGAAGATGGCACTCGCTAGAGTTCCGAAAGCTCAGCCCAGCCCTCTGAAAAGGACTTCTCTAGGGAAAGATCTATCTATTTACCGACCTAGAGTACAAAGAAATTTCAAATCGTAACAACAACAGTTTCAACATTTAAAAAAAGTATCAACAAATCTTAAGAAGCTTCCTGCTCACATATTTTTATGTGAAATAAGCACACAGAATATGGTTAACTGTGGAATATGCTATTGCTGGATGAATATTGAAGTAAGTATACCATAAAATGAACGGTATATTTAGCGTTGAAATTTTTAAGAATCCCTTGTTCCCCTTTATTATAAATACTACTTTTAGTAAATTAATTTCACCAATTACCTTTTTTTAAGATTTATTTTGCACAATTTTGGCAAATTTAAATGTTATAAGAAATGTAGTTCTATCAAGAGTTAAACTAACAAGTTACGCGAGGAAAGGCAAAAGTACATCTTTAACTGAGCGTGAAGACCAAGAACCGGCAAATGAAACACAGCATATCGATATGGATATAATACACGGAGTGTGACACCGTGAAGCACCCCAAAGGAGCATCATATTGTGACGAATTAGCTCCAAATTACAAGGCATTGAAATGAATTACATCTCATTTTTCGCCTATAATAGTAACGTTACAGCTCGTTTTTCTTTCTCTGTAATTCAATTATTTTATGGTTAGGAACTGATTCCAAGTTGCCTTTCATAGCGGGTTGTAATATGAGTTGATTTCTACACTAACACTGATTTGAAATTATTATATTAAATGTAATGAATCTGGTGTTATAATGATTCTTTATGAAGGGATGAGTGATTGCAACTGAGCCGTATAGCGCCGTAAGAAACAACCAAATTTATTTTGCTCGGGGTACCGTAATATGGAAAGTCTACATTGCATGAAAAATTGCATGCACAGTTTCTTTGCACAGGTAACTTCGGACCAATTCACAGCGTGGTTATCCGCACCAGACACAACAAATCGATTTCCTGCTCGCTATAATAATCTTCATAACTTTTGAGAACAAGTGTGACATTTCTGCGTATTTCTAACTGGTCGCACAATTTTGATAACAATGTCATCAGTTGGGAACTTGTTTGCAAACTTAAGTGAATATGTAAATAGATAAATATAAACATCAAAATAACCATTTATATGGATGAATTAGCAAAATATACGGAACCATGCATGGAACAGTAGCTTTGTCTACTTCAGAAAATGACGCGTGAAATTATTTGTCGAAACACCATTATATAACTGATCAGGGGAAATTTGTACGAGTATAGGCTATAACCCTTATTGGTTATGACAAGTTTGCTCGTTTAAAAGTTTTGGAAATATTTTTTTTATTTCAACTTGTAGGGTACTTATTAAAAGTCTATAGTAATTTTAAATGATTGGCTATTTTTTAATATCTAATTACATATTTAAATTTAAAGGAAATTGAAGGTGATGCTTCAATGCCTGCTCTGAA
Source organism: Amphiura filiformis (assembly GCF_039555335.1). NCBI lineage: Eukaryota > Metazoa > Echinodermata > Ophiuroidea > Amphilepidida > Amphiuridae > Amphiura > Amphiura filiformis. Next base: position 30,779,928 of record NC_092635.1, read on the forward strand.
AAAGGCCAGTTTCTTGCATATAATAGACGCGAAATTAGTTTTAAAATAATTTGGCAGGTATATTTGATAACCTTGGCCGCGATTCTAGCACCGTGAGAAAACGAAAAGTTACTAAGTATAGAGTGCTGATTGTTTTAGAAATACATTATAGTTATAAAATAAGAAAATACAATATTTTTATTGGATCATCTTGTTAATTGCATGAGAAAGACGGAGTACATGTTCAAAGTTAAATTTTTACCTTCTCTTTTTTTATAGCAATTTCCTTTTGTCTATTTTACTAACTGTTTAATTTGCGCGCAAAGTGACACTTAACAGCTTAACGTCACATTTTTAATGGCAGCGAAATTACAGCGCTTTGAATCCTTCAAGATCTAGCTGGAAAAAGGCGCTATATAAATCCGAAATGTATTTATTTATTATTATTATTTTCTGTTGACGACACTCGAAGATGCATGACTATGTCAGAATCAACTGGAATTTTTAGCATATATTTATTTTGTGGTTCGCTGTATCGAACCAGGGGCAAATCAGAAGCTGTTATAATCACAATGCAACCAATCTCTGAATAAGTCTTTAAGGTATAGTATTTCATTCAAATGCCTGTAAATTATGCACACAATCATGATAACTACACATTGTCTTACAATATCAATTCTAACAACCACTGAATAAATCTTATGCCTGTTTCTACACAATGCTATTTACAATATACATGTAGAATCCATTTGTCTCAAGTTGTACTATCCTGAATTCTGAAATGTTTTTAAGGACAGGTTCATAACTATATTTCGGGATCATGGACATTGCAAGGAGAGGATACGTACCTACCATACGTTTTTGGATAGGTTCCCCACATGATAACTTATTGCCAATACCAATATGTCACTCTATGATATTTGTACCTTAAGTCGTGGTTGCATGGCATATACATAATGTCATATATGCAATCTATTGATTGTATTAAGATACACTCCAGTAGATCTAACTAATAGTTAAGGTAAGCTTTAAGTGACAGCATTTGTGCTTCGTTGATGTATTGCTTTTCGTCTTTCATTAACTCTGCTGTGTACATTGCTCATTTTTACTGCTGGTTCTCATTCGTCTTCTTATGTTAATATTTCGCACGGCTGTGCATCTTAATTTTGAGGACCCAAGTGACAAAAACTGATAACATTTTTAAAAATATACTCTGAGCTATGTTGAAAGATGTCAACTCGCTGGTGTGGTGCTCCAACATGATTAATTTAAGTAATACAACGAAATTGAACCAAATATTATCATAAAAATGCATCTTCTTCCTTACAAAATAATATTCGTTATTATACTTATGATATTCCTCCAAAAAATTAGGAGCACTTTTGTTTCGGTAACTTGAAAGATGAAAGTACCGTACGGATTTCATTACAACATGAAATTTACTTTAAAATCCCGCGTTAAATTTAAAGAAGCTGTCATTATAGTGGTATAAGACTTCAAGTGATTCCATTTGTAACATATGGTAGATATAAAGTACGGTTCCTCTTAGCCTAGGTGTCCATGCGTGGATGTTAGTATGTAATAAGTGTGAGACATAGTGAGTAATGCATGAGGTTCTGACACGTTAAACTCTATTCAGTATGTTCCAAACTGGCACACATCGTTGTCTAATCCATAGGCAGCTTGCTTAATTATTCACTAAATATAAAGGGTTGTATGGTGGCATGAAGCGGTATATATACCCTTTGGCAGGAAAATCAATTAAATATCATTTAAAAGTAGCAATGTTACGTGAAGTGTTGGAATTGTTATTTGTGGAACGCTCGTCGTACAATTTTGCTTTTGAAACAAGTACGAATATACCAAAGACATGTTTATAACTATTTCCTTCAGATTCAAAATCCTACATAATATACAATATAGGCCTATTTACTAAAATGTAACGAAGTATTTATTGGTCACACATCCTTAATTAAGCGGGATATGAGCAGTATATTTATACAAAATTAATCTAATTTTAGTAGAATAGCAATAAGAAGTGTCAATCATTTCTATCTGATTAACGACAAACCCGTAGTTAGGATATAAACTAATATTTGGCATAAAATGACATACCAGGATGCTCTTAAGATTATGTCAAATATCGGATCAAAACTGAAGATCTATAGACAATTTATAAAGAGATGCATAAGAGGATGAAGGCGTGCTAGAGAATTAGGCAAGTTCCCAGATTCAAACCAACTTGACCAAGGCCACGTTGTTGGCTTTTTAGAAGATCTATGATCTTACGCAGCTGCTCATATAGTTGCGCGCCTGTACATATAACAATGACAATGATCATGTAAGAGCACCCAGCCTATATCGCCCAGAGCTTAATAACTAGAAATAATGCCCAGGTTGTTTAAGGAATAACTAATTTCAGTTGGTAAAAATATAATATGTGCCTTCTAAAATGTCCAAAGCACTGATATACCCATCCCTGCAATTCCGGTTTCGGTATGGCATAATCCCGGATCTGAAGGGAACTAAAGTTTCCTAAAACTTTCGAAACTTTTACGCGTTGACCTCAAACAATTTCACAGGTGCAATACGCGCACGAGTCATGAATGTACCGATGAAATCACAAACGTCAATGTGTAAAAGGCTGCATAAAACTATGTGGTAATGAAGTTGCGGCGATGAAGTATTATCATTATGATGAATTATTCTTATCAATTAGCTTACCTCTCCGCATTTTTGTGGGTATCCCAGGCATGCCAGGATGAGGTTGGAGAAATGGACCTCGGAAATCAGCCATCATCATCATTTCAATAGTCCGGTAATAGCCACACACAGTATATAATAATGATAACAATAACCAAGTGTATCTTGAAGTAGTCAGGTATATAGTATATAGTAGTAATGCGAGAATTTATCGCAATGTTAGCAGGCAATTCAGCTGCGGCGAGGCTGAAACCGTTTTGCTAGTCACGTCTGAGAGAAGGTCGCAGGCGCGTGTCCATAGACAACCGTCGTAAAAGTAACAGACTGCGAAATTGGGGATAGCAACACTTTAAAAATTACAGATGATACTTCGATGACTTCAAAAAAGTGCAAATCAATATGTCAAATCTCGGTCTTTAACGAGATATCTCGTTCAATTGAAAACCACAAACAGAATGAACTTGTACTTACTTCGATCTTTGTTTTTCTCTATTATTTGTATATCACTGTTTTGACGTGATCTTTTCAAAAAGAAAGTCTTTTCTTCCAAATATGATATTTCATTGGGTGTATTCAGTTTGCTAGCTCGTGTGCAACGCCCCGATGGAGTTGTTTACTCTATCAAACGAGCAGGATTAGATCCAACTTGGCAATCGAATCTATAGGGGAGAGCTATCAGACAGGTTCTGGGTCCTGCTCACTTATTGGTAATCAGCTGGCTGTGACCAAGGTCTGCATCGCTCCACTGAATCCTTTCATCACATAGTCACCTCTTTAGCACTATGCCTACTCTAACTATAGTCATGTACGTATCAACAAACTTGGAAGGAAAAAAAACAGAGCAAGATAATTGCACGTGCCAAATTGGCTTAGCAGAAAAAGCCATCAAGCAGCAGGCGATAACAATATTGTGGCCAGACCTTGACTTTGACTATACAACTTTAATGAAACATATAATTCGTTGGCTTTCCGCCTTTTTATAAAAAAAATGATTTTTAATGAGTATAGGATATCGAGGAAACATTTAAGCTTGATTGATTTACAGCACACTTAAGGTATAGTAAATAGTATTGCACTCAACGTTTGACATCTCCTAGGCACTATTTGACATGTAATATCATTCTTGTTCACTGACGACGACGACGATGATGATGATGATGATGATGGTGATGATGATGATGACGGCGATGACGATGACGACGATGATGATAATGATGTAATACAAAAGTGAAGAAAGAAAGTTTTACCCTATATGGGTTTTGTAACACAAGAGGCAACAAGCGCAATTAATGTTATCTTTCCGTCGCCGGGATCTCATTGAACAAGCAACAACAAGACACGGTGAATCAATATACAGCAGAACGACCTTTTATTTTACGAAATTTAGAAAGTTTACAGATTATCTTAACTTCGATTGTGATGTAATGTTATTTTGAGTCAACCCAGGCCAGAAACCAAAACGAACAATCGTTCACCACTCGTATGCTATATATAAGCCTTTGTATCGGGAGATGGAATAAGAATTTCAAATTTCTTATTTCCCGAGCTTTGTCAAGACACTGGTCTTAAACATTGCATTTCGTACAATTGATAGGCCTTCGCACGGTTTCGTTGGCCGGGCCAGCAAAACATCCGTCGCTATACCGGTCGCCGACCTAGTGCTTGGCACGCGAGGGGTCTCGGGTTCGAGTCCCGAAACAAACAACTTCTATGTTTCTTTTCTCTCTTTATTCCTTCATTCTTTCCCTTCCGGTCGCCAAAAAGCAATTGGGCGTTGTAGGGTTAAGGCTATGTCTTACATATATGGGATTTTAAGTGCATTAGCCCAATGTAAGACTTTGACATGCTTAACCTGCCGAATTTCCCATTTGGAAGGCTCAGAATAAACAAACAAACAAAATAAAATAAACATACAAAGCATCAAGCAAGCTTGATCTAGGTGACAGAAGCCATTTTTATGAGTGTATGTTTTCCATGATTAATGTACTTGATAAAAGAGATCTTTTTCTGATTAGAACGGCAATTAAGACAAATCAAACATACGGTATACCAATCGTAATTCATTTGCTATATTTAACCCGTTGAATAGCATAAGTATCAATTAATCAATGAAAGCTATATACACTTGTAAATTTTAATGCTTTTTTTATTTGCATGGTTCTTTTTGTATAAAAGCAGACATAGATGGTGGTGTATGAGATTTGTTTTAATGTTCCTTTGTTTTTGAATCTTGGAATCTTTAATCTTTTATATGACTCTTTCATATTTTATTACTACTTTTGTTTTGGGATTAATCAAAAATACACTGGTATAGATATGGTATATGGGAGGTATTATTGCAGCGTAGCCGTATACTTGATACAAAGGAAAAGTGATGGTTAAAACGGTACATCAAAACACAGACCTATAGACAAAGGTTCGATAGTATTTAGCATAAAATGATTTGACTTATGATCAAGGCCTAATATACCAGGAATATATAACTGAAGTTGCCAGCGTACTGTCACAGGACGATCACGATGAAAAGCAACTGATTCGTAAAATTCTTCTGCAAATCTGCGTAAATTACCGTCAGAATATGAAGAATTTTCATATTTTCTTTGCAAGTTAAGTGTTTCTGCAGAACAATTTTAGAAAATAGTTCAAAAAACTTAGCTACCGTAAAATTACAGTATATATTTTTACAGCACATCTTGTATACAACTAATACATTATCAGAAATACAATATTTTCACCTGTTGCACCCACAGTTCCACTAATTGAAACGCCAGAGCTACGACTAAGTCCTCAAACGTTCGAAATGTGTAGCTACCACACTGATGTTGCACCCATTGCACATGGATAACATTCCATCGGCACACCCATACGAAATTTCATGTTCTGAGATATGTCTTTCTTGGCAGCTCATGAGTATGAGGGTGCCAAATTTGGAATATGTGTGTAGGATATTAACAGGCCAATTGTTACACTGCATTAATCTTCTCCTCTTGTGGTCAGTTTGGCTGGACTAGTACATGTATCCAGTACATGCGCCATATCCTTTACTGCGGCAGGTAACTTTCTGGTTGATTTAATTTCAAATGGATACGGTCAGAATTTTAAAGCTTTGACCAAATCCTAGAGGAGAACCAATTCTATAGTAATTTATAAGGATCTAAATTTATATCTTGACCGTTACAATTCTGATGTGATTTCTTGTTTGTGTACAGTTTCCCATTAGATCGCCAAATGCTGATGTACTGCCAAGGTCAAAACTTCCGTACTTGGCGTTGCTCGGATAGTTTCAATCTCATTCATTGCATCAGTGGCGTAGCGTGGGTCATCCGATGGGGGGGGGGGGGGGACCGACCGGGGGGGGGCAGCACCGGGGCTGAGGGGGGGAGCACAAGCCATTTTCGGCAGTTTTCCTAAAATTTTCAGTTTTCCTAAAAGGTTTCTAAATTTTCAGATCGATTGGGGGCATGTGCCCCCCGTGCCCCTATGACGCTACGCCACTCCATTGCATGGGTAATTATCATTGTAAACATGCAAGAGTGGTGGAAAGTGTGATTTGGCAGGCAGTGACGGTTGGATCTCCCGTTATATTACCGAGGACGAAAAGTGGCTTCCTAATTGCTATCATCATGAAGAATTGAGACAATTTCCCCGGGAATTTTTGCACTATGTGATACAACGTTATTTTGATTCTAAAGTGCACTGCTCTAGACAGGTTATTTTAAGTTCAAATGTCATTATCATGGTCAAAAACATTATGAACGAATGAGCACAGATCATGCAAATCAGAATGTTGCAAAAACACATAACATGTTAATGGAGTTAATAAAATACATCCGACTATTGGAGATACCTCGATCATATCAAGCATGGTTTATGAACTTCTGACAACCTTTTGTGCTCATTTTATGGTACTTACCTAGCTGGGGGTTTTCAACCCCCCGAGCTAGGTACTGTTTTGCTATCCGTTCTTTCTTTCTTCTTCTTTCTGGCAATAAATTTCAAAATGCTTCTACTCCTACATGTTACACCCTACAATTACGTAACTTGCACATATGTATTGGCTATATCCAGTGCCCATAGTGTCTAAACAGAATTGGGGGCAAAGGTCATTAAAGGGGCATTTCCGGTATTTAACCAAATATCTTCAAAATGCTTCTTCTGCCACATATTATAAAGTACAATGATGTCATTTGCATATATGAATCGACTATACCCCACGCCTAGAACTTGCATACAGAATTGGGGTCAAAGGTCATTAAAGGGGCAAAATCTTACAATTGCATTATCTGGACATCTGTAAGGGGTATGGGGTTCAAACTCGGTGACAACAAATCTCATGACCAGGGGAACAATTTGCATGGGTCAGGTCAAAGGTCATGCAGGGGTCAAATTTTAGAAATGCATTTCCTGGACATCTGTAAGGGGTATGGGGCTCAGACTTGGTGACAACAAACTTAATGATCAGGGGACATTTTGGAACACTTTGCAGGAGTCAGGTCAAAGGTTATCTGGGGTCAAATTTTATAATTTCATTTTCTGGATATCTGTAAGGGTTATGGGGCCCAAACTCTGTGACAACATATCTCATGATCAGGGGAACATTTTGCAGGGGTCAGGTCAAAGGTCATGCAGAAGTCAAATCTTATAAATGTATTTTCTGGACATCTGTAAGGGGTACAGGGCTCAAACTTGGTGACAACAAACTTGATGACCAGGGGAACATATTTGGAACATTTTGCAGGGGTCAGGTCAAAGGTCATCTGGGGTCAAATATCAAAATTGCATTTTCTGGACATCTGTAAGGAATACAGGACTCAAACTCGGTGACAACAAACCTCATGACCAGCTAGGAACATTTTTGAAACATTTTGCAGGGGTCAGATACCTCCACAACACCAACACGCCCCAGCTAGGTTTGTGGTCTATGACCACCATTTGCCACTAGTTTTATTTGCTTCGCATTTAATGGATGGCGTGTGGGTGTATACAAACCATGGGTGTAGGACACATATCACAAACTGTACGAGTTCGATATGTGTAGGAAATAGTTGAATACATAAACCATAAAATCCAAGGCATCGATCATGATTTCAAAAAATGACAAATTTAATATTAAGTGTGCCAAGGACGACTTTAATTTTTTTGTTGATATATAGGTCACGACAACTAGTAAATATGTGTACACCCCTTTATCATGGAAAGAAATAAACGGAATTCCCCTTGGAATTCCCTTCCCATGGGAATTCTAAACTTACTTTCTGCAAACAGCTGGATTCTAATCACCAGCGCTCAAACTTGAAAATCAAACAACACGTCGTTCTTTTTGAAAATTTTAAGTAAAATTCGGGATTTCTAATTTTTGACAAAATATAACCTTACTTTGGTGGAAATGTACCACATTCAAATAGCTTTGAAAAACTCTTGATGGTGGTGTATCTGAAATTCCAAACCTACACAATTACCAACTCGTTCTAAACCTGCCTGTAAATACATGTGCAAAATGATTCATGAATAGCCATTATTCCGCTCTTAAACATACTATGAGCTGTAAGTGATCGATGGACATTCGTCTATATCTTCTAAACCTATTGCCTGAAGTCCAGTTTGTTATTTTGTTCGTGTCACCACTTGTTTGTTTGCTAAAACAATGTTAGCATATAGGGTTCTTTTATAATACAAATTACCTTTTACCTGTAATTTGAATATGCACTGCAATGACATTGCTTGTGATGATATCCGGGCACCAGCAGCTTTAGTATATAATAGTCAAAAGGACATTTTATACCGTAGATATTCCAGTTATATAGCAAATAAACTTGTATAAAAAGAGAAATGTTGTTTCTATTGGGTACAAATGTGTGTAAAATGATACGTTATCTTATCTACCGTAGATATGACAGTTGATGAAGTAGCAAACAAATTTGTAAAGAGTTGCGTTGCTTTCTTCACACAGAGAAATATTTACAAAACATTATGTAAGTATACTAATGTAATGTGTGTAAAATAATACGTGTATCTTATCTACCGTAGATATTCCAGTTGTTGAATTAGCAAAGAGTTATGTTGCTTCCTTGAATAAAAGTCTTAATGTGATGCGTTAGATGATATATCTTATATATTCCTATTGACGAAATAGCCAAAAACTTGTAAAGAGTTATGTTGCTTTCTTTTATACAAATGTAATATGTTTGTAAAATGATACGTATAATTATCTTATCTACCGTAGATATTCCAATTGATGAAATAGCCAAAAAACTAGAGTTATGTTGCTTTCTTGTATGTAATATGTTTGTAAAATGATGCTTATATCTGATCTACCGTAGATATTCAATTGATGAAATGGCAAAAAACTTGTAAAGAGTTATGATGCATTCTTGTATACAAATGTAATGTGTGCAAAATAATACGTGTATCTTATCTACCGTAGATATTCCTGTTGTTGAAGTTAGCATATATTTGAAATTGAATATTTTCAAATGTAACATGTGTGCAAATTGATTCATGTATCTTATCTACGGTAGATATGCCAGTTGTTGAAGTAGCAAACAAACTTGCAAAGAGCTATGTTGCTTATTGTATAAATGTATCTCATCTACCGTAGATATTCTAGTTGATGAAGTAGCAAACAAACTTGCAAAGAGCTGTGTTGCTTATTGTATAAATGTAATATGTTTGTGAGATGATACGTGTATCTTATCTACCGTAGATATTCCTGTTGACGAAGTAGCAACAGAACTTGTGAATAGTTGTGTTACTTTTCTTTTATACAAAATATGTAATATGTGCCCAAAATGACACATGCATCTTACCTAGCATGCCGTAGATATTCCAGTTGATGGCAAACACATTGTAAAGAGTTATGCCGCCTTATTGATTAATTAAGTGATTGAAGTATGTTATATTTTAAAAAGATACAATTGAAAGTATTGATACTTAGTAGATATTTGATGATCTTTTTTTCGAGTATTGACAGTAAATAAAAGGTTGTGGGTTGTGGTACACCACGGAGAATATCTCGTTCATCCCTTTATTCAACAGGGTTACACCACAAACTCCTATATCATGGTGTCTATATGACATAGCGTAGCAAATATTCAAGAATTGCATTTGCCAATCTGTGTGTCATATAAACACATGCATACAAAATACCCTACTACAAAATACTTACAAATGACTCGTTTTATGCACAAAAAACCTGTAAAATGAGCTAAAAAGCTCTGTATTGTTAATTGGTAATTTCCGTAGATTATTGTACAAGTCGTTCAAGTGATGCAATCCGAGCATCAATCAGCATAAATTTATGCCTTAGGCAAAGTTACTGTGAACAAAATGAACAATGTTGAAATTGGTAGGATGTGATAACTATACGCGTTCTCTTACGTACAAAACCTTTTATCAACACCTGTGCTATGAATTGTTCATTTTATCGCTTGAATTTATTATCAATTATGTAATCTTATAAAGCTCCATTTGTTACCTGATTCGATAAGAAATCTTTGCCTTTTCTTCGTATTAGTACCACCCTCATTTTATAATTCAAAAGAAAAACTCCCGAATATGGTCAATGTCAAGTTTACCAAATTGAATAGAAAAATATGCGTGGTATATAAGTATTACCTGTTTATTTGCCAGGTCTTGTGTTATATTTTTTGTGACAAACTATTTTCAGTCATTTTTGTTAGAGCACTAAAGCAAGCAAAGTACAGTAACCTTGGTTTGCCTGAATCGGTGGCGGGTCTGATCTTGACTCGTCATTTTTTGCCTTTTGTTCTCGTAAAGTATTCGGTAAGTGTTGCTAGTCACGCAACCATGCCACAAGAATAAAGCCACTTTTTCAAAAGTCGTCTGCTGATACACAAAAGCGGGATTTTTATGGACGTAAACAGTCTAAACACACAGTAACACATACGGAATGATATTGTGGGGTTTGTTGGATATCCCGTTAGAGTTTCGGAAATTCTGCCGACAACATACAGATATGGAGGCTATCTCATGCCGATACCATGTTGGGGGGTATTTTTACATTCTATATTTTGCGTTCGAATTAAAAATGCATGCAAAATTTGCTCACTATTATGTGTGATTGTAATGCACAAATGCAGAATTCGTCAACATGTCCTTCTTGCAAAAATGGCAGAAATTGTATATTTTCTGCTACATTGGTTTCATCAGTAATAGGTACGTCCTATTAGACGGGGTAAACTAGTATAATAATTTGGGTACAAAGCTAGTAAGATCGATAGAAATGTCGTTAAAATAAGGTGGTGGTCATTGCAGAAAGTCATGATTTCCTGCAAAATTGAAACTGATATGGTGGTAGAAAAAAACTATTGCCGTCACTGATTCACTGGTTCTAAATATAACGATCCGATCTACATATCGAGTGACTTTGCTTTAGTTCAACTTAATAATACCTATTATGAACTTGTTTATCTCAAAGCCAAGGTCAGCTTCATAGGCTTTAGTCAAGATTTCCATAAAGAATTACATAAACAAAGTACTCCATAGTAAATGGTAACATATAGCAACAATATTGTGTAAGTTTTAGTTCAAGTCTAGATAAATAAGGGTGGTACAGTACAAATATATGTGACAAAATAGGTATCACTTCTGCCTACGGCATGCAAACCGAAATGATTGCCCAGGACAAACAAGGAATTTGATAGAAATAACTATGGTATGGTAAGCAAGTCAAGTATGAAGATGTAGGATGATTTGCTCGACTTCACTCAGAATTGATATTTTCCCATCATTTACGATTTTTTTTAAAAGTTCGACAATAATTATGATAATACTAATGAGCCTACAATTATTATCAAAATCTTAGCAAAAGTGCACACGACTGTTGCACTTTTTGATACCACCACATAGGCCTACAGAATGCAGATTGAAGAATGATAAAGAAATGAATAAGAAAAAAATGTTTGGTAAAATACCGGTACAAATGAAAAATTTCAGTGTGATGGTGAAGTTTTCAAACTTTAGAATGTTTCTATCATAATACAAGGTCTGAAAATGACGCTTGTAGTATCTTTTTTGAAATAGCCTATCCCAGAAAAAAATCATTGTTAGTTTTAGTTAAAGAAAATGTACTTTTTATGTTTTGTTTTGCATTATTTTTTATAGATGTTATTATATATCATCTACATATTTGCTAAAGATGGGTGTATCATATTTCAATGATATACTATGATAAAATTATATAGTAAAGACAATGCCGTTTCAGTGCCACCTTAACTCCCATATATAACATTAAAAGATGTGAAATGAGCTGTATACCCCATTTAGTCTTAATTAAATGTACCTCGGAACATTCTCAACGAGATATTATACTAGCATTAAACTATGCCATTTAAAATAATAACATTCAACATCAATGTTAAATTCCTAAGTACATTTCTAAATATAAAATGAAATGCATACCATTTATCGTTTCATCTTTCATAATTTAATAAAAAAATATGAAATCAAAATACTGAGCGAATTTCCATAAAACGAAATGCAATTGTCTCAAATTGCCATCGTATAGTTTATTTTCTTCACTTTTAATAGCACATTTTTGAATTAAAATACTTCTACAAAATATTCAATAAAAGAAAATTGAAATTTTCTCAAATTGCTGATGACACAGTTTATATCACCTATTGCAATGATTATGCATGACATTGTTTCAAGGTAAAACACTTCGCACTGATTCAATAATCAAGTAGCATTACTAATGAAGTTCCGATTTCGCTGACACCACCAATATGTGACTAATGCGTGTTTTGCGTCTGTATTTGAATCTGATATTACATATTTAACCAATTTATTGCAACATTTCGGTGAACAAGTTGGTTTTTTGACTTCTGAAGCACATCGTACATGTTCTATTTTGCAAGTGTAGCGCAAAGGTAGAAGAGTGCTATAGTCTCTGACACGAGCGCGATTCGGTTGCCGGCGGAGCCACTTGGTGATGGGAATGGGGGAGGGAGGGGGAGTAAAAGCAGTCAATTTAGCCTAGAATGATCCGTCCATGGTTACACTACGATAATATTATGGAAAACAGCTGAAAAAGATTGATGAAGCCCAAAAATGATAAAGTTAATATTTCGTTCATCGACCTTTTTTTTTATTTATTCCTTAGTAAGAGCGAAAATACAATAGCCCTATTTTGCGTTCAATCCATATATCGAATAGTTATGAAAACTTGAAAAAGGGAAGCAACTTTAATAAGTAACTTCAATGTACCAAGTTATTTAACGTATTTCACCATGTTCAACCTTTATCATTTTAATCCAATTAGTGTATAAATCGCAGTATATATTTTAAGTTGAGGTAATAATGGACAACCTTGACTGACACTCTTTGCAAGAGAGACTGATGTCAAAATTTGCTCCAAAATAACACCTGCACGTATTAACTACAATGGAACAACCGGGTGGAACAATCATGAAAAAAAATTGTACTTGACCTTTCAGAAATCCAACTGACGTCCCACTCAAAAGGTTCTTGTTTGCCCAATAAGTTGATATTTGATATTTGACCCATAATTTCTGCAATATTGGGCACAACCCTTCCTCTTGTCCCTTCTTTTCCCACATCATTTCAACTAATGTTGTGATTGGAATGGTAGAGAAGACCCACATCAAACTCATTTTGATGTGGGTCTTCTCTACCCTTCCAACGACAAAATCGCATTACCAACATAACCAAAATATAACATTAGTTGCGTGTGTTGCATCTTGGGAAGGAGACCCCGGTAACGGAAAGATAACATTAGTTGCGTACGTTGCATTTATTCACCTGTCTTCAATAGAACATCAGAACCCTATCCGAATATTCTTAGCACTTCAATCATGGACTTCTCCAGAATGTCTAGAAACGTCCCAATTTGCTTAATCATAAGTTGTCTTTATCACAAAGCTATATTTTAAATTTGTGGTTTTTGCTATTAACATTCATAAACAAAAGGGACACACATGAAAGTCCTGTTCATAATTATCGTAGTACTTAATAATAACCATTAAATGCGAAGACAATAGATGTTGATTCTTTTCTTTCTCTCTTTTCAAATTGAGCAAGTAGTGAGCTAACATGAGGCAATGAACTGTAATGGTGTGCTATTCCTCAGCTGTTACGTGAAGCTACAAGTTCTTAATCATGTTAATCAGTGAAAGTAACTATGTTACCGGTATCTTTTGTTCAAATGAAACCCCGCTATTATCCATGGCTTTCTTAATTCCTATAGACACGTGTCCATCTAGTATTAGATACCAAGTTTCAAATTTTCCTTTTGTCTATAGGATTGTATATACAATTGCAGCCAGAGACATGTGAGTACACGATTCTTATTGACAAAAAGATTTGTTGATTGCTACATTGTTTTATAGTATCATACTATAACTACATCTGATGCATTTATTGGATGATATATCGATTGTATAAAGGACATGCGTGACCGAGCAAGTCGTATAAGCAGACGACCTTTTTATATAGGAGACGCGTTTTTTATCTCCAAAATTAATGTCATTTGTTTTATTATTTGTAAATCACTGGCCTATTTTCTATTAAGCCTATAGTATTCTATTAAGATTTGAAAACTACAAAGTACTCGTGTGATACTCGAAATGTAAATGGGGGCCTGAACGTCGATGTATGGATCTAAATGATCTGTAAAGAGTACCGGTACATAAGTATAAGAATTGGATTGGAACTGACGTAAGGAATTCTGAATTAACTTTCAACCAATTTGTTTTAAATTACCCCAATCTATGCACTTCAAAATAAGTTTGACAATTTTATTGAAGAAATATGATATTACTTACTCATTGTGAGCAACGTGTCCCAGTACGTCCCTTTTAAAGGGATTTTTATTTGTATCAGTCCAGGTGAGTTCCAAATAAATAACATGGGTATTGCATAAATTTCGGCATTATAATTATAGCGCCTTTTTCTAGATCTTGAAGGATTCAAAGAACTATAAAGTTTACTGTTAGATCACCACATGCTGATGTATAGCCAAGGTCAAAGGTTTTAAAATTGGGGTTGGTCTGGGACCGTGTCTTGGTAAGTAGATCCCGGTAACGGGAAGCTAACATTAGTTGCGTGTGTTGCATCTTAGGAAGGAGATCCCGGTAACGGAAAGATAACATTAGTTGCGTGTGTTGCATCTTGGGAAGGGATCCCGATAACGGAAAGATAACATTAGTTGCGTGTGTTGCATCTTGGGAAAGAGACCCCCAGTAACGGGAAGCTAGCATTAGTTGCGTGTATTGCATCTTGGGAAGGAGACCCCGGGAACGGAAAAATAACATTAGTTGCGTGTGTTGCATATTGGTATGGAGATCCCGGTAACGGAAAGATAACATTAGTTGCGTGTGTTGCATATTGGGAAGGAGATCCCGGTAACGGAAAGCTAACATTAGTTGCGTGTGTTGCAGGAGATCCCGGTAACGGAAAGATAACATTAGTTGCGTATGTTGCATCTTGGGAAAGAGACCCCGGTAACGGAAAGATAACATTAGTTGCGTGTGTTGCATCTTGGGAAAGAGGCCCCGATAACGGAAAGATAACATTAGTTGCGTGTGTTGCATCTTGGGAATGAGATCCCGGTAACGGAAAGATAACATTAGTTGCGTGTGTTGCATCTTGGGAAAGAGACCCCGATAACGGAAAGATAACATTAGTTGCGTGTGTTGCATCTTGGGAATGAGATCCCGGTAACGGAAAGACAACATTAGTTGCGTATATGTTGCATCTTGGGAAAGAGATCCCGGTAACGGAAAGATAACATTAGTTGCGTGTGTTGCATCTTGGTAAGGAGATCCCGGTAACGGAAAGACAACATTAGTTGCGTATATGTTGCATCTTGGGAAAGAGATCCCGGTAACGGAAAGATAACATTAGTTGCGTGTGTTGCATCTTGGTAAGGAGATCCCGGTAACGGAAAGCTAACATTAGTTGCGTGTGTTGCATCTTGGGAAGGAGATCCCGGTAACGGAAAGATAGCATTAGTTGCGTCTGTTGCATCTTGGGAAGGAGATCCCGGTAACAGAAACATGACATTAGTTGCGTGTGTTGCATCTTGGGAAGGAGATCCCTATAACGGAAAGATGGCATTAGTTACGTGTGTTGCATATTGGATAGGAGATCCCGGTAACGGAAAGATAACATTAGTTGCGTGTATTGCACCTTGGTAAGTAGATCCCGGTAACGGAAAGATAACATTAGTTGCGTGTGTTGCATCTTGGAAAGGAGGTTCCGGTAACGGAAAGGTAGCATATTGGTAAGGAGATCCCGGTAACGTAAAGTAACGAAAAGATAACATTAGTTGCGTGTGCTGCATCTTGGGAAGGAGACCCCGGTAACGGAAAGATAACATTAGTTGCGTGTGTTGCATCTTGGGAGGGAGATCCCGGTAACGGAAAGATACCATTAGTTGCGTGTGTTGCACCTTGGTAAGGTAACATTAGTTGCGTGTGTTGCATCTTGGGAAGGAAATCCCGGTAACGGATGTATTAGTTGCGTACTTGCATATTGGTAAGGAGATCCCGATAACGGAAAGATAACATTACTTGCGTGTGTTGCATCTTGGGAAGGAGATCCCGGTAACGGAAAGATAACATTAGTTGCGTGTGTTGCATCTTGGGAAGGAAATCCCGGTAACGGAAAGATTACATTAGTTGCGTGTGTTGCATATTGGGAAGGAAATCCCGGTAACGGAAAGATTACATTAGTTGCGTGTGTTGCATCTTGGGAAGGAGATCCCGGTTACAAAAAGATAACATTAGTTGCGTATGTTGCATCTTGGGAAAGAGACCCCGGTAACGGAAAGATAACATTAGTTGCGTGTGTTGCATCTTGGGAAGGAGATCCCGGTAACGGAAAGATAACATTAGTTGCGTGTGTTGCATATTGGGAAGGAAATCCCAGTAACGGAAAGATAACATTAGTTGCGTGTGTTGCATATTGGTAAGTAGATCCCGGTAACGGAAAGATAACATTAGTTGCGTGTGTTGCATATTGGGAAGGAAATCCCAGTAACGGAAAGATACCATTAGTTGCGTGTGTTGCATTTTGGGAAGGAAATCCCAGTAACGGAAAGATACCATTAGTTGCGTGTATTGCATCTTGGGAAGGAAATCCCAGTAACGGAAAGATACCATTAGTTGCGTGTGTTGCATCTTGGGAAGGAGACCCCGGGAACGGAAAAATAACATTAGTTGCGTGTGTTGCATTTTGGTAAGGAAATCTCGGTAACGGAAAGATAACATTAGTTGCGTATGTTGCATATTGGTAAGAAGATCCCGGTAACGTAAAGTAACGAAAAAATAACATTAGTTGCGTGTGTTGCATCTTGGGAAGGAGACCCCGGTAACGGAAAGATAACATTAGTTGCGTGTGTTGCATCTTGGGAGGGAGATCCCGGTAACGGAAAGATACCATTAGTTGCGTGTGTTGCACCTTGGTAAGGAAATCCCGATAACGGAAAGATAACATTAGTTGCGTGTGTTGAACCTTGGTAAGGAGATCCCGGTAACGGAAAGATAACATTAGTTGCGTGTGTTGCATCTTGGGAAGGAGATCCCGGTAATGGAAAGATAACATTAGTTGCGTGTGTTGCACGTGCCAAATACTGAGGCTGAAGACGTCCAAGAGAATATTGGATGAAAGCTTCCTCTCGGTAAGCAATTTCAAGTTTGTGAGAAATAAAAAAAGTTAAACATTAGATTCGTATGTTGCATCTTGGGAAGGGGATCCCGGTAACGAAAAGATAACATTAGTTGCGTGTGTTGCATATTGGGAATGAGATCCCGGTAAAGGAAAGATAACATTAGTTGCGTGTGTTGCATCTTGGGAAGGGGATCCCGGTAACGAAAAGATAACATTAGTTGCGTGTGTTGCATCTTGGGAAGGAGATCCCGGTAACGGAAAGATAACATTAGTTGCGTGTGTTGCATCTTGGTAAGGAGATCCCGGTAACGGAAAGATGACATTAGTTGCGTGTGTTGCACCTTGGTAAGGAGATCCCGGTAACGGAAAGATAACATTAGTTACGTGTGTTGCATCTTGGGAAGGATATCCCGGTAACGGAAAGATATAGTTGCGTATGTTGCATCTTGGGAAGGAGATCCCGGTAACGGAAAGATAACATTAGTTGCGTGTGTTGCATCGTGGGAAGGAGATTCCGCGTAACGGAAAGATAACATTAGTTGCGTGTGTTGCATCTTCGGTAACAATAGTTGTATAATAGATTCGCAACTATAGTCAAATAAGAAGTTTTAATGTTATTATCATTATAGGAAATCCCGACAACGGAAAATAACAGTGTTGCGTCTCTGGTATACAACTGGCTGCAAGGCATATTATTCATAGTATAAAACTTTCTTCACTTTTGTATTGAATCTTAACAAAATCACCTCTGAAATATTTGCAAAGTTTGATTTGATTGTTGTTTAACTATTATAGTTGGTAGAATACCCCCATGTTAATTTCTATTTTAGACTAATGCCTACTGCAGATATTTAACAAATATGTTCTGTATAGGCCTACATGCAGTGACAGCAATGGTCTCCAAAATCAATTTTTACGTGTAAATCAACTTACGTTGGTGTTAGAACTTACATATGTTGAAGTATTTATCTTAATGTCAAATATCATAGAATTTTATAACGACTCAAGAGATTTGGAGTGGTAACTGATTACATTAAGAAACTATATAGACAAAGTATCCTCAGTGTTGTTGACAAGATTCTCTTGAATACACCATTAGCGTGATTAGACAGATTTGGTCCAAATTGATGAAAATGAATGAATTTATCTATTCAAAATCCTAGCAATTGGTTACAATACATCGAGTATAGTGCTAAGATCAGTAGCTGGCAGTCTTAAGCAAAATCAGTTACAATAAAACTCTAAACGAACTTCAATCTCATATTCAATCTTTCTAATCACAAGTCATATTGATAAAGCTTAATAGCCAATGATTGTATTAACCTATATATTAGCATGATATACGGAAGCGAGGTGTTTTGGTGAAGAAAATGTTACTATCCTCGGGGTGAAAATAGGTGTTCTCGCGGGAGAACACAAAATGATTAATTTAATCACTAATACAATGATTACAAATAAAAGCCGTGGAAACCACCCTCGTCTGTAAACTGTTGCCATCGCGTGCAATAAGAGAGAAATCTTGTCTAGAAAAAAACACTAATAACTACCCGCGTTCGCTCGCCTTAATGTCCAAGACAAAATTACACATTGTGTACTCGCAGACTATAAACATTATTATTTTGGCGCGTAAATTGCTAGCTGCACTTAAGATAATCATATTTATTGTTTTTTGTTTCTGCCGTGCGTTTTTTTATAATTTGAAGGGACTGAAAAACATCAAGGAAATTAGACTACGGTCCAGGCTTTAAACTGAATTAATAAAATACTACTATAGCCAATTGGGTAATGTAGAATATGGATTGAATTTGAATGTTTGTAATTGTCCAAAGACTCGTATGCGTCTATCAGACATACTGAGCCAATCAGTCAAGTCATGCTGTTAATGACAGTATATGACTCGCAGACGAATGACCATCACTTAACAAAGTAAGGGGCCCGATCTGCCGAATTTATAGTGCTCTATATAGCTGTGTACGATATGTTTTTAAAATTGTCCTAAATTGCAAAATTGTAAATATATTTTTGAAACGCACATAGATACACTGAAATGAGTTTAATGTGTCCAGTATTGATTGCGCGGTTCTTAGTGTTTTGACAGATACTACCACCTTACATTATTACCTTTTGCGGGACTCTACCGCTAAGACTTGGTCGTGCTCCGGGTTGTGCTGCCATAGTTTAGAAAATGTGCTTTGTAAACATAAATATTTTCATGTTTTCTTTGTTTAATTATATGAAATGGTATTCAAAGGGATAAATACATAACAACAGTAGCAGCCGTTAGAACTTAAACGAAAACAACGACGACAATGACGAAAACAATCACATTTTGGAATACATATGCGTTTGAATATAATGGGCAATTCTCTATTAATTTTACATCATTTGATTTTCTTTTTAGCAAAACACAATTTAACGTCTGCCTCCATCGTGTACCTCTCAGAAACGGATTTTCAAGATTAACATTATTGACCACGTGTATATGAGAAATGACTATGACAGGCCAATACTGCATAAAAATGATGGGTTTTCCTTGATATAGGAACCTATAATATTCCGTCTTTCCGAGACTGTCTTCAATGTGTGGTGGTGTGAAGAGTTAAAATTAAAATAAAAAACTTTAACGGTTTATGTTTTGACCACAAGAACAAGCTAATACTAAAAGTATGCAACTACCGTAAAAACTCGATAGTAAGCATATCGAGAGCTTTTGAAAACATGAAATTGTACCTAAGTCCGGCGCTTTACCAACTGAGCCAATGGGGTTGAGACACAAATTTGTAGGTTAACTTGTTCGTATATAACTATGTTTATCGATGATGTGCTCAAAACCCTTAACAATTATGTGGATGGAACACTTTATGTTTGAATGTTTTAAAAGCGCTCGATAGTAAGCACATATGCTACCGTAAAATGGGGTAACTTCGGTCAGCGGACCCTGACTCTGACCAAAGTTGTCCTAATGTCATAAAAAAGAGATAAATAGAAATATGATTGGTTTTGTTTGGAAGCAGTGGTTTAAAAACTCTGAAAAGTGCCCAAAGTTACCCCATTTTACGGTAACTATCGAGTGTTTACGGTATTAAAAGGGTCATTTTGACCACGCATTTTGGGGCACAATTTATTGATCAACTCTGAAAAAAAAGTATTTTCATTTCATATATACCGGTCCTCTAAATAAAAGAAAGCAGCCTAACCATTTCTTATGCCATGCCTTTTGATATCAAATAAATCTGTTTTTGCTGACATACAGATCCATGATAATCAATCTAATTATTCCAATATGCAATGCCAATGATAGTTCATGGCGCGATACGAAATGATTGAAATGATTCATTCTATTATTTTTAATCACAATAAAACTATCTCCAACATGCATATTTTTTCACTGCAATTGAAACAATTGTACATACTGAGTCAAATTGATGGGAATTGATCGATTTAAACCTAAACCAGTCCACATTTAAACTTTTTGTAAAGAATCCTAATAATACAATTTTTTCACGTGATTTGTCATTTTGACCATGATAACACATGAGTTCACGTGTGATTCTATGTATTGTTAAGAGGGCAATGTGTTTTATTGATGAACTTTTCTGTCATCTTTAGGGAGGTTTGTGGCTTTGTTTCTGTAACAGTGTGAATGACCCGTAAGTTGATAGTTTTTTATTGAAATTTCTATACGTTAAAGTGACTTGATGAATTGATGGTTTGGGTAATTATTGTCACCCCAGAAAGCTGACAGCCAGTCAGTGACGGGTACGGTTAGGAAAAAAGACCACTGCTATGCCATTGATGGATCTGTGAGCTTGTTCTAAAGTTGACTATGCTATATTCAATCATTGCGATGATATGTGTTTTTGATGCTGTCCAAGAAACGCCACAAAACTCAAAAATTAAATCTGTTCGTAGGCCTATATATCTTCCTTCCATTTATGTGATAATGTTATGAATATGAATAAAATATACATGTTGTTGACGCCGTCAACTATTATGTTTATTTCCTTCCTGTACTTCAAACAGGTCACAGGCATGTGTGTCAGTCTATAATACTTCCATAGATTTCACTACTAAGTATACCATATTACCCATGGGCGTCAATCCTGAGGTACATGAGACATGTCTCCTCCCCTTTATCAAAGAGAATTAAATGCCATGCCCTCCTCCCATTTTGGCATTTTTAATCATAAAGTCACAAGAACATGTTTGAATTAACATATTTAAAACAAGCACATATCAAAATTATACCGTCTACATTAGATAAATATGTGCATAAAATGGCTTCAACTGAGGCTTACTCTTGAAAAAGAAATTCAACTTCTTAGGGGTGTACATCCCCCCTCATAACAGTCACAACCCTCCGTCACAAAAGCTCGACTTGTCGCGCTGATTATAGACCTGTTTCCATGCAAGGCAAGATATTCAGACATCATAATCAATAATCATGAAATTGTTTTTACCTTAACCGGCTCTATCGCATCCGATACAATGCCAAAACGTGTTCCTATAATAACCACATCTTACATAGGGACGTTTAAATCCGCCATTATCTCTTTAATTTCTCATGTTAAATTACTTTAACTATCTGGTAAAAACAATTAAAGTCTTGAAAAATCCTCCGAATCGTCTGAGATTTTCTTTCAACATGATTGTTGGACTATTTTAGATTTAAATGCATAATCGCAGTCAACAATGACTCGTCGGCAGTGCATAATGTCTTCAAACATTCTTATGTCCTCGTCACTTCAGGTAAGTACATGTAGGCTTTTTTCCTCGCCACCCAAGGACGGCTGCAGACTACATTGAATGATAGACAGGGAATCGAATGTCTTGTCTCAAAGTGGTGTCAACCTCAACATTTCACCCACTCAATTGCCTGTATTATACTGAGAAATTGTATCAATTTAAGTTGGTGGGGACGCCAAGACACAGATATTGGAACAATTATGCGAATTGAATCACTTTAAATTTGATTGGCCCTATACTTGAATAAAAATTAAGTTTGCATTTTGCAATTCAATTGAAAAGCGGATGTCATGGCGGCAACATTTTCAAACATTTCGGCATTTCGCCCGGTTCAGGTATAAACAAAATTAATGTTGCTTTTTCTGATTGTCTCATACTTGTAAACGAACCTGTATAACGCTCCTTGCCTGCTGTTTGTAAGTGGCCTCTTTTGCCAGGCCGGTTTAAACCAGAGACTTTTCCAACCCGATTTTCTTTCGGAACAGGTTTCTAAACAGATAAGTGACTACGGTATTGTTCGGTGAGATAAAACCGTTCTGCTATTCATTTGAGAAATTTATCTACAAATCTATACGAAATTTTGCGAATAGGGATATAAGTAAGATCGAGAGCCGCGCGTGAGACGCAATAAAATCGGCGTTTGCAAAATAAAGTCCCTATTTCACAATATTTTGTCGCAGTATGATTTGAAAAACATGCCATATTTGGAATGAAATATTTTCAATATATATTTTGCATACAGAGTTACAGACATACTCGTAGCTTTACCTCACAGATGTTGCGTGAAGTTGAGATTGATGATTACTCGATAAGATCATGGGTGCGTGTTACCACGACTCAACAAATTCCCACAATTGAACTGTCACTTTCCTTTTCGCTAATACTGTGTATAAAACTCAGTGATCTGAGAACTACTTTCATGTAAGACTGCGCGACTAGAATACATATCTATGTTTTATTATTCAAAATCATCTATATATAGTTCTAAACTGTTCGTATTATTCGAAAACATTAATAAAGACGCACTTAACATATACTTGTTTAATGCTTGGACATTAAAATTTTTTGACGATTTGTTCAAATTTGGACCGGTCATCCGTTTGATAACCTCACTCGACGACTCCCGCGGGAGAGGGTTAAAGCAATTGACCAACGTTGACGGTTCTGAAGCGAACGAGGCTATTTGCTGCAATATAGTAAAATTAGGCGTTCTTCCGGATCGATGCATGAGAGTAGCTAGAAATCATGCAAATGTATTGTACCAATTAATCATGTTAATCAGTGACTATTACATTGGTAAATAATAGGTACGTTTGGAGTGTATATTATAGGGTATAATTGCTCATAATTTGAAACTTTATCTCATTATCATATTATCTGAGTTTGTTTTCACTTTATTGTCTTTCCTCCGATAAACGAAACAAACATGGAAAAAACAATATCAAGTATTAACACACAATCATGATGAGTGCCATAAAATTGCAAAATAAGAAATAAGTCAACTTTCCCGTCCCTGGACCTCCTCACATAATCATCCCCGCGACGTATTCAGCATGTACATGAAAGCACACTGGATTTAAGTCGCCACATCACTTGCATGTATAACACCATCTCTCAGCCATCTCTCTCTCTGTCTGTCTTATCATGTCTCTATATTAGTGTCCACATTGCATCCCTCCTATGTCTGTCTGGGTGTCTGTCTGCCTGTCGGGGTGCATATGTGGGGGTGGATTGGTGTAGCGGCGTCAATCCGTCTCGAAAAGTGTGTGGGGGGTATTTGACCCAAATTGTTAAAAAGCGACTGAAAAGAACAACAAAAGCTAACGAAAGGCTCATCCCATCCCCCAAGAGGGAGGAGGACACGTCCCCATGCCCACCCATGGATTGATTCCCATGTATGTAGGTGTGTCTGTTTGTTTGTTTGTCTGTCGCTCTCTTTCTCCCTCCTGCAATATCTACATATTGCTCTCTCTCTCTCTCTCTCTCTCTCTCTCTCTCTCTCTCTCTCTCTCTCTCTCTCTCTCTCTCTCTCTCTCATGTATTTTCAATCTACCTCACATGTTCCTTTAGTCATGTAATTTGACACAACTCGTTTATTATTGTTACCTTAATGTTCTTTCAATGTTTCAATAATTAACTGGAATGGGATACCTTAAGGAGACCATAAACCTCATTAACACATATAAATACAAGTTCACCATGTTTAAATCTTGTGTAAAACTCTATAGCTACATATACAGAAAAAGAATCTCTCCGTGCGATTGATTTAGCACAACTCGATCAGTTAGTGTTTCAAGTTAACGACAAACGGTGTTTGTGAATTTAATGAGCCATGGTATTGCCAGTCACCGAAATATTAGCCCACAGAAAAGAAGCTATTTTTTAACAGTGCGAGAAAATCATCAAAAGTTCAACTGTCATTTGCCCACAACAAAACACCGTAATAAATAGGACCTTCCCTCCGGTGCGAAGGCCCTGGGGCTATAGAATTGAATGGGACTTGTGGCAAACAGAATATTGGCTGTGGCTGAGTATTCTTGAATAACATTTGGTACATTCTTGCACAGAGAGAAAAAATAATGCTCATGACTACAAAAAAGTAAAGAAAGCAAAAGAGAAGTTCATTTAATGATACCATTGTGTATTCAAGTGTGAGACCTTCGACCAAAAGATGAGAGAAATGTCACAAAAGTGTTGATTTCGAGCTGCCCAGATTCATACGCCCTGGATGCCAGGATTGCTTCTCTGCACTGTAAATTAATTGGCCAGAACACATGGAACGCGTTCATTAATGTGACGGTTTTTTAACACATGACACGTGTTCAACTTATTTAGAGAACACTAGTTTGAATACCTGAGACGTGTTCATAAGATAGAGTTGAACACGTGACACATTTGTAATAGGTGTTCTAAAATATTTCAGAACATAAGTGTTCAAATGAAACAAAGAAAGACATAAGGAAATAAGAACACGTGTCAAGTGTTCAAAAGGTGTTACATATGTGTTCTAAGTTTTGAAAATGTTGTCTTATTTTTCAAAATCAAATATTAATGTAACCTTTTTGTGATAGTGCTAGGTAAGGAGACACTATTTAAGTATGATGCAGACATCTTTTCATAACTAAATCTTTTCATAACTAAATCTTGGAAACAGAGACAGAACACTAGTGTCAAGTGTTCTATGACTTTTACAGTGTGCTTGGTGATAATGAGGAATTTGCGAGTCTCATATTTTGATCAAAATGAATTTGTTTTGTCATATCAATTATAAAATACAATTAGTCTATAGCACATGTAAAAACATAAATAGAGCGCAACACTGATCAAACATTTAATATGTGCTATTATGTGAATGAAATGTTCCATAGCTTGATCTATAAATCTAAAGAGCGCACAAACCATTTTCATGTTTTGTTTTTACAAATTGATATAGTGTCGATGAAACATGAAATAAAACTGTGGAAAAAGTGCACAGATGGGTAAATCTATAGTATATGACAAGAAACGCAAATTACATTCTTTTGGGTTTTGTTTTTTCCCCTTTCCTGCCAGGCTTATGAACATATTATTTCCTTTCCTGCATGTTGATAGTTAGTGGTGGTGATTATGATGATTACACTGTAAAAAATAGTTTACTCAACACTGAGTAAAAAGGTCACAGCTCAACAGTTGAGTAAAAAATTACTCAACATTGAGCTCATATAGGTCACAACTCAGCAAATGAGTAAAAAATTACTCAACATTGAACTCATGTTGAGTAATTTTTTACTCATTTGTTGAGTTGCGACCTATATGAGCTCAATGTTGAGTAATTTTTTACTCATTTGTTGAGTTGCGACCTATATGAACTCAATGTTGAGTATTTTTTTACTCAAATGATTTACTCAACTGTTGAGTTGTGACCTTTTTACTCAATATTTTTTGCAGTGTACGAAGCAGACGATGACGATGATGATAATGGTAACATCGATGATGAAGACATTATGGTGATAACAATATGACAATGGTGACGACGACGATGACGATGACGATGATGATGATGTGGATGACGATGACGAAGCACACGACAACGATGACGACAATGACGACAGGCATGAGAACCACGATGGTGATGACAACTACTCTCTTAAAATGACCGATTGAAATGTTTCAATCTTTTAACGATTGATGATAGAATCAATCTAAATAGATTGAAAAATGCACTCTAAAGTTTTTGGTAGATAGTCAAAACATCCAGTTTAATAGTGGAATAAACCTAGAACACCACCTTGAACACTGCCGTTCATATTTGGATGGAACACCGGTGTTCAATAGTGAAACATATGTTGTTCAAGAACTGTTACAAAAAATGTTTAAATGTGTGTAAATGGTGTTCATTCTTTTAGCATCAGGCGTCCAAATATTTTAGAGTGTATATATTGAAATAATAGGTGTTCTACTTATTCACTTATTTATTTGCCTCGGGTATGTTGTTAGGTAAACAAAATGATTTATCATGTAATTGATCATGTTTTTCAAAGCATGTGTCGAAATGGATATTAACAACGGCGTTGTTGTGAATCGTCAACCAACAGAGAAGAGATATTGTTTTGACTATCTACTGAAGATAGCTCTATGTGCAATAATTCTGTTCGAGTAAGTCAGCTGATTGTGAAATTTGAAGAAGGAAATTAATTAAACCTTTGCAACCAAACTATTCAATTTTGTTATTAGTAACGAAATGTTACCGATTTTTTGTTCATTTCCTGTACACGTGGTAGGAACTATAAAATGGCCTATTTTGCTGTACCTTAAAGTACACACAACTTTTGGTCCCATTCAAAAAGTAAACAACTCCATTTCAATTTCAGTTGTTGAACACCAAACACTCAAAAGGATATCATTAACTGTATTATGATTTGATGGCCAAGGTCAGATGAACTTTTTTCTTTCATCTGAAGTCTACATTGTATTAAAAAAAAATGTCAATTTTCCGTCAGTTCTTCCCAAGGCCAGCTTGAAAGTATAATGCCGGCACATCTGTTCAGTGGACTTGATGGAGGCGCGCAACAATATGCCGCACAATGCATCATTCTGACCGGCGCAGACTTGATGTCAAATCAACCCAGCAGACTGCGGGCTTGTAAGGTTCAAGAAAGCCGCGAAAAGAATTTTGCTATTCAAAAAGACCCTTTTTTCGTAGTAACAGTTTAGATATGTATTCTACTTGGTTATAAGTGTGTGGAGAAAGCAATTTGCATTTTGAAACACATCTCCGTGGGCTTTTTACCCCGCGGATTTGTAATGGTTCCCCTAAGGCGTCCCGTAAGACGATGTTCAAAAAGCGCTTGGACAAAACCTTTGCGGCAAGAGAATAGGGCCATTTTAAAGGAGCAAAACTGCTGTCAAATAAAATATAATGCAAGTAATTAGATGATAAATTACGGTGACTTCTGCAAGTGACAGCGACAGAGGGGTCTCGGGGCAGGGAAGTACACCGGCGTGAATCAAGGGAACGGATTAGTGAAACTATTACAGAGGCACAACTTGTCGGATTTAGAAAATGACTCCGTATCAAATGTAATTGCTTTCAGGATTTTACGGTGACGCCCTATGATTGGTAGGTATTACTGAGAAATCATATTATAGAAAATTTCCAACCTAAGATATATATATTTATTATGCACCATCATATATGCACGTGTGGGAAATATGAAAGCATAAAAGGTCAGTAAAAGAACAGATCACTACTATAATTTATAGTCATTATGGATACGTCTTTAGCCCAAAAGGAAACGCGCTTTTTTTTCATCTTAAATTTGAAATATTACGAAACATATCAAATGTGAGTGTAGACAAACTTATCATCATCATCATCATCATCATCATCATCATCATCATCATCATCATCATCATCATCATCATCATCATCATCATCATCATCATCATCATCATCATCATCATCATCATCATCATCATCATAATCATCATCATCATCATCATCATCATCATCATCATAATCTTTCCGCGACGCCGCGCCGTCACTACCATCGCCATATTATCATTATTATCATTATTATTATCACTATCATCATCATCATCATCTACTCACGACGGAGCCATCATAAGCCACTCGTCATCATCATCATCGTCAGCATCATGATCATGATCATCGTCATTGTCATCATCAACATCATGATCATCGTCATCATCCACGACGACGCCATATACCACTACCGTCATTATCACCAACGTTATTGATACAGCACCGATGATTAAAAATAGAATTCAGGTTTACACTTTTTTGCCCTTGACCTATGAGACGAAAAACATGTATTATGCCGACTAATTATTCTGTTTTTGCAATTTGAACTATTCTCATTTCAACCCACAAGTACTTCAAAGTTAAATACAAACTTATTGTCACTGAAATATTTCATTTCCGGCAAATTTTGCAACTGTATATAATCATTTTGCAAGAAGAATAATAATTGTCAGAGTTCAGACTCCTTTCGAGGGTTTCTACCAGGTGGTGGCCGCATTGCATTCTCTAAATTCAGTAAATTTTTTATCGTCAACCGTGTAATTGAATGGGATTATTTTGAAATTTTAAAACGCTTCAAATATCACAAACAAATAGGCCTATGTTGATAAATAATATAAATACAAGCTAAAACCGTTGGGGTTCGATAATGAACCCCACAAAACTAACCGACTATATTGGAAAATGCCATACGGCCGGGCGGTTTCACAAGTTGCCGGCTCGATCATGTCATCCGCCGCCTGCTCCTTTAGAGGGGTTGCTCAGTCAGTCAGGACAAGAGCCGTAAATAAATAAGCAGAAAAGTTACAGGTTTGGTTTTCCATTTCCATATTTCATAAATATACATAATTATTTGGAACAAACGTGATTAAAAATAAGATGTACCCTGGCGAAGAGTGAATACGCTTCTGCATGTCGCAGAGGAGAAAGTGAGGTACGCACTCTACAAATTATTTGATTTCGGTGACCTACTCAGGTTATGTTAAGGGCTCTGGTATGAGCATTTGGACAGTACTTTTGGGGGACATGAGAGCACATCAGACATATCGAATTACATTCTGAATACGAAGAATGTCCTTCTGATATCAAATAATTTTGATTTTTTTTAAATTCAAGATAATACAACTTTTATGTCAAATTATTAAAATTTGATATCTTTTATATTTTTGATAATATAGCGATTCTCGAAGTAAACTTTATTTTCCCCCCAAAAAAGACCCAATTTTGTTTCGTGTTTTTTTGGGGAAAATCTATCATATCTTCAATATGAAAATATTCAATTGATCGTCGGCTTTTCATCCCAGATACTTACACTTTTAGTACATATCATTAGATTTATAAAGTTTACTTCGATCGAGGACTAAATATCAAATATCAAAAATATCAATTTTTAATCATTTGCCATAAAATGTGTATCGCGAATAAAAAAAAAATCAAAATTATTTGATATCAGAAGGACATTTTTCGTATTCAGAATGCAATTCGATATGTATGTGCTCTTATGTCCCACAAAAATACTGCCCAAACGCTAAGAGCCCTTAAGTGCAGTGATGCAAATATTATTCATTTTAAATGTAACCATAGATAATTCAGATTCCCCCTGTTATAAGGCAAAATCATGTGTCTCAGTGGCGAAGATTTTAGAATCCAATGCGGAATGCGGCCCCCGTGTCAAACTCATCCAAAATAATCTTAAGATGCTCAGAACTTTCAAAACTTACATGCATTTTTAAATCGGTAATACTTTGGCAATAAGCAACACATCTGCATGGCATTAGTATTGTATCTATATCTATGGCATGTACTCGTGTACTAAAACAGGGGTTCCCCTTATTTGTAACGGGTTCACGCCTGCAAGTAAAAATTCTACATCAATGAAAAGGGACATTTTTTTAAACATCGTTGTAGATTTGTACTTTTGAAGTTGAACCTTAATTACAGAAAAACAAGACGACGAAAAAAGCATTCATATATCCAATCAGTTACAAAAATCGATTATAAATTAATGAACTTTTTATGCACTCTGTAAGAAAGAAAAAACAAGACATTTCCTGTATGTAGACCAACTTTCATTATTAAATAAGACAGAATTTAATGACAGAAGCTTAAACGAAGCTATAATATCCTTTCATTTATTTTTAAAATGAGGTATATATTTCCAATCCAAAATATTATTAATTCTGGTAATTAGTTCATTTTACTTTTCTACAATCATTTAGGTTTGTATTAGGACATCCTAAATGACTTCACAGCCTTTCATCAAACTTTTAAAACATCCATATTTTCATTAAATTCAAACCACAAAGAATCTATTTCTTCATTTATGCTACAACCCTTATACTTGGTAGGAAAGTTGGAAAATACCGCAGAATTGAAATCTTTTCTTTTGCGTGGTTGGGGCAAACACGACATATAATCAATTATGCGTTACGTCCCGCGGGCTTGATTATAATCGCTGTTTCCGATTTACAGTTACGTACACAAGTCGTCATTGTGTTAATATTCACGTAAAATTGTGTTACAGTTGCTTTTGCTTTTTGTTCTCAATTTAGATTGTTAATCTGTTTTGCTGGTCTGATTGCGTCTTAACATGTCTTAAGTGGCTTAAGAGAATATTAAGATCAAAAGTCACGAGCAAATGCTGTGGGCATTACGGGGTGAGCTCCAGTGGGTCCAATACATTTATCAAAAAACAAAGAAGTTGTTAATCCAATCTATTACTTCAAGGCACACCATAACACAAGTTCATATAATATATTGTGCTCACGAAGTCCTCGCTCGAGCACGTTACATGCATTACATTGTACAGTAATACATGAACAAGTCCAGTGCTTTCTACCGAAGATGTGAATATATTGCTGTCTACCGAAGATAACACAAAATATTGTTGTCTACTGAAGATAGCACAAATTATTGCAGCAGTATTGGTCGTCACCTGCAATCATACATAATCTGAATAATTACTCGAATATCGAAACTAATTTTAATCATAACCCTGAAACCTAACCATAATCTTTTGGTGTGGAGGCAAGAGAAGCCTACAGCTGAAATTTTACTCTTTCTCTAGTAACCACTGGAAAATTGACTGGAAATTGTCTCATTAAGATGGCCTTATTATAGAGAACTCCTTGGTCGTATGCGGTTAGCTGGTATTGCTGTCTATACTGAAGATAGCACACATTGTTGGAGCAACTTAGAAACCGCCCCAACCATAATCCTAACTCTGATCTCTTAATCCTTACCCGAATACTGAGACTAATCCTAACCCTATAAAACCTAAACTTAATCCTAATCTCTTGGAATTGGGAGGCGGCAGTTTTTCTATGAGTCTAGCTCAAATTTACTTTTTCTGTTGAAACCACTGGCAACCATACTTGTCAAAGGAGCGAAAAACAAAAACGAAAGAAAAAACAAAACTAAAGGCCTTTCACGAGCCTTGGTTTATGGACATGTCACTTTATCAGGATATGGTAATACACTGACTATTTGGCAATTTTAGATTGAAGACAGTAAAGGTCTCGACATTTTTGGAGAATTGCTTTGATTTAAGAATAAATTAATTTGTCGTATTTTGGTTTGGTTTTGTATTTTTTTAAAATTATTTTGTGTTGTATAGACATATTTCATTACCTATACTTTTAAGGGGAGAGCGCGGCGGTGGAAATCTTTTTTACAGGTTTGGGGTTATTGACTTGGAAAAATAAAGTCTGAATTCAATTGGCAACATCTGTGGCTTAAATTCAGACTCCCATTCTCCCCACGGAGTATTTTGATTTGGGTACAGAACCATGAAAGAGTTCCGTCCTTCGGATAGAACGTTAGCCGTCGATCCCGTATATGGAAAGAAGAGCTATACATACTCGCAGTCAGTTTCGAGAAGAGTAGGGTGTTAATCCTGACCGTCCTAAACCGTCCTGGTGTTCTTATGGCCACTAACGGAAGCTTCACAAGAGACTTTCTTTGGTTTAGCCAGGCAGGATTGTCTAACCCAAACAAATCAAATCAAAAATGTACACTGTAAATTGTCCAGAACACATGGAACGCGTTCATTAATGTAACGGTTTTTTAACACATGACACGTGTTCAACTTATTTAGAGAACACTAGTGTGAACACCTGAGACGTGTTCATAAGATACAGTTGAACACATGACACATGTGTAATAAGAGTTCTAAAATATTTCAGAACATCAGTGTTCAAACTACAAGAACACCAGTGTTCAAATGAACAAAGAAAGACATAAGGAAATAAGAACACGTGTCAAGTGTTTAAAAGGTGTTACAAATGTGTTCTAAGTTTTGAAAATGTTGTCTTATTTTTCAAAATCAAATATTAATGTAACAATGTTTCCTTTTTGTGATAGTGCTAGGTAAGGAGACACTATTTAAGGCAAATTTTAGTATGGATATGCAGACATCTTTTCATAACTAATCTTGGAAACAGAGACAGAACACTAGTGTCAAGTGGTCTATGACTTTTACAGTGTAGTATGCAAAATGTACACGATTTCTACACTTGCAACTACAACGGTCGAAACTCTACAGGAAAAATCACAGACTGTGGAAAATGTACCTCTTATAAACTCAAGTAATCATGAAATCTGAAATCATTATCTGTGTAGCGATTTGAAGCAGAAAGAACACTCGTCTAATTTTCCAGTTAAAATCATTTATAGTTCGTGTCCTGGTGCATGTCATATAATTACCGGATATATTGACCAACTTCTTAAGATTAGCAACATTGTCCAAGGTATAAGATATTTTATGGACACATTTATGCGACCGAAAACGTCTTAAAGATAATACGTACTATTTTTAAATATAAAATAATAAGGAGATAAGCTTTCAAATCGCTTTCGGAAGTGGGATTTGAAATAATGTTAAATACCCTCTTTAATGGTTTCATGATCGTGATGATCATTTATCTGGGGTACTTCTAGTTATTTCATTGTACCGTAACATTTTGCTTTTTTGGTTCTTAACTGCTTTTGATTTTGATTTACGATAATAATGACACGAATTTATTTATATTTGAATATTTTTGAATCTAGATCTTAAACATAAACATAAAGTGTCAAATTCATGATGATCGATCAAAAAAGAAAAAAAAAAAAAAGAAAAAAGGTTGGCATCAACTTCCCGCGCATAGGTTTTTAGGTTCGCATTTTAACGCATATATATTCCTTTAAAAAAAAATGTTTTGATGATTTTTCTTGTCGTTAGGGGGGGGGGGGGTCGGCCTCAGTATTCGTAAAAAAAACCAAGCAACAAACAAAAAAATAAACAAAACATTATGTGATAGCAATGAAAACAATTCATGCATGACGCAGTTTGAATTATTAATCATGTTAAAACAACAATCCTGGTCTTAATATTTGTAATATACGTAAGATTATAACATATTAGTATGTTAGTTAAATATATCCTGCATGTATTGAATCCAACATATCCTGATATCTACTGAAGATAATAATACGCATGGATATGAATATATCCTGTTATCTACTGAAGATAGCATACACTGTGTTAAATATATCCCGCTATCTACTGAAGATAGCATCAATTTGATTCAATGTATTTTGCTATCTGCTGAATATAGCATGCATTGAGTTCAAGGTATCCTGCCATCTACTGAAGATAGCATGCATTGAGTTCAAGGTATCCTGCCATCTACTGAAGATGGCATGCATTGAGTTCAATGTATCCTGCCATCTACTGAAGATAGCATGCATTAATTTAAATGGATCTACTGAAGATAGCATGCATTAAGTTCAATATATCCCTCTATCTACTGAAGATACCGTGCATTGAGTTCAATGCATCCTCTTATCTACTGAAGATAGCATGAATTGAATTCAATGTATCTACTGAAGATAGCATGCATTGAGTTCAATGTATCCTGATATCTACTGACTATAGCAAGCGTTTAATTTAAGTATCTACTGAAGATGGCATGCATTGAGTTCAATGTATCTTGCTATCTACTGAAGATAGCATGCAAAAGTTAAATGTATCTACTGAAGATAGCATGCATTGAATTCAACGTATCTTGATATCTACTGAATTGAAGATAATATGCACTGCCAGAGTTAAACATATCATGCTATCTACTGAAGATAGCATGAATTGGGTTCAATGTATCCTGCTATCTACTGAATTATGAAGATAGCATGCATTAAGTTTAATGTTATCTTCTGAAGATGGCATATTGATTTAAATATATCCTGCTATCTATTGAATATAGCAATTATAGCATGCATTGAATTCAATGTATCTACTGAAGATAGCATGAATTGAGTTCAATGTATCCTGATATCTACTGAAGATAGCATGCATTGAGTTCAATATATTCTGCTATATACTGAAGATAGCATGCATATATTGAGTTAAATATATCCTGCTATCTACTGAAGATAGCATGCATTGAAACCAAAATATCCTGATATCTGCTGAAGATAATGTGCATTGAGTTGTAGTAGTAATGTATATTTATTTCAAATCGCAGCCCTAAGGCTGAATTACATGAAAAATAAAACATATCAAACATTTTATGACATACAACAATCAAAATTATAATATTGCATTTGAAGTTGATGACACACATAAAAACAAAGTTAAACGTATCCTGCTATCTACTGAAGATAACGCATTGAGTTCAATATATCCCGCTATCTACTGAAGATGACATGCATGGATTTCAATATACCCTCACTGTAAAAGTCATAGATCACTTGACACTAGTGTTCTGTCTCTGTTTCCAAGATTAGTTATGAAAAGATGTCTACATATCCATGCTAAAATTTGCCTTAAATAGTGTCTCCTTACCTAGCACTATCACAAAAAGGAAACATTGTTACATTAATATTTGATTTTGAAAAATAAGACAACATTTTCAAAACTTATGTATCACCTTTTGAATACTTGACACGTGTTCTTGTTTCCTTATGTCTTTCTTTGTTTCATTTGAACTCTGCTGTTCTTGTAGTTTGAACACTGATGTTCTGAAATATTTGAGAACAATTATTACATATGTGTCATGTGTTCAACTGTATCTTATGAACACGTCTCAGGTGTTCACACTAGTGTTCTCTAAATAAGTTGAACACGTGTCATGTGTTAAAAACCGTTACATTAATGAACGCGTTCCACATGTTCTGGCCAATTTACAGTGCTGCTATCGACTGAGGATAACATGCACTGATCCTGCTATCTACTGAAGATAGCACGCACTAGTTCGATGTATCCTGCTATCTAATGAAGATGGCATGCATTGAGTTAAATATATCCTGCTATCTGCCGAAGATGGCATGCATTGAGTTCAATGTATCCTGCTATCTACTGAAGATGACATGCATTGAGTGTAACTTATCCTGCTATCTACTGAAGATAACATAGAGTTAAATATATCCTGCTATCTACTGAAGATAGCATGCATTGAATCCAACGTATCATGCTATCTACTGAAGATAATATGCATGGATTTCAATATATCCTGTTATCATGGCATGCATTGAGTTCCATGTATCGTGTTATCTACTGAAGATACCGTGCACGTGCATTGAGTTCAATGTATCTACTGAAGATAGCATGTATAATTTGAGTTCAATGCATGCTGCTATCTACAGACGATAGTATGCATTGAGTTAAATATTATCCTGCTATCTAATGAAGATAACATGGATGTTTAAGAAGCTACATTTAAAATTGTAACGTTTTTAAATGTTTGTCATGATTATAAATATGTATAGATCTTTGTTGCCCGCTTTGTTAAGATTATAGGTAAGGTGTTTTTTTAAAACTATAAGTTGTGGGATAGGCTTTTACGACGGGAGTTCATCACAATTAGAGGGTTTTTTAGCGGGTTCGCCGTCGGACAAGTTTAGAAATCTGTCCGACGGCGAGCCCGCTAAAAAATCCCACCAATTAATACAACTATAAAAAAAAAAATTCTACTCCAGATAAACTACTCAATACACTGCTCTATATAAACAAGACATCTTATATTTGTTTGTTAATTTAATTGTTGATTTTCTTCTAACATTTGTTACATGAAGTCAATTGAGCTAAATATCAACGAGAAAGTTGTAGAACCATGATATTTTGCAAAGTATATGCTATCTTAATAGGCCTTTAGAAGCAGGTTACGATCATAGAATCTACATGTTTTGTGGGTATTTTTACAGGTTTGCATTTTTCTAAGAAAGGAATCAATTCCTTTGTGTAAAAACATGTTGCCATATTTGTTGCTTAAAAGAAAACAAAAATTGGCGAGCGCAGAAAAACAGAAGAAATTCAAATTCTTTTCGTTTTAAAGCTTTTTGTTTAAATTAATCTATGGTATATTAGTTTAATCCACCTTGTAATGCTGCGGTTACTTTGTAATCAGAACACAGGTTCATAACGTACCGATAACTATCTACCGCTGACTTTTACTCGCGTACACGTATTATGTAGGGATTAAACATGATTAATATAAAAGAAAAGAAAACACTTTCACTGCCAAAGGGTCTGATGGGCATTTTATTAGAAAATTTGGATATATTAAAGAAATTTCGATCAAACAAATATTTTACGGGTGATAACATCACAGTGTATTACGAGAGATAATGGTTCAGGAGCTGGGTGACAGCTGGTATATGGTAGGTATAGGTAGGTATGTTTTAATAAGCATGAAAAGGAACTGGGCGGAATAGAAGGCGGAATATGGACACGGTCTGGCTGACCGTTCGGCTGGGTGGCTGGGTGGCTAGCTAGATGGCTGCAGGCGGGTTGTTTGGAAGCTGCCGAATATTATCACGATGGCGATGGCGGATACATTTTAAATACAGATTCATGAAGCAATAATTTTACATAATAGGCAAATTTTA
Organism: Amphiura filiformis; assembly: GCF_039555335.1. Lineage (NCBI taxonomy): Eukaryota > Metazoa > Echinodermata > Ophiuroidea > Amphilepidida > Amphiuridae > Amphiura > Amphiura filiformis. The sequence goes on from NC_092635.1 coordinate 30,816,895, forward strand.
TACTTGCACTTAAATGTTGCCGATAGTTTTATTTGAGAAGGACCAATTATATTTTTTCCAATAGGAAAGGATTCAGGCCACACCTGATGCCCCACCCGACTAGTATTTTAACAGGTCTAGCTTTTCCACTTAAAACACATTTGACTAAAGTCTCTCCCAACTATACACTAAACTGCATTTTATTACATATTTGCAGGGTCTGTATAGGCTAATACAAATAGGCCTTATTGTTAGTATCACAAAAACGTTGTTTTTTTCTCTCCCCACACTTGCTCATCACAAACACTCTCTGTTAATTAAAGTTCCAAAGACAATGTTCTTTTAACCTACCGTAGTTTAATTAAAGATACGAGCATGATATTAGAAAGTGTCAAAATCAGTTCGGAGACATCTGGGAGCCCGATTAATATAATTATCTTTATATACCAGAAAGGCGTATCTTAGATTCATTTTCAGAAAGGTAGCTAATAACAATACCGTTTGTGATGTATTGGCTGTTTGGTTAAGATCTACGATTATGAAGTCTGAACCTGGAAGAAAGTGTGACCGGCAGAGATAAAGAACGACGCAGCTTTTATTAATTGAAAATACCATAATATGCATTATACAAGATACAAAGAAAGTATTTGACTCTATTCTATATCTACTTGATACGACCTTCTTGTATTTTATAGACAAAGGAATATCAAAGAATATGAGTCATGTTAAAAAGACGTATGAATATTCTGAAGTATAGAAACTGTACGCCCTTTTTCATTGAAACAACTCGTGATACGAAGCGTGTAATTTCTTTACCTGTCCAACTTTTTGTCACATTTTACTTCAATAAGCTGTTCTAGTTAAAATCCATACACCCCAATGAAAGACACGACTTAAATCTTCCACACACGGAGTATAAATTTCAAATAGGGTGATCTGAATGGGTGACTCCATTTGAACTCCACACCCCCTTTGTGGGTCATATCTTCCACAGGGGGTGTATGGATTTCAATCGGAATAGCATAAAACAATAAACATGATAAAAGACAAAATCAAAACTATGTTAATCCACGCATTGTTTCGAATTTCTCTTTTTGACCAATTCTCAATAGTCCCGAATATTTCATACATGTTCATAATATAGTTCAAACCGAAATCGAGACAATAAATCATAGCAGATTAACATTTTATAAAGAAAAATTCATTACTTCTTGTATTTATTTTGAATTCATTAGTTTTATTATATTTAAAAGAACAAATTTTTAAGCCCGGAAGGCAGTAGTGCAGGTCGGCTTTGTAAAACTCTCGTGCGGTGGTGCCAGGAACATCAAACGTATATGAATTGTCTTTGTTTTAATTATTATATCTCATACATGTTTTATTGTTGCTTATAAGAGCAGTCACCTGTATGAAAGCCAACGGCCTATAGATTAAAAAAAAAGTATGTATTGAAGGTTTGATTTAGTCTTTTTCAATTGTAGTAAATAATTTAGGTCATTCTTTCATGTGATTTTTTTATTGATTATAAAATAGTCTTCTTTGTAAGAACTGACATGTAATAAATTACCCTTTTCGGTGTTCTAGTTACTTAGCAAAGGTGGTATTTAATTTTCAAGTCATGAACGCCTTATTTATTATAAGACAACTATTTTGGCCTTCAGACGTTTCATTTCAAACTTTTACCTGAACCTGTGTCATTGTTGTGCGGGTAGCTTTCAAGATGTATATAGAAGCATAACTTTCATCGCAGAGAACACAGGAGAATCATCGAGGTATATGCCAACTCAATTTTTTTAAAACCTTAATTGCAAAATGCAATAATCTTCTATAAATATAATAATTAAGAATATAAGCACATGAAAAGCAACCTGAAAATATCAAAAGTTAACACAGAGAAATGATGCTTTAAGGAAAGTCTCATCCTTTTTTTCTTCTTTTTTTTCAAAGCTTTTTTCCAAAGGGGTCCTTATGAAATTATTAAACAAGATAACTTTACATTAAAACACGCAGAACGACACAACAGCAGAAGTTAAACACCAACGACTTAATAGATGAACAGCTTATTGAGATCACAATTTCACAACGAGGTAATAAATTATGTAAAGTTTAAAAGACCAAAAAAATAATAATAATAACATGAGTTCATGATTAGTTATAATTATTTTCATTTTCATGATTTTGTCATGATGGGGTTTCAATGCTTGTGTAGTTAGTTGACTATTCAAATATCTTTGGGTCGTGTTTGGCTTGTTGTCTCAGTTTCAGTTTCTGTTTTATTTACTAACAAATCAAAATAATATACATATATGATATAGGCAAAAGCCTGAAAAGAAGTATATTTGATTTGAAAGTGGGTCGTTGTCGTTACTATATCCATGATATCCCTATGTGCTTTTTTTTTGTTGGCAAGGACTTTTTTGAAGTTACTATTAGAATGGGTCATATGTTTTGTACACTTTGCTACTATAAATAATGGGTCACATGGCGCACACTTATTCCAAGTTTTTGATCAAGTACTCCCCCTCCCTCAACATCACCCCATTCCAATCGTTTCACTCTTTAACAATTAACATTTAAAAAAGAATATATCATCGATGCTGCTAAAAGCGTGCACATTGCACTTATAAGAACATTGTTAAGAAACTGAACCGGAATAATTAAGAAAATGAAAACAGGTACGCCTTAATAACCTTGACGACAATAAGGTCGCATTTTAACATGTTTAATGGAATTAAAATACGAACTGGTAAAAATAGCATTTATAATTGATTGAATTCGTGAAAAATAAATTAAAGAAATACTGTGAGTATACAATTGACTTGAAGTAGAATATATAGGCATAGAACAAATAAATATGTAAATAAATAAATGCAAAAATAGTTATTAAATTGATAGAAAATAAATAAATTATACAAAACGCGATCGATAATAAGCATTTAATCAATTGAAGTAAACAGATAAATAAACAAATAAATAAATGAATAAATATAAACAAATAAATAAATGTAAATAAACAAATAAATAAAAGAATAAATATAAACAAATAAATAAATGTAAATAAACAAAATAAATGTAAATTAAATAAAGAAAGAAAGAAAGAAAGAAAGAAAGAAAGAAAGAAAGAAAGAAAGAAAGAAAGAAAGAAAGAAAGAAAGAAAGAAAGAAAGAAAGAAAGAAAAAAGAAAGAAAGAAAGAAAGAAAGAAAGAAAGAAAGAAAGAAAGAAAGAAAGAAAGAAAGAAAGAAAGAAAGAAATACCTCTCTTAAAACCAACGATTGAAAAATCAATCTTAAAGATTGTGTTGAGGGAAAAGTCTAAAATTAGATTGAAAATGCAATGGAATTTAGTTTGAATTTTCAATCTTTAAGACTGATTACTCAATCTTAATTTGGACTTTTCCCTCAACCCAATCTTTCCATTCAAGAGAGTAAATAAATAAATAAATGAATAAATATACAAACGCGATTGATAATAAACAAGCTATCTGACAAAGAAATAGACATACAAATGTATTAACATCAAGAATGGATGTTTAAGACCTAATTTTGCATAATTTCCCGACTTTCTAAGACTTAAAAGAAAAAATATATTGCACGTCAAAAATCAAATCTTACGACAACAGGTGTTTTTCTTTATAATCTTCATTGACTTTTAAGTTTATTTTGACTTATCATTAAGAAAAATAGAGTTAGGGTTTTAAAGTTAAAGAAGCTTTATAAAGAACGAATAAGCAAGTTATAATTATAGCAATATAGGGTTTTTTTTATAAAGAAAAATGTGTTCGTAGGATTTAACGTTTGAATCTCGCAACAGGTGTATTTATATAAGCATATCTGCAATATATTCTTTTATCTAGTCACTGCTTTGTCGCAACTTAGCGACTCAGTCTGAAGTCAATGATTACAATCGACACGATATCTATCAAACATGTGACACATATCTTTATCATGAGACAACATTTTATAGACATTATTGAAATATTAAACAACAACAATAATTTATACTTCTTTTCAAACTTAACAATGGAAGAAGCCTTAAGTATGTAGGATTCATCCTCATTTATTATGTGCCTTTATTTCAACCTGTCTGTGTTATTGACTCTAATGGGGTTTGTTTGAGCCGTCAGAAGGTGAAGAACAATAGAGCAAGAGTACAGGTAACCTCTGGCTCAGGCCTTAAATATATTTCATATTGTTTGTGGTGTGTTGACTCTGTTCACAATTCTTGGGTATAATTTGACTTTCTGAATAAGTTTTAACAAACAGAGACAATTCGTTTGAATGGCTAACGAGTCGAGTTGAGTCATTTCATGGTCGAGTCGAATCATTTCTAGCAATGGCTTGAGTCGAGTCATTTCTAGCAATGGCTTGAGTCGAGTCGAGTCAAATGACTCGATCTGAGTAGAGTCATTTCAAGATATTTCATTTGTGAAAAGCCATGACACATTACAAGTCTGGTAGTATGTAAGGTAGCGGGCTGTGTGGCTACGTTATAGAATCGGATGACCTATAACGGATATCTTTGCGGATACTCAATGAAGTTCATGTGTCTAGGCATGGAAGAAGTGTCTTCTACTTCAGTTTAATACTGTGGTATACGATGTATTGTTGGTCGAAGCAGCAGAAAAAAAGTAGTTCACAGCATCTTGCGAATGGTAGTGAGCTTTAGCAAAAAATGCATTGCTCAATTCATAGCGAGCGTGTAGAAGAATTCAAATATCACAGATATACTTTTGTAGGTCCGGTGGTTCTCGAGTTACGGTGGTTCTCGAGTTACGTTGTAAAGAGTGCTGAAACAACAACACTTTTGTAAAACGTACATAACTCATTAACAACAATAAATTAAGCAAGTTTTCAAAGTATATGATTGTAGAATGAACTTTTGCAAAACACCAAAGCGTTATTTTTCAATGAATATATTGATTCAGATAATGAAAATCGATTTTTTTTTTGGCTGCTTCGACCAACAATACCTCGTATACCCTTAACATATACCAAAATGCTTACAATTTCCTTTTGATATTCGAAATTCAACATTTTAGTGCAACATGTGTAAAAGGAACCCAACAAACAAATAAAATCATTAACAGCGTACAGCTACATGTGATTTCATCTCCAGACGAATTTTCGAGAAAGTCATTGCGTGAACACCTTGGGTTGCTGACCCTTTTACAAAATGTATGTAACTTGAAGGCCAAATTGATCTGCGTATATAGGCCTATCCTCTGCTTCAACACTTGTATATCATTATACAAATATCATCATGACAGATACATATTTAATAATTGATTCATAAAGTCAATTCGATATCAGACGTGGTCGATTTGCATTCATAAACACGTTAGGTAATTATATCAATAAATATCATTGCTCAAATTTTTGCCGCTAAATTTAGTATTATGAAAAGCTTCTTTTGTCAATAAACAAATATTATTGGCGATTTTTTCTGATCAATTAATACTATTGGCAAAAATTAAGCTTATACTTATTAAGTCAATGTACTGTTAAATAAGCTGAATTAATGCCTTTTAATAATGATATGACCTTATTATCAACAGTTAAGGTTAGCTTTTGACGGATTCGCTTGGCTTGGATCATCTCTCGTTAGCTCAGACGAGTATTATAGGTCATCTTTGCCGGACGCGGTTGGTTAGTTAAGATTCTCAATGCATATCATTTCACATGTAGGTCATGATACAATATACGGGAATCATAATTAAAGATTCCTTGGATTATGAAGGATGGGAAATAACGAGTCTTCTGCAACCGAGGGAGCATGCGTCCAAGGAGGGGGCAAAACTTATAAACATTCACTCGTATAGACAAAAAGTTCTAAGTAGAACAGTTCTTGAGTTGTTCCTAAAAAGGTTCTTGAGTTGTTTTGTATGTAGAACCTTAACTGGTTCTACAATGAACTCAAAATGATTCTGAAAAGAAACACACGAAAAGGGTTCTATTAAGGCCAGAACACCATTTTTGTGTTCTTGCAATTTTCACGAAAATGAAGAAGGAAATAATTAGATTGACAACTTTCGTCGTCTTCATCATTGAGGCAAATTTGGGAAAGGATGGAATCATCATGACGGCAAAGAAGAATGAAATAATTTCATGAGAAAGGAATCCGCACCCTTTTCCCATGCATTTGGAAGAACCATTTCATCGTCAGTGGATAAGACTGACTCACGTCTTCTTTGTGACACAGCAAATCAAACCATTGGGATATTCCAGTTGAAATCCATACACCTGCAAGGGCGTAGCCAGCTTTCTTGGTCGGGGGGGGGGGGGGGGAATAAAATTTCGGGGGCACATACTAAAAAAAAATGCAGTAATTGCATCATATTAAAAATACCAGTTTTTTTTTTAGAGAGACTGTACGAGCTTCCAAAAAGACTAAATTGGGACTATGTGTACTAAATTTTGTATTTTACACTATTATCGCCCATGATCAGGATGAAAAGGGTTTTGTATTTTACACTATTTTTGCCCATGATCGGGGTGAATTTTGATGGAAAGGGGCTCCTTGTCCCTTTTCCTTTCCTTTGCCCTTCACATTTTCTATTTCATTTTTTGTCAGAGGGGCACTTTTTCTTTCATTTTTGACAGGGTGGGCACTCATGTTTATCATTGGGAGTACGGATTTCAACTGGAATAGCCCATTATTCACTACAAAAACGTTGGAAAATTATTTGGTGTAACTTTACCCAATGTTGGGCAAATATTTACCAAAATTGGTCAAATTTACCCCAAGTCTAATTTAGTCTGTTGACAATTGACCCAACGTTGGGCAAAGCTAATTTCTCGTGTGTATTTATCATGATGTCAAAAAAACAAAACCCAAATACGCGTAAATAGTGCTACACGTCTAATGTATTGAATGTTTTAATTTAAAAAAAACCCTAGAAGTAAGGCCTACATTAACTGATTATAATTATAAATTAATCATTTGGAAAATGGCAAATTACAAATTTGAAAAATGGCAATGAGCCCTTATATAGTTTTTTTTTGTGTTCGATTTAATTAACTACAAGTAGTCCGATATGTAATCTGTTTAATTGAATTCTCTCTATTCAATCCTTGATCATTAAATTTGTGTTCATCAATTATATACAATCAATCATAAATGCTGTATACTTCGAAGCTTCTTTGAATCAAATTATTCTTGACTTCATTTTAGAATTAGATATTTCTTTTTGTATTTCACGTATAGAACTATAGAAAACAACCACAAAGTACTGATGGTTCAGAGCTCTGCAGGTGATATAGGCCTACTATAGAATATTTTATGAATGAAAAAGTACAGTATGTAATATATAGATGAGTTGACCTCCATGTTTATCAACAAAGGCAAGGGACTGGTATATCGATATGCTTGAGTGAACCCCATGCAAGCACTACACTGTTCAATAGCCTTATTGTGATGTGGCGGGAGTTTTAAAAACACGAGCCCTGAACAAAATATGATGCGTGCGCATATTGCCAGGCAAACAACAATGGAAATTGTGATGATGCGTGCGCATACTGTCAGGCATTGACGTCAGAAGTCAACTCATCTATACATCTAGGGCAATTAAAAACAAAAGACGGATATACATTTATTGGGATACATTAATTGTTATTGTATTTGTATTTTAAACCGACATATGCCTCTCAAAACGGTTAGAAATCAAATATACAAACATTATTCAAGTTGTAAACTCTTCAAAACAATCAACAGGTTTCATAAGTGCTGCTCTTACAAACATATACATCTGAAATCCATGCAAGAACTGAGGAGACTTATCTGGCCAGGTCCAAATGGCTTCGAAAGATTACATGCATATACCTTAACCTTTGCAAGAACACAGTTTCCTATATACATTTAGGGTACCAATCGGGTTTTCTTAATATAGTTTCGAACTGCTGTCCGCACGTCCCCGTCACTTCCAAAGTCAAGTACCCCCACCCCCCGGGCGTAAAGCATCCAATTTTGATCATTATTATGTGTTGGATCCATTATATTTACACACTTGGATTAAAAACATAATAATGTATAAAATCCGGACCTGAGTGGGAACATGAAGGGGAAAGGGTCATGACAGAAATCCTCGGTGTATACAGTATACCATGCCTACCTCCTCATGTGTTACGCCAGATACATCGGAGTCATGCATTTTTCATAACTTCATTATTAGCATCTTTTGACCCACGCCTGATGGAGTACCCCCGGCCAGAACCATTACGGAGAGAGCCCAACTTGTTTTTATAACTTCAAGTTTCTTCCCAAAAATAAAGGTACAATTTTTGCTATTTGTTTTTCAGCCTTGTTATTCCAACTCACGTAAAAAGTGAAATTAGATATTATAGCCAAATTGTAACGATATTTTTGCGTGAGATGCGGACAATAGATCAGTCAGCTTAGGAGGCGGTATGGGAATACCTAGCGGAGTTTGAACGTGAGTTTCCCCAAATTAGCCACGACCAGTTAGTTGTTTTATTTCCAGAATCAATTGACCAAATTATTGTGGTTTATTTATATCCGATTATTCAAGATTATTTTCGCATATTACACACGGTGAATAATAGAAAAACATGCGTTTATTTGTATAAAATTAAAAGGCTGGTTAACCAAGTCAGTGAGTGACGCATATACGCGTGTTATAATTTAGACATACAACACTGATTTCTACTCATATCGTTAATTCTCATTTTGTACAATGTAAGAGTTTTAAAATGACAAAAATGTTAACTATTTCCAGAATTACGACATTTATTTCCAAATACTACGAAAAATTATGTATTACATAGTATTAAAGTTACTACAAAAATTATACAGCGCCTTTGATTCAAATCTGGCAAGAAAATTTTGAAACATCGCCTACAAGACTACATGTATAGCTATTCCTTTCGTGACTGATGTTCAACACTTAAAGAATTAATAGCCCTTCATATTTATATAATACAGGCGAAACTAATTTGTGGGTTACAAGGTTCGCTATATGTCAATGTATGTCGAAAATAAGGTCTGCTATAGCACAATACGCCGAATTTGGTTCAACATAAGGTTCAACATTAAGTCGAATCTAACCCTGATCCAGTGATCCTAACCCTACCCCTAGCCCTTGATAACCCTAATCTTATAGCGTATTTAACAATTCGGTCAATTTCCTATCTTGCTAGGCCAATTTTGGGCTATATCCTTTGAAGGAACACTATGTACCAGTGTCATTTCTTCAGTTTTTGTGTGTGTCTTGTCTTCAGTTAACGTTATAAAGAACATGTGTGTGTAATGCAGTATCCCGTTGAGTAAACGTTAGAACATGCAAATGCCACTAGGCTCCACCCTGGTACTATATAGAAGGTCTCATTTTCAGTTAACGTCAGAAGGAACACCGTGTACCACTATCTCGTCTACGGTTACGTTAGAAGGAACACTGCGTACTAGTGTCTCATCTTCATGCAGTTAACGTTAGATGGATCACTGTGTACCAGTGTCTCGTCTACAGTTAAAATGAGAAGAAACACTGTGTACTAGTGTCTCATCTTCAATTAACGTTAGATAGAACACTGTGTACCAGTGTCTCGTCTTCATTTAAAATTAGAAGGATCACTGTGTACCAGTGTCTCGTCGTCTACAGTTAAAATTAGAAGAAACACTGTGTACCAGTGTCTCGTCTTCGATTAACGTTAAAGGGACACTGTGTACCAGTGTCTCATCTTTAGTTAACGTTAGAAGGAACACTGCGTACCAGTATCTCGTCTTCGGTTAACGTTAAAAGGAACACTGTGTACCAGTGTCTCATCTTCATTTAATATTATAAGGAACACTGTGTACCACTATCTCGTCTTCGGTTAACGTTAGAAGGAACACTGTGTATCAGTGTCTCGTTTTTAGTTAAAGTTAATAGGAACACAGTGCACCAGTGTCTCGTCTTAAGTTAAAATTAGAAGGAACACTGTGTACCACTATATCGTCTTCGGTTAACGTTAGAAGGAACACTGTGTACCAGTGTCTCGTCTTCAGTTCATAAGAAGGAACACTGTGTACCAGTGTCTCGTCTTCAGTTCATAAGAAGGAACACTGTGTACCAATGTCTCGTCTTAAGTTCATAAGAAGGAACACTGTGTACCAGTGTCTCGTCTTCAGTTCATAAGAGGGAACACTATGTACCAGTGTCTCTGCTTCAGTTAAGATGAGAAGGAACACTGTGTACCAATGTCTTAACATCAGAAGGAACACTGTGTACCACTATCTCGTCTTCAGTTAACGTTAGAAGGTACACTGTGTACCAGTGTCTCGTCATTAGTTCATAAAAAAGGAACACTGTGCACCAGTGTCTCGTCTTCAGTTGAAATAAGAAGGAACATTTTGTACCAGTGTCTCGTCTTCAGTTACAATGAGATGGAACACTGATACCAATGTCTTGTCTTCGGTTAACGTTAGAAGGAACACTGTGTACCATTGTCTCGTCTTCAGTTAAAGTGATAAGGAACACTGTGTACCAGTGTCTCGTCTTCAGTTAAAATAAGAAGAAACACTGTGTACCATTGTCTCGTCTTCAGTTAAAATGATAAGGAACACAGTGTACCAGTGTTTCGTCTTCAGTTAAATGATAAGGAACACTGTGTACCAGTGTCTCGTCTTCAGTTACAATGATAAGGAACACCGTGTACCAGTGTCTCGTCTTTAGTTAACGTTAGATGGAACACTGTGTAAATGCAGTATCTCGTTCAGTTATAAACGTTAGAACAGGGAAGTGCCACTGGGCTCCCTGGTGTACATTCAGTTAACGTTAGATGAACACTGTATACCAGTGTCTCGTTTTCAGTTAAAGGTAGAAGGAACACTGTATACCAGTGTCTCGTTTTCAGTTAAAGGTAGAAGGAACACTGTATACCAGTGTCTCGTTTTCAGTTAAAGGTAGAAGGAACACTGTGTACCAGTGTCTCGTCTACAGTTAAAATCAGAAGGAACACTGTGTACCACAGTCTCGTCTTCGGTTAACGTTAGAAGCAATACGGTGTCTCGTCTTCAGTTAACTTTAGAAGGAACACGGTGTTCCAGTGTCTCGTCCCCAGTTAACGTCAGAAGGCGTCTTTAGTTAACATTAAAAGGAACACTGCGCACTAACTATAGTATCTTGTCTTCATTTAACGTTAGAAGGATCGTTGTGTGTACCGGTGTCTCATCTTCGGTTACCGTTAGAAGGAACACTGTATACCAGTGTCTCGTCTTCAGTTAACATCAGAAGGAACATTATACCAGCGTCTCTCTTCAGTTAACGTTGAAGGAACGCTGTATACCAGTGTCTCGTCTTCAGCTAACGTTACAAGGAACACTGTGTACCTGTGTCTCGTCTGCAGTTCAGTTTTTTCAGTTTTCTGAGCATTTGACTGATGAGTTTTTGATTATGATAGTTTGACCTTTTAGTCATCATGGTCATTGGAGATCATACTCTTAACAGAAAATATTTGGCAAGATATGTAATCATGGTATTATATAGTAAATAATTATGCATTTTCTAGAAGAACGAAAGAAGAAAGGAAAGAAAGATATGTTCACTATTCTAGTGCCTATAGTCTGCAAATCCTATCAAATATTATATCCTTTAATTGTTGAAATAGTAATACTATGAATAACCGGCCGGCAGTACAATTGGCATCCAAATTATAGTAACAGAATGAATAAGACAGAAAGACGAGTCAAAGTACTTTTTGTATAGTCGAGTCTAAGCTTGTCTGTCTTGTGACCACGTGACCAAAATTTACCAAAATAAAGGTTCGTTCATACTACCACCGCATTTGCGATGCGTTGCTTTGCGATGCCGATATATCGATTACTTTTTGCCGCAACTCAACGCAACTCGTCGCATTTCCAAGTTAAAATGTATTTAACTTCATTGCGATATCGCAATGCAGTATTTTGCAGTGCGACAACGCACCGCATCGCAAAGCAACGCATCGCAAATGCGGTGGTAGTATGAACGAACCGTAAGTCTCTCTATAGGCATTTATTGTTTGGCATAATCATGCTTATTATGTCTATAATGTTTCGACTTTTTTACAGTCCGGGAAAAAAGTGAAAAATGATTAAAAAGTGGTTATTTAACAAGAGGAAACAGGTATTGAAATTTACAAGTGGCTCAATGTGAAAGCAATGGGACGTTACCAATTGCAGTAGGTCTGATCTGATTTTAGATAAGATAATGCGCAATGGTATATACTTTCATCAGTTCATGAACATGTATCGACACTCTAAAAATATTTTACTCAACACTGAGTAAAAAGGTCACAGCTCAACAGATGAGTAAAATATTACTCAACATTGAGCTCATATTAGGTCACAACTCAACAAATGAGTAAAAAATTACTCAACATTGAGTAATTTTTTACTCATTTGTTGAGTTGCGACCTAAATGTTCTCAATGTTGAGGTTTTTTTTACTCAACTGTTGAGCTGTGACCTTTTTACTCAGTGTTGAGTAATTTTTTATATTTTTGCAGTGGAACTGGTATTCTGAATTTTGTTCATTGAATGAATACCAACACCACTGGTAGCACACCAGGTGCACTCTTAATTTTAAAAAGTAAAATGTACCGAGTCAAACAGGTTGAGTAAAAAATTGAGTAAATGGTTGATCAACTCAGAGCAAAACCTTATTACTTTTAACGGTGCTCGTCACACACGAGTAACTCATAACTCAACTTAAATGAGTAAATCAATTCACGAATGTGACTCAACTGTATAATGAACAATAATGGTTGTGTCAATATTGAGTAAATATTGTGGTGCTCGCAGATTGACGAGTAAAATTCTACTGAGTCAACAATGTAGAGTGAATAATTGAGTGGATGGTTCAGGCCCGTACGCAGGATTTCATTTGGGGGGTGCTGATTTTGAAAAAGTGGATTTTTTTCCAAGGGGGGGGTCGATTTTGTGAAAAGTGGACTTTCTTCCCAAAATTGTGACCTTTTTTGTCCAAAAAAGCGTAAAAAACCTACGCTCGCAAATTCTGAAATTTTGGGACTTTTTGTATACTTTTTCAAATTGGTTACTGCATTTACACAGTGTTCCATCTAACGTTAACCGAAGACGAGACACTGGTACACAGTGTTCCTTATCATTTAACTGAAGACGAGACACTGGTACACAGTGTTCCTTATCATTTAACTGAAGACGAGGCATTGGTACACCGTGTTCCTTATTATTTTAACCGAAGACGAGACACTGGTACACAGTGTTCCTTATCATTTAACTGAAGACGAGACACTGGTACACAGTGTTCCTTATCATTTAACTGAAGACGAGACATTGGTACACCGTGTTCCTTATTATTTTAACCGAAGACGAGACACTGGTACACAGTGTTCATTATCATTTTAACTGAAGACAAGACATTGGTACACCGTGTTCCTTATTATTTTAACCGAAGACGAGACACTGGTACACAGTGTTCATTATCATTTTAACTGAAGACGAGGCACTGGTACACAGTGTTCCTTATCATTTAACTGAAGACGAGACACTGGTACACCGTGTTCCTTATCATTTTAACTGAAGACGAGGCACTGGTACACAGTGTTCCTTATCATTTAACTGAAGACGAGACACTGAAAGTCCATATAATATTTGTTTCCTTTCATTATGACGCAATCAGCACTGCTCTGTCAACATTCTTGCAAATAAGTATTTCACTGTATTTCAACTGAAATGTAATTTTAACCGTCCATCTGATAATCTTATAGAGCCAATTCATGAGATGAGATGCACAAACTTTTTCCCAAGTTTCATCTAAACAACAAACTTACTTCACTTGTGGGAACATATTTGACTGTCGCTCCTAACTCTGGGAATAATTTAGATGCCTCATTATTTTTTGTTCAGATGTATGCTTTATTTCAAATCCTCTCTAAAGACTCTATTCATTGAAATAATAAGCTACATGGAAGAAAGAATGCAAATCATATATAATTCATACAATGAATGCGACTATTACAAGTCTGAAACAAATAATTGACGTCTTAAGGGCTCGGATAGCATCGTTATCACGTATTTTTGTATATCGAATTGTATCTTGAATACGAGAAATGTCTTTCTGATATCAAATATTTTTTTAAATATCTACATTTTTTGGTGTTTTGGGGGAAATGTCCTTCTGATATATATCAAATAATTTTGACTTTTTGAAATTCGCGATATAATACAAATGTTATGGCAAATTATTAAAGATTGCCTGATATTTTATATATTTTGATATTTATCAGTCCTCGAAGTAATATTTACAAATGTAATGATATGTACTTAAAGTGTATGCAGCTAGCTGGGAGGAAACATCTTCCATCATTTGAAAAATTTGACCTTGATTCCGTATTGAAGATATACATTTTTTCCACAAAAGACCTAAAATAAGTACTCCTTCATTCAAAATACAGAACATCGCAGTGCCCTGTGTGATGTGCCCTGAGTAATTTGATTTAATTTAATTATTTAACTTTGTTTACAAGCTGAAAGTATTTCATGAGATGGGAAACCCCTTGTATTTTGAATTCCCCAAATTATTGTAAACAAAGTCAGAGCTATGTTTAGAACTTGGAAAGCCCTGTTCAGTATATTGCACCATAGTCAGGAAAACCCCCCAGGAAGTGATGTAATGTGAAAGGTGAATGTGTATAATTAATCTTGGGAAATCCCAAGATTGCAGCAATGTTGTGAAAATGTGATTGAAGTAATGGTTTAATAATAGATGATGGGTTTTTTGCATGAGTACTGATATAAAAAGCTGAAGGCTTTTGTTGGGACTTTACAGAATGTCATGTGAGATTGAAAACTCCACATGTGTGTGATGGTCTTCGTGCTTCAAAAAGAAGTACATTTTAACCAGTTTATATAGCCAATAATTGAGCTAATTTTAATACAGCAACGAAGAAGACAGCGAGCACACAAAAGTGCTCTTCCTCATCAAAGGATTAAAAGTTCTTCTGTCAAATTGCTGGAGTTTGCTGGGTTTGTGAAGGCAACGCATCTGTCAAAAACAGTGGAGCTGTGTTAAAGAAACCTGTTCCCTGGAAAAGAGTGGTTGGTGAAAGAAACACCATTTTTGGAGAAAGCAGCGCAAGGAGATATATTTGTGGAGAAAGCAGCGCAAGGAGATATTGTGGAGATAGCAGCGCAAAGGAGATTGGAGGAAGCATCATCATTTTCGTATGAGGATTTTATGTGTAAGGATTTATAAATGCAAGAGTACGATGGACTTCGCTGATTTTCGCAGAACAAGTGAATAAGGATATATTACATCAGTCGTCCAGAATATTGCAAGAACTCTAGAATCACCAACAAGAAGACCGCTGGTTAAGTACCTATAGAATAAAACTGATTGTGTGATTTTATTGTAATTGTTGTTATGTACCGAGCATACTTTGTTTTCAATTAAAGACTTAGATTATGTTAGCTTAATCAAACAGTGTATTTGTGTTGTGCATTCGTGTGAGTTCGGGTAAAAGGTGATTTTGGCCTTGAGTCAAGTACGACTCGTAACAAAATTGGGGGCTCGCGTCCGGGAAAATACACTGTAAAAAAGTTAACATTAATTTACTGAGTCTTGAAAGTGAAAGTACAGTATGGCAGAGTTCAAAGCTGAAGAGTTTCTTGAAACTATAGATTGGGAGAAATTTGATAAGTTGAAGAAGCCTGATTTATTAGCACTTGCCAAACATTATGACTTGAAAGTAAAGCAAACTACAAGAAGACAAATAATCAAAAATGTCTTGATTGAGGTTTTAGTTGATGAAGAGTATTTTGATGAATCCATTTTGGGCAAGAGAAAAGAGGTCGAAACTGAAATCGGTGGGGACTCTGCAGTTAAATTGAAAGAGTTGGAAATTCAATTAGAACTGAGGAAAATAGAAATGGACCAAAAAGAAAAACTGGAAATGATCAAGTTAGAGAATGAAAATAAAGAAAAACAAGAAAGGCTAGATATGGAAAAACAGAAAATGTTTATAGAAGAAAAGGAAAAGGTGGCAAAATTGGAACTTGAGAAACAGAAAATGGCAATGGAAGACAAAGCGCGCCATGAAAAGATGGCGCTGGAAGCACATTTGAAAGAAAAAGAAATTGAGTTTGAACAAGAGAAGTTGGCTAAGCTAGGTGACAAATACTCATCAAGTTTCTCCTCAAAGTCAAAGTCAGGCTTTGATGTTACAAAGTATGTAAAGCTTGTGCCTAAATTCAAAGAAAAGAAGTTGACGAGTACTTTCAACATTTTGAAAAGGTAGCTACAAATTTGAAATGGCCTCCAGAGCATTGGACCCTACTGTTACAAAGTAGTTTTGTGGGTAAGGTTAGGGAATTTTACTCAGCTCTACCAATAGAGAAGTGTAATAATTATGAAGAAGTCAAACAGGCAGTCCTTAAGGCCTATGAGCTGGTGCCTGAAGCATACAGACAAAAGTTCAGAGATTCAAGAAAGCAAGCAGATCAAACCCATGTAGAATTTGCTAGAGTGAAAGAACAAATGTTTGACAGGTGGCTTGGGTCAAAAGAAGTCAAAGATGATTTCGGCCAACTTAAACAATTAGTTCTTATAGAAGAGTTCAAGAAATGTGTCCATGTTGACATTAAAACCCATTTGGATGAAAGCGCTAGCAAAATTAAGACGCTAAATGAGGCGGCGACAATGGCGGACGACTATGGCTTAACTCACAAATTGAATGGGAGTAGATTTGGTCATAACAGAAGTTATTCAAACAGGTTCAGCCATAATCAACCTAGAGCAAATCAGGGTGGTACACAAGAAGTGAAACCTCAGTCTAATTCACAGCATAGTGCTGGTGGTAGAGGGACCCCAGGGAGTTCAGGTAACAGAGCAAAATTTGGGACTGAATTTAAAGCCAAAGTAACTTGTACTCATTGTAAGAGACCAGGGCATACGATGACCCAGTGTTATTTCTTAAAAGGCAGACAAGATGCACAAAAACAGCAGCAAACTGCTGGTAATACTGTAGGATGTGCAGTGTCACTTGAGTCAAAGAAAAAAGTCAGTCAAATCAAGAAACAAGAATTCCCACAAAAGGGAGGTGAGACAGACAAGGTGTGTGAAGAATTTGAACCATTTGTGTTAGAGGGAGTAGTATCACTTGGTGAGAATGGTAGTCCAAAGCCCATTAAGATTGTGCGAGATACATGTTGTGCACGGTCTATGATTCTGGAAGGAACTTTGCCCTTTAATGAGGATAGTTCAGCAGGTAATGCTTTGATCCAGGGTATTGGGATGGAAATAATTAGTGTACCTCTCCATAAAATTAACTTGACATCTGACTTGGTTTCTGGTCCTGTAACCATAGGAGTTAGACATGAATTGCCAGTCAAAGGAGTGTCCATGTTGCTAGGAAATGATTTGGCAGGGGGGAAGGTTTTTCCTGACCCAATAGTTACAGATAAGCCCTGTTTACAGGATGATAATAGTGAGGAAGAGGAGATATTTCCTGCATGTGCAGTGACACGGGCAATGAGTAAGAAGGCCTCATTAGAAACAATTGAGGACAACCAAATTGATGACTTAGGCTACAATTTGGAAGGCACATTGTGTCACAGTTGAATGAGAAAGAAGATAAACTTCCTTCTCCTGGGGATAAAAATACCCTAAAGATGACACAGCCTCTGAGCATGAACAAATTGGGGAAACCATGAAAGACCCATTAAGTCATGACAAGCTAATTCTGGAGCAACAAAATGACCCGGAACTCAAAGAAATCAATCAAAGGGCATTGACCCTAGAGGAAGCAGAACAAAATTCTGTCTGTTTTTACAAACAAGATGGAGTGCTAATGAGAAAATGGCGCCCACCTGATGTGCCTGCCGATGAAGAGTGGAAGGTAGTGCACCAAATTGTTGTACCAAAAGTCTACCACACTGAAGTTATTAACATAGCACATGATAGTCCCATGGCAGGGCATTTGGGTGTTAAGAAAACTCATGAAAGAATTCTGAGACATTTCTGGTGGCCCACTCTCAGAAAAGATGTTTCTGAATATTGCAAAACATGTCACATATGCCAAGTAGTAGGGAAGCCAAATCAGAAAATACCTCCTGCTCCATTAAAGCCAATTCCAGCCTTTGATGAACCATTTAGTAGGGTTATTATTGATTGTGTAGGCCCCCTACCAAAGACTAAGTCAGGTAATCAATACCTTCTGACAATTATGTGCGCGTCAACACGTTTTCCTGAAGCCATACCTTTGAGAAATATTAAAGCAGTGACAATAGTGAAAGCTTTAACCAAGTTCTTCACATTTGTGGGGCTTCCCAAGTCCATACAGTCAGACCAAGGATCAAACTTTACTTCTGGAGTATTTCAGCAGGTCATGTATCAATTAGGTATAGAACAGTATACCTCAAGTGCTTACCATCCAGAATCACAAGGTGCACTAGAAAGGTTCCACCAAACATTGAAAAACATGATCAGGACATACTGTTTGGAATTTCAGAGGGACTGGGATGAGGGAGTACACTTGTTGTTGTTTGCTGCTAGGGAAGCTGTTCAGGAAACTTTGGGATTTAGTCCTTTTGAGTTAGTGTTTGGACACACAGTACGCGGACCCTTAAAGTTGTTGAAAGAAAAGTGGCTCAATGAGAAATCAGATATCAATTTGTTGGATTATGTCTCCAATTTTAAGCATAGGCTTAACAGAGTAACTGATATTGCCAAAGAAAACTTGAAACAGGGTCAGGCCAAAATGAAACAATGGTATGATAAACATGCCAAAGAGAGAGTGTTCAAACCAGGTGACAAAGTTCTAGTGCTGTTTCCAATTCCAGGACACCCATTACAAGCCAGATATCATGGCCCATGTGAAGTAGAGTCAAAAGTGGGTGAAGTAGATTATATTATCAAGACTCCTGGTAGACGCAAGAGCAGGCAGTTATGCCACATAAATATGCTCAAAGAGTATGTTGAAAGAAGTGACAGTGGCATTCCAAAACCTGTGTGTACAGTAAAACATGCTGATATTAATGTAGACAAACATGCCGATGTAGACAAAATCGCCAATGTAGACAAGAGTAAAGATGACAATTCTGATGTCACATTTGACCAGGATAGAGAGCTGGAGCACAAAGAGTATAATGTAAAATTGAACAATTCTGATGTGCTCACTAATTTGGACTCAAAGTTAGGTCATCTTTCTCAAGATCAACAAAGTCAAATTGCAAATTTGATTCACAAATTTGACAATATATTTCCTGATACGCCAAGTAGAACAAATGCTGCATTTCATGATGTAGATGTTGGTGATACTAAACCAATTAAGCAGCATCCTTACAGAGTCAATCCATTGAAAATGGAACATCTCAAAAATGAGATCAATTATATGCTAGACAATGATATCATAGAACCAAGTAGTAGTGAATGGAGTTCACCATGCATTCTTGTTCCCAAGCCTGATGGTTCATACCGATTAGTCGCAGACATGAGAGCTGCAAATGTTCATTCAAAGACAGACTCGTACCCAATTCCAAGAATTGATGATTGCATAGACAAAATTGGGAATGCAAAATTTGTTAGCAAATTTGATCTTTTGAAAGGGTACTGGCAGGTTCCACTCACAGACCGTGCCAAAGAGATTTCTGCTTTTTGTACACCATTTGGTCTTTACCAATACAAAGTCATGCCATTCGGTTTGAAAAACGCCCCAGCAACATTTCAGAGAATGGTGAATCAAATTGTGGCAGACATAGAGGGATGTGAAGCGTATGTAGATGATTTGATTGTGTATAGTCAAACTTGGGAACAACACATGGAACAACTCCATCAATTGTTTGAGAAGCTGTCTGAAGTACAGTTGACAGTCAATCTGGTAAAAAAGTGAGTTTTGCCATGCCACAGTCACATACTTAGGATATGTTGTAGGTCAAGGTCAGGTGAAACCTATCAAAGCCAAAGTTGAAGCAATTGAGCAATACCCCACACCTGTAAACAAGAAGGCACTCATGAGATTTCTAGGAATGGTTGGCTATTATAGAAAGTTCTGTCCAAACTTTTCAGAGATAGCAAGTCCTTTGACTGATTTGTTGAAGAAAGATGCAAAATTCATTTGGTCAGAACAGTGTGAAAATGCTTTTCACAAAGTCAAATCAATACTCATGAGTTCACAAGTACTTACTGCACCTGATTTTCAGAAGCAGTTCAAGTTGACTGTTGATGCCAGTGACATAGGCTGTGGAGGTGTTGTGATGCAAGAGGGTGAAGATCAAATAGATCATCCCATTTGTTACTTTTCAAGGAAGTTCAACAAGCACCAGAGAAATTACTCCACAATTGAGAAGGAGTGTCTAGCATTGCTATTAGCATTGCTACATTTTGATGTGTATTTGGGTACCACAGTATACCCTGTGCTTGTTTTCACAGATCACAATCCCCTCACCTTCATCAACAGGATGAAGAACAAAAACCAAAGACTGGTGAGGTGGAGTTTGACCTTGCAAGAGTACAATCTGGACATCAAACATATTAAGGGAAAAGACAATGTAATGGCTGATGCCCTGTCCAGAATTGCATAAAACCTGACAAACAAAAATTTCCTTTAAAAGGGAAGTTGTATGTGACAAGTAGTCACTGTGTATGATGAGTTAAATACTCAAAGTTGATAAATGTTGAAGTTGATGTAAAAGAAGAAAACATTTAAGAAAGTTTTCATTGCATTCGAACTTTCTTCTTTTAAGGGGGAGGGTGTGATGTGCCCTGAGTAATTTGATTTAATTTAATTATTTAACTTTGTTTACAAGCTGAAAGTATTTCATGAGATGGGAAACCCCTTGTATTTTGGAATTCCCCAAATTATTGTAAACAAAGTCAGAGCTATGTTTAGAACTTGGAAAGCCCCTGTTCAGTATATTGCACCATAGTCAGGAAAACCCCCCAGGAAGTGATGTAATGTGAAAGGTGAATGTGTATAATTAATCTTGGGAAATCCCAAGATTGCAGCAATGTTGTGAAAATGTGATTGAAGTAATGGTTTAATAATAGATGATGGGTTTTTTGCATGAGTACTGATATAAAAAGCTGAAGGCTTTTGTTGGGACTTTACAGAATGTCATGTGAGATTGAAAACTCCACATGTGTGTGATGGTCTTCGTGCTTCAAAAAAGAAGTACATTTTAACCAGTTTATATAGCCAATAATTGAGCTAATTTTAATACAGCAACGAAGAAGACAGCGAGCACACAAAAGTGCTCTTCCTCATCAAAGGATTAAAAGTTCTTCTGTCAAA
The DNA here is from genome assembly GCF_039555335.1 of Amphiura filiformis. Classification (NCBI taxonomy): domain Eukaryota; kingdom Metazoa; phylum Echinodermata; class Ophiuroidea; order Amphilepidida; family Amphiuridae; genus Amphiura; species Amphiura filiformis. The sequence goes on from NC_092635.1 coordinate 30,838,114, forward strand.
TTGCTGGAGTTTGCTGGGTTTGTGAAGGCAACGCATCTGTCAAAAAACAGTGGAGCTGTGTTAAAGAAACCTGTTCCCTGGAAAAAGAGTGGTTGGTGAAAGAAACACCATTTTTGGAGAAAGCAGCGCAAGGAGATATATTTGTGGAGAAAGCAGCGCAAGGAGATATTGTGGAGATAGCAGCGCAAAGGAGATTGGAGGAAGCATCATCATTTTCGTATGAGGATTTTATGTGTAAGGATTTATAAATGCAAGAGTACGATGGACTTCGCTGATTTTCGCAGAACAAGTGAATAAGGATATATTACATCAGTCGTCCAGAATATTGCAAGAACTCTAGAATCACCAACAAGAAGACCGCTGGTTAAGTACCTATAGAATAAAACTGATTGTGTGATTTTATTGTAATTGTTGTTATGTACCGAGCATACTTTGTTTTCAATTAAAGACTTAGATTATGTTAGCTTAATCAAACAGTGTATTTGTGTTGTGCATTCGTGTGAGTTCGGGTAAAAGGTGATTTTGGCCTTGAGTCAAGTACGGCTCGTAACACCTGTTAGTTTGGCTTGGGTCCCGGCTTGGTAGAGAACCTGAACTTGGATTTGTGTGGGTACGTATGAAGGTTGTGAGAGATGCTAGAGACTTTATTTGAACATAAGGGACGCACCATTAGATTCTCAGGGGGGGGGGGGCATGGGAGTTTGGGTCAGGCAGAATTTTTTTTTTCGCCGCCGAAGGCGGCGAATTTTTTTTTTTCGCCTCCAAGAGCACCAAATTTTTTTTTTTTTAGCCGCCTTCGGCGGCGAAGTTACTTTTTTTCAATTTTAATGTACATTTTTATACAAAGTTGGGTGGGGAAAATTTTTTTTTTTTACTTATCAGTGAGGCAAAATTTTTTTTTTTTTCTCACTAGTGGGCAAAGTTTTTTTTTTTTCTCACTAGTGGGCAAAGTTTTTTTTTTCAAAAACTCCCATGCCCCCCTGGAAATCTAATGGTGCGCCCCTAAAAAGGATGCGAAAGGGCAGATTTCTCACGGTGCACCGTGAGAAATCGTGTTTTTTTAGGTGTTTTTTGTTGTTGTTAATTTTTGTTGTTAATTTTTTGTTAATTATGCAACACCGCGGTGTTGCGTAATTATTTTATACAACGTGCATAGTGTTTCTTTTTCTTTGGTATAATTATCAATGTCAAGATGACTGTATATAAATATGGTCATGGTTATATTCCAAGCTATAAATGCAGAAAAAAGCCCTTTGGAGTGGATCGCAGAGATGGCGCTCTTTGACTTTGAACATGGACGTAAATATTTTAGTCAATACCAGTTTTATATTTGAAACGGTTGAGTAGTTCTATACCTTGAAAACATTGACTTCCAATTGACTTCCGTGGGTGCAAAAAACAGAGTAATTAATCCTCTATGATAAGTCAAATTGACTTACCAAAACCGTATTTTCCCATGATTGTAGGATGCAATTATTGAAACCTCAGACCAATTAGGCCTATACTTGACATTTATTTGTGATACATTGTTCTTATTTTTGCCATGAAAATAATCTAAAGCGTTGCAGCAGAAGAAGCAGGCGAAGAGGAAGAACAAGGGGGCACTCGACTTTGGAGGTGACGGGGATGTGCGAACAGCAGTTCGAAACTATGTCTTTCGGTGAGAGCCTAGACACCGAAAAAAGTGGGGGGGGGGGGTCTTTCAGTGAGAAAGTCGCCAAAAGGGGTGAGTGCCCCCGGAGAGGTAGACAGGAGGAGAGGGTGGAGAGGTGGGGTGGATGGCAGCCAAATAACCATGTTTACGTTGATAACGAGTCAACTTATTTTGTTGGAACTTGGTTTTACCATTACTATTATACGGGCTATTATATCACCGAAATCCGGGTCGATCCTTTGTGTAAAGTTTGTACAAGCTAATCCTAATCCTAACCCTAATCCTAATCCAAACGCTGCTAATCCTAACCTAACCATAACCCTAATCCTAATCTAACCCCAACCTCGTGTAAAATTACATGAAGGAGTAACTGACCGAAATCCGGTAATATCTATATTTATAACATGTATAATGAATCCCCCACACACTAAATCTGTCCGGTTTGCATCAGAAACCCATCTTATTTCACCACAGAAAAGAACACCTACAACCATAAAGAAGATTAATAACTCTTAATGATTCAAATGAATATGTGTCCTTTTGACCTGATTTTCCCGATTTCCCTATTAGGTCATTTAAAAGATTTTCCCATGATTATTACCACCCCTCGGGCGCTCAGAACCACACAGGCCTTTGGCAATACCCCTTATACCTGTTGCAATTCCACGTAGACATGATCATAATATGCAGGTACTGATGACACACGACGATGGATTTGTGTTATTTTTAGTAATAAAGAAAGGATGGTTAGAACCAAGTAGATAAGTTAAAACTATAATAATTGTTGGTATTTATTTCACATTCTTATCATTACAAAAGTCCAAAAATAAAAATAAAAATTAGAAGTTTATATTTCAAAATACATTTTTATTCATGATGTTCTTTCACCTGTTGAAAACATTAGCAGGTAAGGGGTTAATATGTGTCAGGTACAGATTTAATGAAAAACCCGTCATATCAGTCATTCTTGAAAGAACCTTGGCGTTGTCTTTAGAACAAAGGACATAATGAAAGGACTTCGCCAAGATTTCTGTGTTGTGCCAGAATAATGATCATTTTAGTTTCCGATTTGGAAGTAAATTGATACAACTTCCTAGTTATTTCCCGTATGTATTGTGGAAGCTTTTTGTCATCTCAATATTGCTATAAAGTGGAGACCACAAAGTTGAACCTATGTAATTGTGTAATTTGTAATTGTGTCATTTTGGTATATTTCAAGAAGCTCTTTTCATGGATTTATCAGTGTAGTTTTCGCTTCTCTAAGTTCTTTCTTGTGAGTTGATCCAGTTACCAGGGCATTATGGGATATCGAGTTCAATTCAAAAGTGAAAATGAAATTCTTGATTGGTTCCCCGACACTGAAAGGCCTCTTTCTTTTTTAGGGGTTGGAGGTATACTGCCTTGATTTAACATGTTTCTATTATAAGTCTTAATATGTTTTATCCCATGATATTTCTATGCATGGTAGAAGCATGGGCGTCAATCCTTGGACGGGGCACGGGGATGTGTCCCTCCCCCTAAACTTTTTGCAAAATTACCCGTTTGTTTGTTCTTTTCAGCCACTTTTTGAAAATCCAGGCCAAATGCCGACCGCCCCTCCTTTTCAAGATGAATTGACACCACAAAGTAGAAGCAAACAGATCAAAGCTGTTGAGCCATCAAAAGTTACGCTATATTCTTCATCTAGATTGCCGGCGCTAAACCAACATATCGGAAGAATCTTGATTGGTTTCTCTAAGCCACTATATTTCTATTACATTAATAATAATAACACTGTTATGTCAGAGTATCTTCCCAACATGAAGAATGTTAATATGTTGTTGACATCTGCATGGAAGACTCAGCGAAGACGATTATTATGACAAGACGATCCAGCGACTGGAAAGTTTACTTTCCTGTAGACATTGACAAATGAATATGTGATCACGGCGAAACCGAACCCATGCATTAACATGGCATCCACCTAGCAAACGTGGGGCTAAGGGACCGTTCAATATTTACGTCCAGTGGATTTGAGGGGAATTCCAAATATCTTTGGGGTCATGGCATCTCCATTTTTCAAGTTTTTTGAACCCCGAGGGGAAAATAATAAGTTTGAAATGGAGAGAATCAGGAAAACAATGTGGGAACGATCCGAAACTTTTGGAGCGGACACGAGGGAGAAGGATGCGAAATGTTGTATCAATTATGGTGTTTAATTTTTGTCATCCCCGAACAGTGTAAATATTAAAGAGTCCCTAAGTGAGAAAACTTTGTCCATGCATATTTTAAGATAAGCATCATCGTCGCACTTTTGAATATCTTGGTTTACAACATGATTTAGATTATAAAGCTACAGCGGATATATTATATACAGAAGATTCATTAAAAATATTATCTCGATTAATGTCAAGTTCATTTTATTAGTGATTTCCTGTTGAACCAAATAAAGGTCAATAGTAAAACTATAAGACTTTAATTACATCTTGAAAACTCATCAATATCTGTCAAGTTTCTACCTGTTAAAGAGTCAATTGATTAATTGTTAGGTAACTGTGATTAGAAACAAATTAACGGTTTGTAACAATTGAGGTTTTCTGGTATCAGATTCACATGACCCAAAACATTCTCATATCCAATTGCAGAGTTCGATAACTTCTATTTAACAATAGTTCAAATGTTGACTTCAAGTTGGGAAGAATGAGTTTTTGTACCCAGTGTACTCACATGTAATTATATGAGTGCAAAAGTCTATTAGGGTTACCGAACTGTGTCCTCATGCATTGAACTGTCTTCAGGTTCCAGTGATTACGGAATGGGAATGGGAAACTTCCGAAGTGATTTCTTGTTCATACTTTAATAGATTTTCCGTGGTTGGATGAATGGTTCTATGTGTCGCCATTTTGTTTCCATTGCCATGTTTTTTACTTGATTAATTATCACATTGGTAAGGGTCAGATTCTGGCCAAGAATACTGATGAAGAAGATATGGAGGTTAAAAACAACTTGACTATACGTTTTTGTGGGCTAAGTCCGCCATTTTGGCGTGTGTGTGTTTTTTTTAATATAATAATAGTTTCAGTGCTAGAAACGGCTTTCACTTGTACTAATGCAAGAGTCAAATGGAGTCTTGAACCTATACACTTCTTCTTTACTCTTTTACCTTGGTTCACTCTTCAATCATTATTTTAGGCAAAGATTCACCATCAGTCCAAAATATTGGTTCAAGAGTCATCACAAGAAATAATATTAGGTCACAGGACAGTGAGGACACACTGACATCGCCTGGCTAATAATTACTTGGTACAGCAGAGATACTAAAATGAATACCCGGGATCGATACACATGAATGTGCTATGTACGATTTGATATTCAGACGATAAATCTTTGGATACCGGGGTAGAAAATGATGAATATCTCCCGTAATTTTTTTATTCTAAAGAAGACATATTTAGATCCTTGCACTTGAATATGTGTGCTGAACGGATATGATAGTCGTTAGCTTGCGTCTTGAGAAAGAACCGTGCGTCTTGAACTCAAAAACTTACAAAAATTCTGATTTTATATGTGCCGAACTATAGCGCAGCGTAGGCTAGCTGCACTCACTCGTGGAGGCCAGTGGAAGCAACCTGAACTCATGGCGTATATATGCTCACTCACACACAGAGAGGTCAATTACCAGGCTATTGTCAGTAGCCTTAGTCGGATGTCCCTCGGCTCATTATGCGTCTCAAAACTATTAAACAGGTCGGAACAAAATGGCCATGCGTGGCTGTGGATTCAACCTACCATGGCGATTTCTGCCATGAAGATATCGGGGCGATGACACTGTGCAGGATTCATGTGATCTGCGCATGAGTGTTGATTCTATCATGTGTGCTTATATGCTAGGAAAACATTTTTGCTGGTGACCATATGATGACATTGGCTAAATAAGCTATATTTTCGTTTGAAATGGTGACCATTCTTGTAACAATTTGTCATTTGTTATTTTCACAGACGACGTGACCTTTGGAGGTCATCTATCAGACTTTCTTACCAGTCGTTTTTGTTAACCTAACTACAGTTCGCCCTTTGAAAAATGAACTTCGACGTACGTGGTGCGAAAATTCTTGCCACCGGCCGGCCGCGAAGGTTCGTGTGGTTTGGCGATATAAAACCGGAGTGGTAATGACACGGGCCACTAGCTTTACTGCCTTGTTCTAAAGTAGCATAATAGAAATGTGCCATAGTAGTAGTAGTAGTAGTAGTAGTAGTAGTAGTAGTAGTAGTAGGTAGGACTTCCCGCCTCTTGTTTCAGGCGCACCCCTTCGATGACTGATGCTCTGTTGAAGGGTCCATACCAAAAAATAATCATCATATAGTTCGCAGAAAATAGTTCGCAGTAACAAGATGCGTAACAAGTATTAGTTCAATATCATAATAGAACATGCTTATGTAGGGAAGGACATGGCAGGGTGCACCCATTATTATAAAAACGCATAATACTATATAAAAAAATTCTGACTAAATAGTAGGCCATAATTTGTCAACTATTATCATCCTGGTAATACCAGGTGTTGCCATAAGCTCACCCGGATCACAGAATGATATAAACATCCATTTCTTGATTTGCATATACGCCGTAGAAGTGACGTAGTTAATCGGATTAACTATACCATAGCAATAGATGAATACAATTTTGGCTATATCGCCCCGCACTACAACGTTCATGCGGTACCCATGCATTGAAACATAGATATCAAAGAAATGCTAATCACTTGCACCTAGTACCTGTAAGATTAGTCTCTTTGAAAAGAGCGGTATTGTATTCAATCTATTATATGATTGAAGACAGGTGATGAGTGCAACCTGCTGCAGTGCAGCGCGGTATATTAAAAAATTGTATTCATCTATTGCTATGGTAGTTAAACCGATTATGACGTCACTTCTACGGCGTATAGCCGTCACTCCTCACTCTACTTGTATGGCTATATTACAGCTGGTGGATAAAATTACAGCAGTGGAAAAAATAACAACTGTTGGAATTTTCTTAGACTTATCAAAAGCGTTTGATACACTTGACCATAAATTAGAGCATTATGGATTTCGTGGTGTGGTATTAGAATGGTTCAAAATTATCTAATTAATAGAAAGCAATATGTATCCTATAACTCGCGTGACTCACAGCTTAAAGATATTGTATATGGTGTCCCTCAAGGATCGATATTAGGTCCACTATTTTTATACTATAATGTTAATGTTATAACTAGTACCTCTAACATTCTGGATTTTATACTATTTGCTGTGCTGATGATACCACTATCCTTTATACTCGCATAAAAACATTGTAAGTCAAGTAAATGTCGTGAATGCTGAATTGTAATAAGTAAGCAATTGGTTTAGAGCAAATAAGTTTAGAGTAAATTACATGCTATATAGGTACACCTCATAATGACTTCAGTCAAAGTGCAGCATGATATAAACGTCGTCCTAGACAACACACTTTTGGACCCTACCTGGAAATGTGACATTGACTGCGTTTCCAAAACTTCGTCGAGAAACATTAGTATCATAAACAAATTGAAACATTTCCGGATCGTATATATTACATACTCTTTATTGTACTTTTATTTTGCCGTACTTCAATATGGAATTCTAATCTGGGGGATACATGTAAAATTTACTTGGATAAATTGACCAAACTCCAAAAATGGGCAATAAGAACAATTTCTAATAGTCATTAGAAAATAAAGGTTTATGATTGTGATCATTCTTGGATTAACATGCGAAAACTGAAAAATAAATGCAATTGCGAAAACTGTGAAACTTTTAACCAATTGCAAAAACTGTGCAAAAACTATTGTGGAAACTTTGCAATAATCAATTGCGAAACCTGTGGAAAACTAATTTCGAAAACTGTGCAAAAACCAATTGTGAAAACAGTACAAAAACAAATTGCGAAACCTGTTCAAAAACCAGTTGGGAAAAACTGTGCAAAAACCAACTGCAAAAAACAATTGCGAAAACCGTGCAAAAACAATTGCCAAAAAATTGCGAAAAGTGTGCAAAAACCATACGTGGAAACTGCAAAAACAATTATGAAAAGTGTGCAAAAACCAATTGCGAAGACTGCGTAAAACCAATTGTAAAATCTGTAAATCTGTTAATTTAATAGATTATTTTCGGGATTATTTTCTTTTCCTACATGTATGGCCTATATATGACCCAATCACTTTGGTATATGATTGTGAAACTGTATTATTAGAAGCTGCATCCTTTTGGCATAAAAATGAGAGCATTGATATGATGGGTTGCATATATTAATTCTCTGGCAATGATATTGTTTGTATTGTAACTTTTGTGATTGAATAGCCAGCAATTTTCCCGCTCAGCACACCCTGTCGTCTGCAGTTTACCACTCATTTATCTTCCCTTTCAGACCTGTCCCTTTTGACTATTTTCAGCATTTTTCTCTCCTGTTAAGTTTGATAGCCATGGTAACGAATCATTTGGAATATGGTTGACCCCATGAATATCGTTAAAACCTGACACCTGAATCTGCGTGCTGTATAATATTAGCCTAGAATTAGTATTATGTTGATTAACAGGGTCGATGTGCACAACATGGAGAGAAAGAAAGAGAGCGAGCGAAGGAGAAGAGAGACAGAAGAGGACAGACAGACAGACAGGCAGACACGAAGACCGACTGACTGACCGACTGTCTGACTGTATTTAATATAAGCGATTTCGAGTTTGCCGATATCCCGGGCCGATATCCCCGGGGCCGATATATATTACTTCATGACTTTTGATATTTGATGTATTTTGATGTATGCTTCTATTTGGATGTTAGCACTATTATTCTAATATGTATAATTCTACCAATTATTATGTACTTTGTATTTTATGACACATGGCCCCTGTAATAGCGGATTTATCTGAAGGGTAGCCCCGTATAAATATGGTTTTAATAAATAAATATATCTGTATTATACATGAAGAATCAATCCCGGAAATCATGTGCTAAATTACCTTTGATTAAAAGAAAATCATCTCTTTGTCTTTCTCCGTAATCATAATAATTATTCCAATTATCTATTGAGAAAAATGTCCACCATCTTTCGTGGGCAATTACATATAATTGCTTCAATAAGTTTAAAAAAACCTTCATACATTATAAAGAGTTCGGATCTCTACAAAGAACAGGCCACGGTCGTCTACACTACTTTCAAAAGCAAAGGTGTTGTCCGCCATTTTGATAATTTATTAATCAATTATCAATGATTACCCTATTTTTTTTAACTTAAAAAAGTGACGCTCAATCTGGCCTCACATTAGTAAGATTGAATGAAGTAGCATGCCGTATATTGGCCTACTACCAGAATCAACAGTAATTTTGCTTGTACCTTGGAAGAAAAATTGACAAAGGGACCAACCTTGTTTTGGCGACTCAAATAATAGTACTAGTATGGCTATAGTCAGTATACCTTCCTGAGTCAGTAAAGTAAGCTCAAATTTTAAGCTTTCCTCAAACACTGTTAATTTTGACACAAATCTGTTATGCTGGTTGGATTCTTGCATCATTTCCTTTCTGAAAATACTTTTATATACTTCTCATTATTACATTTAGAGATACAATGAGAAACAATATCTAAATTACTGACTCGAGAAAGGTATACAGACTATATCTAATAGGGATCTTCAATATCTGGATTTGCAGAAGTAACATACTAATGTATATATAGGCCTAAGTCCATTTATATATGCCCATTTGCTATCATTTTTTGATATATATATAGTTTGTTGGGAGAATGTTGCCCATATCTTTATCTTATACTCGATACTTTTATGGGTAAGAATTATAGACATGTAATATAAGATATAATGTAATAGATCAAAAACTAAATATTATCAATATTCATTATGTTCATTTGGTTCTACTTTTGCAAAGAGAAAAATCGCTTTTTCGCGTGCCACTGGTACGGTTTGACACAATCATGACAATAGAGCTAATTGTGGATTTATCTATACATATATGGAATACTTGAAATATAAATTAAGACATCAAATTGTTTACAGTGACTTCATGGACTTGATAACAATATTTTCTGCCATTGAATCTCCCAACGTGTAAATGATCGCCCCACAATTCTTTTTCTCTAAGTGTTATTCGCTATATCTAATGCTTAATTGACACGAATCCATTAAAATTCACTTAAACCTTTGTTGGTCTGTTATCACATAAATGCGTCGGTGCCCTTGATCTTAAAAGTTGATGCGCAGATGTAACAACTATACATTTATAGCGCAAAACATGTAGTTAGTAATTTGAAGACAAAAGGGATACATTTATATATCATGTAATTTCACAATAAATTTGTCATGAAAGATGGATCGATATATCAAATGCAGAGTGCTATGAAAAGTGGTTGTGCAAACGGTATGAACAGAATAAGTATAGGCCCTATTATGATCTGTAATCAAAATAATTTGCTAAACTTTTTTCTTTGACGTTTCTGACATGATACTAACGACGTGGGCTTATCGAGCAGACGTGGATGTATCATAGGCCTATTTTTGACCTTCATTTTACAGTAACTTCAATACAAACATGGAATGGCAATAATCCAATTTCAGGTGGGATGCTGTGAGAAATTTCTGAAAACTAAAATGCTAAATTTCTAAAATTAATATGCGGATTTTTTCGCATTATTCAGTGTTATTACAGTAATGCTGAAGATTGTTTTACGGAACAGTCAGTAATAATAAATAAATAAATAAATAAAATAAGGAATGATGCCACGGGGCACCTTATAATGATTTTCATTGTCCTCTGTGGCCCAATACACAAACAATTTCCAAACGTCAGGGACACATGGGCGCAGCCTCCTATTCTACCTACAAACAACCATCACAACCAGAAAATCAGAAAAACGAGACAATTAGGCAGCTAGTTCTTTTCAAGGTAGCGCAATTATCTTTATTTTTATTTTTTATTTTACAAATTCGGCTAAAAATACATCAAAAAGCAAAGTAAAATTTCGCAATACATACAAAAGGAAACAAAAGTAAAAATAGACCCAATGGGCTAGCCAGGAAGAGTCAGAAGCATCAAGACACTGTCACCAAAAGGTGTGACTCCTCTCCACGATTACCCTGTTTCAACCTTATCGGGGCTTGAGCTCGGGACCTCTTGCACTATCCTATATGTGACTGCAATAATTTGACTCAGTACAGTCCAACAACTTTGCTGCCAGATATTCTCGTTAAATATCACACAATTTTTACACAAGGCATATGATTGGGTTACAGTAGAAAACAATTTGAGAATAACGTCTTAGTGTTAGGGTTCAGATTAGGACTTTCAAGGTAGCAGCAAACATTTCTACATTTACAAATATCGGAACAAACTAGCAAAATAGTATTTATTATGATAAATAGTATTTATTATGATAAATAGTCAATGTTATGGGTACTATAAGTATAAATCAACTTGAATCAACCATGTCAGAACTTCCCATTAACATGATTAATATTATTTTTGATTCCGTTTCATATTTCAGCTTTACTCACATGTGTCTCTGCTATCTACTGCTGATAGCCCGGTAAGCTATCTATTGCTGATAGCATGGTAGCTATCTAGTGCTCATGGTAAGCTATCTACTGCTGATAGCATGGTAAGCTATCTATTGCTGATAGCATGGTAAGCTATCTACTGCGGATAGCATGGTAAGCTATCTACTGCTGATAGCATGGTAAGCTATCTATTGCTCATGGTAAGCTATCTACTGCTGATAGCATGGTAAGTTATCTACTGCTGATAGCATGATAAACCATCTACTGCTGATGGCATGGTAAGCTATCTACTGCTGATAGCATGGTAAGTTATCTACTGTGATAGCATGGTAAGCTATCTACTGCTGATAGCATGGTAAGCTATCTACTGCTGATAGCATGGTAAGCTATCTACTGCTGATAGCATGGTAAGCTATCTACTGCTGATAGCATGGTAACCTATCTACTGCTGATAGCATGGTAAGCTATCTATTGCTCATGGTAAGCTATCTACTGCTGATAGCATGGTAAGCTATCTACTGCTGATAGCATGGTAAGCTATCTACTGCTGATATCATAGTAAGCTATCTACTGCTGATAGCATGGTAAGCTATCTACTGCTGATAGCATGGTAAGCTATCTACTGCTGATAGCATGGTAAGTTATCTACTGCTGATAGCATGGTAAGCTATCTATTGCTCATGGTATGTATCTACTGCTGATAGCATGGTAAGCTATCTACTGCTGATAGCATGATAAACTATCTACTGCTGGTGGCATGGTAAGCTATCTACTGCTGATAGCATGATAAGCTATCTACTGCTGATAGCATGGTAAGCTATCTATTGCTGATAGCATGGTAAGTTATCTACTGCTGATAGCATGGTAGGTTATCTACTGCTGATAGCATGGTAAGTTATCTACTGCTGATAGCATGGTAAGTTATCTACTGCTGATGGCATGGTAGGTTATCTACTGCTGATAGCATGGTAAGTTATCTACTGCTGATAGCATGGTAAGTTATCTACTGCTGATAGCATGGTATGTTATCTACTGCTGATAGCATGGTAAGCTATCTACTGCTGATAGCATGGTAGGTTATCTACTGCTGATAGCATGGTAAGCTATCTACTGCTGATAGCATGGTAAGCTATCTACTGCTAATAGCATGGTAAGCTATCCACTACTGAAAGCATAGTAAGCTATCTACTGCTGATAGCATGGTAAGTTATCTACTGCTGATAGCATGGTAAGCTATCTACTGCTGATACCATGGTAAGCTATCTACTGCTGATACCATGGTAAGCTATCTACTGCTGATACCATGGTAAGCTATCTACTGCTGATAGCATGGTAAGTTATCTACTGCTGATAGCATGGTAGGTTATCTACTGCTGATAGCATGGTAAGTTATCTACTGCTGATAGCATGGTGAGTTATCTACTGCTGATGGCATGGTGGGTTATCTACTGCTGATAGCATGGTAATCTATTGCTGGTAGCATGGTACACTATCTACTGTGAACAGCTATCTACTGCTAATAGCATGTAAACTATCCACTACTGATAGCATAGTAAGCTATCTACTGCTGATAGCATGGTAAACTATTGCTGATAGAATGGTAAACTATATATACTACTGATAGCATGGTAAGCTATCTACTGCTGATAACATGGTAAGCTATCTACTGCTGATAGCATGATAAGCTATCTACTGCTGATAGCATGGTAAGCTATCTACTGCTGATAGCATGGTAAGCTATCTACTGCTGATAGCATAGTAAGCTACCTACTGCTGATAGCATAGTAAGCTATCTACTGCTGATAGCATGATAAGCTATCTACTGCTGATAGCATGGTAAGCTATCTACTGCTGATAGCATGATAAACTATCTACTGCTGATGGCATGGTAAGCTATCTACTGCTGATAGCATGGTAAGCTATCTATTGCTGATAGCATGGTAAGCTATCTACTGCGGATAGCATGGTAAGCTATCTACTGCTGATAGCATGGTAAGCTATCTATTGCTCATGGTAAGCTATCTACTGCTGATAGCATGGTAAGTTATCTACTGCTGATAGCATGATAAACCATCTACTGCTGATGGCATGGTAAGCTATCTACTGCTGATAGCATGGTAAGTTATCTACTGTGATAGCATGGTAAGCTATCTACTGCTGATAGCATGGTAAGCTATCTACTGCTGATAGCATGGTAAGCTATCTACTGCTGATAGCATGGTAACCTATCTACTGCTGATAGCATGGTAACCTATCTACTGCTGATAGCATGGTAAGCTATCTATTGCTCATGGTAAGCTATCTACTGCTGATAGCATGGTAAGCTATCTACTGCTGATAGCATGGTAAGCTATCTACTGCTGATATCATAGTAAGCTATCTACTGCTGATAGCATGGTAAGCTATCTACTGCTGATAGCATGGTAAGCTATCTACTGCTGATAGCATGGTAAGTTATCTACTGCTGATAGCATGGTAAGCTATCTATTGCTCATGGTAAGCTATCTACTGCTGATAGCATGGTAAGCTATCTACTGCTGATAGCATGATAAACTATCTACTGCTGGTGGCATGGTAAGCTATCTACTGCTGATAGCATGATAAGCTATCTACTGCTGATAGCATGGTAAGCTATCTATTGCTGATAGCATGGTAAGTTATCTACTGCTGATAGCATGGTAGGTTATCTACTGCTGATAGCATGGTAAGTTATCTACTGCTGATAGCATGGTAAGTTATCTACTGCTGATGGCATGGTAGGTTATCTACTGCTGATAGCATGGTAAGTTATCTATTGCTGATAGCATGGTAAGTTATCTACTGCTGATAGCATGGTATGTTATCTACTGCTGATAGCATGGTAAGCTATCTACTGCTGATAGCATGGTAGGTTATCTACTGCTGATAGCATGGTAAGCTATCTACTGCTGATAGCATGGTAAGCTATCTACTGCTAATAGCATGGTAAGCTATCCACTACTGAAAGCATAGTAAGCTATCTACTGCTGATAGCATGGTAAGTTATCTACTGCTGATAGCATGGTAAGCTATCTACTGCTGATACCATGGTAAGCTATCTACTGCTGATACCATGGTAAGCTATCTACTGCTGATACCATGGTAAGCTATCTACTGCTGATAGCATGGTAAGTTATCTACTGCTGATAGCATGGTAGGTTATCTACTGCTGATAGCATGGTAAGTTATCTACTGCTGATAGCATGGTGAGTTATCTACTGCTGATGGCATGGTGGGTTATCTACTGCTGATAGCATGGTAATCTATTGCTGGTAGCATGGTACACTATCTACTGTGAACAGCTATCTACTGCTAATAGCATGTAAACTATCCACTACTGATAGCATAGTAAGCTATCTACTGCTGATAGCATGGTAAACTATTGCTGATAGAATGGTAAACTATATATACTACTGATAGCATGGTAAGCTATCTACTGCTGATAACATGGTAAGCTATCTACTGCTGATAGCATGATAAGCTATCTACTGCTGATAGCATGGTAAGCTATCTACTGCTGATAGCATGGTAAGCTATCTACTGCTGATAGCATAGTAAGCTACCTACTGCTGATAGCATAGTAAGCTATCTACTGCTGATAGCATGATAAGCTATCTACTGCTGATAGCATGGTAAGCTATCTACTGCTGATAGCATGATAAACTATCTACTGCTGATGGCATGGTAAGCTATCTACTGCTGATAGCATGGTAAGCTATCTACTGCTGATAGCATGATGAGCTATCTACTGCTGATGTAAGCTATCTACTGCTGATAGCATGGTAAACTATTGCTGATAGAATGGTAAACTATATTTTGCTAAAAGTTATCTACTGCTGATAGAATGGCATGTTATCTACTGCTGATAGCATGATAAACTATCTACTACCGATAGCATGGTAAGCTATACAGCTAATAGCATGATAAACTATATACTACTGATAGCATGGTAAGCTATCTACTGCTGATAACATGGTAAGTTATTTACTGCTGATAGCATGATAAGCTATCTACTGCTGATAGCATGGTAAGCTATCTACTGCTGATAGCATGGTAAGCTATCTACTGCTGATACCATGGTAAGCTATCTACTGCTGATGGCATGGTAAGCTATCTACTGCTGATAACATGGTAAGCTATTTACTGCTGATAGCATGATAAGCTATCTACTGCTGATAGCATGGTAAGCTATCTACTGATGATAGCATGGTACGCTATCTACTGCTGATACCATGGTAAGCTATCTACTGCTGATGGCATGGTAAACTATCTACTGCTGATAGCATGGTAAGCTATCTACTGCTGATAGCATGGTAAGTTATCTACTGCTGATAGCATGGTAGGTTATCTACTGCTGATAGCATGATAAGTTATCTACTGCTGATAGCATGGTAAATTATCTACTGCTGATGGCATGGTGGGTTATCTACTGCTGATAGCATGGTAAGCTATCTACTGCTGATAGCATGGTAAGCTATCTACTGCTGATAGCACGGTAAGCTATCTATTGCTGATAGCATGGTAAGCTATCTACTGCTGATAGCATGGTAAGTTATCTACTGCTGATAGCATGATAAACTATCTACTGCTGATGGCATGGTAAGCTATCTACTGCTGATAGCATGGTAAGCTATCTGCTGCTGATAGCATGGTAAGCTATCTATTGCTGATAGCATGGTAAGCTATCTACTGCTGATAGCATGGTAAGTTATCTACTGCTGATAGCATGATAAACTATCTACTGCTGATGGCATGGTAAGCTATCTACTGCTGATAGCATGGTAAGCTATCAACTGCTGATAGCATGGTAAGCTATCTACTGCTGATAGCATGGTAAGCTATCTACTGCTGATAGCATGGTAAGCTATCTACTGCTGATACCATGGTAAGCTATCTACTGCTGATGGCATGGTAAGCTATCTACTGCTAATAGCATGGTAAGTTATCTACTGCTGATAGCATGGTAAGCTATCTACTGCTGATAGCATGGTAAGCTATATACTGCTGATAGCATGGTAAGCTATCTACTGCTGATGGCATGGTAAGCTATCTACTGCTGATAGCATGGTAAGTTATCTACTGCTGATAGCATGGTAAGCTATCTACTGCTGATAGCATGGTAAGCTATCTACTGCTGATGGCATGATAAGCTATCTACTGCTGATAGCATGGTAAGTTATCTACTGCTGATAGCATGGTAAGTTATCTACTGCTGATAGCATGGTAAGCTATCTATTGCTGATAGCATGATAAGATATCTACTGCTGATAGTATGGTAAGTTATACTGCTGATAGCATGGTAAGCTATCTACTGCTGATAGCATGGTAAGTTATCTACTGCTGATAGCATGGTAAGCTATCTACTGCTGATAGCATGGTAAGCTATCTACTGCTGATAGCATGGTAAGCTATCTACTGCTGATGGCATGGTAAGCTATCTACTGCTGATAGCATGGTAAGTTATCTACTGCTGATAGCATGATAAGCTATCTACTGCTGATAGCACGATAAACTACCCACTTTTGGCACTGATTAGATGACGTATCCTTATTTTTACAACAGAAAAAGACTGGATATAATAGAATAAACAAAGAAAGACGTATAATCTCATAAATTCAGTAAGAAGTTTAAACAATATAATGAAAAACACGCAAAAACAAATGGTAGATATAAGCCTATTCCATATTATGCTTGAATAAATCTGAACCCTCATCATAAAATATGATCATAATTTTTAAAGCATCAAGACTGCGACGCGTCTTTTATATTATTATGTCTATTTTATATTATTGTTGAGAATATAATGCCAATAACAACCGTTTCTATCTAAAATAATAATCATTAAAATATGTATAATAATTGGAAATATTGAAAAAATAAATCATCAGGTGACGGTCAATCACCGGATAAAAAAGAGTTTATAGGTCGAGTTGCAGTTTATTATATATTCATTTACGGGTCTACGCATTTTGTTTGCATCATAAATATAAAAACAAAGCATGCATGACTTAAGGTATCACCAAAACGCAACACCAACTGGAGTCAATAAATTTACACGTGACAAGGATAAAACACGAATTTATTGTCATTAAAACAAAATTATTAGAAAGATAATTTTTAGAAAAACGCATGTTAATTTCATTGTACGGGTAAAAACGAACAGATT
Organism: Amphiura filiformis; assembly: GCF_039555335.1. Lineage (NCBI taxonomy): Eukaryota > Metazoa > Echinodermata > Ophiuroidea > Amphilepidida > Amphiuridae > Amphiura > Amphiura filiformis. Next base: position 30,855,489 of record NC_092635.1, read on the forward strand.
TGTCTGTTTAAACATCAACTTGACATGCTTGGAATTCATGCAAAGTTAAGAAGCGATAAATTGCGATAGAATTAGTCTTCATTATGGGAGTGAAAGATTCGGTCTACTTATATTTAAGCGGAACAAAATCTTTTGTTAAAATTGGTATATTGGTCATGCACGCTTTCTTACTGATGTCAATAATAGTTCGGTTTGGTCACAAGCATGACAACGTTATCTTAGAAGATATAGGCCTAATAGTTCAACTTGAAAGTAGCACTGAAGGTTCACATGATGTCAAACGAGGAAATGGTTCTCCTCGTAAATAATTACATACGACGGCAAGCTCAGATATAACTAAAAAGTTAAAACTTATTATTATTTTGTGTCTAACTAGACCCTCACATAAAAATAATTAATAATAACATAATGAATTTCATAACAGTTTAGGTGAGTTATTTCTTCAGCTTAACAAGTTCCAGGAAATATAGTTAGCACTATCTGCAAAAACATACATGTCAATAGAATAAGAAAAATTTCTGAATTCGTAAACGACAAGACACATCTTATAAACGATTTAGTATCATTCAGGGACGCAGTTCTACGCGCAGAACCCTAATTAGCTTTTTATAGGCCTATATCGCAGCCAGGATCAGCTGCCCGAGTTTCGTATGGGTAGACCGAGACAACCCACAGGGAAATTTCAAGTTGACTCAGTGATGAAATATGATACTGCGGGCTCGAACTTGAAGTTTATGCGCCAAATGCTAGTCTATTTGCTAGAGTTGCAGTTGGAGGGTGCATGGCCAAGCTCAAGGTGCTGAAAACATGTAGGGGAAAGTGGGGTAATCCCAGGCACCTTTCGTTAAGGATACATAGGAACAAGATTAAATAAAGTTCATCAGTGAAAATCATATCAATGCAAAGTAGGAGTAATGTTCTAACTAGTAACCAGTTTTTAATAACTCAACATCTAGCTAATAAGTTATAATTAAAAAACAAAATGGTAGAAAATGATGGGGGTAATGCCGGACACGGGGTAAGCCCTTACAAGACAACTTCAACCCGACAGGGACCAACAAAACTGGTATAACACTTGTAAGATAACTTACCTGTTAGTGAGTAGTTTACAGCACCTGAAGGTTGCTGCTGCTGTAGCACCTGGTGCTGTTGCTGATCCATGTAGGCCTGACTCGCGGGCTCAGCGGGGGGCTCTGCAGCAAAGTTGAAATTTTAAGTTATGAAAATCTGCAGTTGATATCAGCTCAATTGGTCGAACGTTTATGTGGTGTATATTATGTGTTTACTATTATGCATGTAAAGAAAGCTTGTATATACAACAGGTGATATATATTTTTCAATTTCGATATACTCGTGTAATGAAATTCAGCTGTGTTATTGGAGATCATAAAAAAATCAGTACAAATATAACATAAATAGAATAGTGATTATCGGCGACCAAGCGTCTCGTTGGCTATTCTTTACGTTGTAATAATCCCACGCGCTCCTATAGAAAATTAACCAGCCGTAAAGGATATATTACAGCAGTTTGACAGCAAAGATACACCCAAATTATCTATTCAATACAAATGTTTGACGTGCGACAGGATCTTCCGATCTAGATCGTGTTGTTCAGTCAAGCCACAGAGTAAGATTCTTCAGTTCAGTTAGTTTTGTAACCCGAAGTTCATGTTCCAAATTATCCCAATCAGTGATCAATCCCCAAAGCTAAAGAACTTAAAGAGGCCTACCGATCTGTCATAACAGGGTTCATTACTCGAACAGGTCATTAACTTTGAACATTCATACGCGCGCACATTGTCCTAATTAGGCCCTTTTCGCCCAGATCATGAGCCAACTAGTGTAAAATATACAATTTTTTGCGCGCTATTCGCTACTTGCACGGTTCCGCCATTATGCACCATGTGCGGGGAGAGCCGTGAACTGGCAGCATACATGAAAGGAAGAATTATGTAACCTTACACAGAACGTTATGACTAGTTCAATTCCCATTCATGTATGCTGCCAGTTCGAGGCTCTCCCGCACATAGTGCATAATGGCGGAACCGTGCAAGTAGCGAATTCGAGCACCGTGACTTTACATGTACATTCCTTCTCTCTCTCAAAAAGAATAATCCTACAGCCGGGTCAAAATGATGCAACTGCGAATTTTTTCGTTCCTCCCCCGAAAATTTTAGTTGCATTTTTTTTTTTCATTTTGTGAAGATAAGAGAAAAAATGGACAAATTGGTATGCAAAATGAAGGGGCAAATCTTCTCGTTCTATTGGTGGCATTGGTATCAATGTAGCTTACATGCTTTTAAAGGTAGAAACCAAAAAGTGGTACATGCCTGATGTAAGCTACATTGATACCGATGCCACCAACAGAACGAGAAGATTTTCCCCTTCATTTTGCATACCACTTTGTCCAATGTTTTTCTCATTTCTTCACAAAATGCAAAAAAACCCAAAAAAGCCCGTTCCCCTAGCTCAAAATACCGGGAAAATTCTGGGATTGGGTGGCACTACCACTTTGGAGGGCTGTTAACTTGTTAAGACCCCCCCTTTTAGCATCGCTGTCACCCAAAGACACCATTTTTTTTCTAAATCGAAAACATGCTCTGTCACCCAAAGACCCCTTACTTTTCCATTCCACCTTTGAAAATTGAACAGCAACTTTTATTTTATGACTGGTTTTACTTATTTTGAGCCATTTGAAACCATTTATACGACTAGATTTTCAATCCAACTTGAAAAAAGAGTAGTCTAAGGGAATGTGCCGGCATGGGAGTCGATCCCATTGGGTTGTTAGACTGTTCTTTCTTTATTTGATATGATATGAAGACGGTTGACCATGCTATCTTCCTTTTCATAACCACAAAAATAACCTCATTATCATAAAAAGATTTTACAGACCACAAAATGAACATCTACATGTACTTATTGTATTATCATAAAGAGCTTGAGGTTGCTGTTCAATTTCATCCTTTTATTATGAAAATTTCGGCTCCATTGATATCACAAGTGGATAATTTGGGAGGAATTTTGGTCAATCGTTATCTCCTATTGTATATGTAATTTGAGACTTTCTGGTTCCAGGAGAACTTTAGTACAAAACATTTTTCACCCCACCGAGAGTAGTATAAGATAATTATACAACAATAGAAACGATAATACGGATGAGCATACATGTCCTAAACTGTCCTCCTGATCAATTTAAAAAAACAAGCGATAAAAGTAAATGAATATATTAAAGTTGAGAAGATATCTTCACAAAAATGAGAAATGAAAACGATTTTGCAGTTTGAGACATGAAAATAGTTTATAAAGTCACTACTTGAGCTCAAAATATAACGATAGGATTGTTTAAAAAATAATTTTCATAGATATTTTACACTCATACCCTGCTATCTTCTGAATATACTTTTATACTCACACTTTGCTATCTTCTGATGAAGATGTGTGTCACACATCGAAAATTCAAGGTTAGTTGGATTTTTGTGTTGAATGTCAGTTTAAACTTTTTAGAAATTGTTTATCACCAGCACGTATGAACTTACATTCGAGTATCTACTCCAGATAGTTTTATGAATCACACCCTCCTATCTATATACTGAAGATACTTGTATTCCCACACACTGATATCTGCTACATATAGGCCTATACTGTCATACTCATAACCTGATATCTACTGTTGATAGTTTTATTCACACTTTGCTATCTACTTTAGAAAGGTTTATACTTACACACTGCTATATACTGTAATTTTATGTTCACACTTTGCACCAGCTATCTACTGTCGATAGTTTTATACTCAATAATTATTGTGAATATTCGCAATAACATTGCGAATATTTGCAATAATATTTCTATTTATATATATATATATATTTTTGTTACTTTTTGGCACTAATAAGTAATATGCTTCCGTACTTAACTGCCAGCGTATGCATATTTGATATTTCAAACGCATGCCAATAGGGGCAAAAATATTTAAACAAATATTTTAAGTATTTAAACAATTTTTAAACTGATTTTAATAATTTTCACAAATTTAATTGACGAAGCCTTGGAAGATTTCGAAGTCATGTCTACGTCTACATCCTACAAAATAACCGGCGGACACCCCGGCAAACGGAAGAGAGGCTCCGATTGATATATAAAAACTATATGAGAATAATGTCGCATATTGTTTTGAAAAATTTCAGTGAAGTTAGCCGAATTTCCTTTTTCTATAGATATCTTTGATTGTTATTGCATCTTAAGAAATATTAGAATAACTAAGAATGACCAATCCTCTTTGCGACCAGACGCGTTCGATTAGCTGCGGCACTATCAGCGCCATATCCTGAAGAGGCGCATAGAGGCCGGCTATAATATACATGACATAGGCCTATTATCTTCCTCCTAGGCCTATTTAAACATTTGAAGACGTGAAGGAAGAAGAGAGGACATGATACATCTCAATAATCGGTTTCTTGGCGACCGATTGGCTTATCTTAATGTGATTGACTCAGTTCAATTATATTTTCCTTTGAAATATACCGCCTAACTAAACGCGAAATTAGGCATTAAAGTGACCGGTCAATTTTCTTATTGATGCGTTTTGAATGGAAAGCCTCTGAAGATAATTTAAGTTGTGGTAAGCTTGCTGTCCTTCTTTTCTTTGGTAATTGAATTAGAGTATGGACATCACTTCTTGTAAAGACACTCGAGTGGGAGGGAGACGTCATGCCGGCCATAAAACTTCAAATTAAAGTGCTCAAAGATATTAAGTACTGAAACAACCCCGGGAAACAACATACAATTCACCAAAACAAATGGATACAACGTCTCCTAGGCTACAGCCAGTGGCGTACCGTGGCCGCCCCTACCACGGGGGGCTTAAGAAAATTCAATGTTGCCGCCCCTTCCTCAACAACCCGAAAAGGTTGACCCATGGAAATAAGAGAATAATTATTCTCTTATTTCCATGGTTGACCCAAAAATTTGTTGGTGGTTTGAAAAAGTGAAGAGCAAAAAAAAAAAAAAAAAAAATGAGTACAATTTTTCCCCAAAATTTTTTATACTTTTCAAATTTTTCCGCCCTTTTTTCTTTACTAATTCTTTTTGCCGCCCCTACTTCCACCGCCCTTTTTTTTGCCGCCCCTTCTTCTTCCGCCGCTCTTCGTTTTGGCCGCCCCCTACTTTTACCCCGGTGGGCTGGCGCCCCCAAAGCCGCCCCCCAAATACGCGCATGACAGCTTCATGAAAACATGGAACTATATCATGTACAAATGATAACAAACAATTCAAATAAAGCAAATAACAGAAAGTAGATACAGCAAGGGGGAGGGGAAAACAAGTGATGGACGAGTAAAAAGCTATAGCAAAATAGACATGGTATACCGAGTTCAAACGCAAGGAGACTATACAAGAAGGAAGATAAGGAAGATCGAGAAAATCTAGAGGGGGGGGTACTCAGTATACAAATGACTATACGGGGACGTGCCGCAAATATGGGTATAGGCCTACCGGTAGCATTTTCAGCCTTTTGGTATATCAATGACCCCTTTTTCAAAGCCTATTTTGGTATATGAATGGGTCCTTTTTCAAAATTTTCTCAATTTTTTCGGAAAATAGCCCAATTTTCCCTTAATCTAGCCAAAATTTTCAAAATTCGGCCGAAAATTTTGACTTTTGGTATATCAATGGGTCCAAATTTCTTGAAAAATTGGTATATTTATGGGTCCACTTTCAAATTCTCAGCGGCACGTCCCTACCAAAACCAAACTTGAGTACCCCCCTCCCCGGGGGAGAAAAGTGAAGAGAAATTGATGAAGTAAAGAGAAAGTGAGAAATTGAAAAGGTCATGATAAAGTCTTTTTAACAAGTATGACATTCAAATAAAATGTACAAGCATTGTCAAGTCAAAAGATCGACTTCTCTCAACGATTTCCGAAACTGAAGATTGACTGCTCTGCTACTGTCCCCACCCACCTCATAATCATAACTCCAGCCAACCGTTACTTCATCACTTCCGATTCAATGAAAAATAGATCGAGAATCAATCCGAATCCGATCGGCGGTTTTGGTCCAATTCAGTATCGAAGTTACGTAATGTTACTATGTCAACGGGATCACGCGCTAGAGTAATGAACCACGATCGAAATGATCACCACATAAAGTATATGGCACTCGAAGGCATACCAAAGTAGCGTGATCCGGTAACCAAGAGAATTACGTAACCACTTCGATGCTGAATTCCTCATCCTCTGGGGATATTCTTTGATTATACAATGTATTGTCTTCCTCATCATTTCCATAATGCACAGAAAAATACTAATAACTTAAGTTCATTTTGATCGCTACAACCTATTACCCATTGATTTTCTTTTATATCCATTCTGAGACAAGATTATTTTCAATTGCAAAAGAGTCAAATTCGAATCAACTTCAAAATACAGGGATCACTTGAATTAAGTGACATGAATGAGAAGTGCGAAATCAGATTGATTTTTATAATTATATGGTAAGATCTGAGAGCTGGGCAAGTTAGTGAAAAATCGGTATTTTGTACATTTTTCATCAAAGGGAAATGTCCAAATATATATTTGTTTTACACATTTAAGGGATCTGGAATGAGCGTTTTGAGCGTTTCGACAGTATTTGTTGTGGAACATGAGAGCACATCGGACATATCGAATTGCATTCTGAATACGAAGAATTTTTTGAAATTCACGATATAAATACAAATTTTATGACAAATTATTAAAATTTGATATTTTTCACATTTTATAAATCTAATGATATATTCTTAAAGTGTATGTAGCTGGGAGGAAAAGCCGACGATCGATTGAAAATTTTGACCTTTCATATTGAAGATATGGATTCTTTCCCCCAAAAGACCTATTTTTTGTTTGGAGTTTTTGGGGAAAAATCCATATCTTCAATACGAAAGGTCAAAATTTTCAATTGATCGTCGGCTTTTCATCCCACCTACATTACACTTTAAGTATAAATCATCAGATTTGTAAAGTTTACTTCGAGTAGGGCCTACTGTTAAATATCAAAAATATCAATTTTTAATCATTTGCTATAAAATGTATATTACATTACGAATTTCAAAAAATCTAATTAGCCAAATTCTTTGATATCAGAAGGACATTCTTCGTATTCAGAATGCAATTCGATATGTATGATGTGCTAATGTAATGTCCCACAATAAATACTGTCCAAACGTTCATTCCCCATCCTTTAAGGGGGTATTACATCCTTGATAAATTTGTGTTTATTTTTGCGTTTTTCAAAACTAATAACACAGTGGTAACAAAAAATATGTATATTATAGGGGCAAGGAATTCTATTACTACACTGAAATTTCAGTGACCCAAGACAAGTGGTTTGTTATTTATGATAAGAAATAAGTTACAGCTAGCATGTACCTCGTTTCCTATCATATATACTAAACCGCTTGTCTTGAGTCACTGAAATTTCAGTGTAGTAATTGGATTCCTTGCCCCAATAATATACATAATTTTGATTACCAGTGTGTTATTATTTTTGGAGAAAAATGCAAAAATAGTCACAAATTTACCACAGGGGTGTAGTACCCCCTTAATATAGGCTAGACAATAATTCTTCGCATAGTTTTACTAGAGAATTTCCCGCTTTACAGTTACACCTTGATTTGGTCCCCAATTTTGATTTGATGTTTTCTATCGGTTTAAACAATGTACAGATGTATAAGACTACTCCGGGGGAGTGACACTTAACACAAATGGCCATACGGGTGTGTTCCCCATCATGCTGAAAGACCAGCCTTTTTGGATTTCGCAGCTCCGAAATATCCCCTAAATGTGACCAAAACAGAGCTCCGAAAGAACATTATTTTTTCAAGTTCCACTCTCTTCGCCCGATTGAATATTCAATCAAAAAGATTGAATTTTCAAGCTCGCCGTCCCGAATTAAGGACAAATCGTTTTCGACTGTATATTCAGTCGGGTGATTTGAATTTTTCAATTAAAAAAAAAATCTAAATGAGTGATTCTCAATCTTTTACAATCTTTTAGTGATTAAAGTTAGGGGCAAATCTTTTTCGATTGAATTAGCAGTAGAAAGGATTGATTTTCATTGTTTTTCAATCTTTTGCCGTCCCAAATTAGGGACAAGTCCTTTCCAGTTGAAAAAAAGATTGAAAATGTATTCCGTGCGCAAAATATAATGACCTCTGAGAAAACCAATGCGACTGCGGCCAATGAATATTATCAGAAAAGTTTATAATTATTGAAAAATTATATATATATATATATCTTAAAGCAATTTATTCTACAACATTCCCGAAAATGTTTACTTATAAATAAAAATAAAATAAATGTTGACATTTATATAGCACCTTTCACATGTATCAAAGCGCTTTACATTTCATTTATTCCGCCGTCGTTAGAATATGTCAGCTGCCATACAATGCCCAAGGCATGCTCATACCTTTGGGCGGCGCTCAATGGACAATATCCCTAACAGCTCCCCATTTCACCCCTGGGTAGAGAGAGGCAAGTGAGGTAAAGTGCCTTGCCCAAGTGCACAACACGATGGCACCGCCGGGGCTCGAACTCGCAACCCTCCGATTGCAAGGTAGAGCCCGTACCGCTGCGCCACCGTGCCCCGGTGGCACATCAAATTTTTATCGGGAATTCTTTCGACTATGTTACAAGGGGTTGATCAGCTCACGTTGCTCGTTGAACTTCCGAGATACACGTATGAGTATCTCAAACGGTGATACCACCTGTAGCTTAGGTGAAAGGCCTACTCCATGCAACAGTCAGCCATCCCCTGAACTTTTTTGGGGGGCAATGGAATGAACTCACCTGTCATCGCACTTTGCACCCTCATGCATATCCCCCATCAATAATAGGGCCTATATTTAAATTTGAATCATTGAGTACATGTTCTGTAGTGACTTAAAAATTCGATGTGTATGATATTAAATACAATAATATAATCCACTTATAAAATATAGATATATCGATTGTAAATCTTTATGTATTTTCTTAAGTTCTGGACAGGCAGAAAAACCAACAATAAAATAAATTCTATTGTATAGTTTTCTGGCAATTTGATGGTAACCATTGCGTATCATCCTGAGTGACAGGTAGAAAAATGATTGCTATATTTATATGTTATAACTACAAGGAACATAATAGGCCAAGGCCTAAATGTCGATGTTCGGATAATGTTCCGTGTGTCACTTCATGCTATATGTCTGATTATAGACTCGGTTTCACACGGTGCTCGTGTGGAACCGACCCGATGTAGGTTTCCAGTCAATTTCATGCATTAGATATGCTGTTGAACATAGCAAATGATATGAAACATTAGGTAACAATATTTAATTATACAAGAACATTAACTTTCGACCCAGATGCTCATTTGGTATCTTCTAGGTAGGCCTACAATCCGCATCAACATTATAGGCCTAAATGAAAAATGCAAGAGAGGTTCAAGGTAAATTATAAGAAAACGGAAAGGGATTTTTGATCTTGTCATATTTACCGTGAATGAACGTAAGAGCTGAATGTAAGAAAAACATCTAAAATGATAAGAACGAGCTTGGTTTTGATTTGTTGAATCCATAGCGGCGATAGTAGCGTTGTCTTTCCGGTAACGGGATCCCCAATCAAAAATGATCTGCTGCGACCCGGCGTTAACTAAATTGTTAACAGGGAAGATCATGTGGCGTAGCCAGGACTTTATCAGAGAGGGAGGGGCGGGCGGAAGCAACTTTCAAAGATTTGACGAAAATTGTCTGGGTGGTGGGGCAAGATGACGCGTGTTTCCGATGACTTTTTCCGACAACAACCACAGACCAAGAAAACGTCACTCCAAACCATGCTGGTGAAAAAGTGAAGAAAAAAACCAAAAACAAAAACAAAAACAAAAACAACAACAACCCAAAAAAACAACAAAAAAAAACAACAAAAAAAGCAACAGGGGGCTTTGAGGGGGCACGGTGGCGCAGCGGTACGGGCTCTACCTCGCAATCGGAGGGTTGCGAGTTCGAGCCCCGGCGGTGCCATCGTGTTGTGCACTTGGGCAAGGCACTTTACCTCACTTGCCTCTCTCTACCCAGGGGTGAAATAGGGAGCTGTTAGGGATATTGTCCATTGAGCGCCGCCCAAAGGTATGAGCATGCCTTGGGCATTGTATGGCAGCTGACATATTCTAACGACGGCGGAATAAATGTAAAGCGCTTTGATACATGTGAAAGGCGCTATATAAATGTTAACATTTAGGCTATTTAACAGCAACAGCAAAAACCAACAACATTTCATCAACATTTATGCAACTCATTGCGTGAAGCTGGAAAAATTATTAGCAGCCCGCGGGTTATTTTCAAATTTTCCGCCCGTGAAATGCTGCTACTTTCTAATGTTTCCATTTTATTCGTTTTCACTCTTTCACGAATTTGTACATTTTCATTTGATGATTTTTCATGACCTGCAGATTAATAATAACTAAGGTTATTTTCTACTTTTTTAAACATCAATTTTCATTTCGATGTGGATGATAAAAGCAAAATAAAATAAAAAGAAAAGAAAAGAAACAGAAAAAAAAATCACATAGGGTACCTGCAGGTAATATGGGACCATTAAGGACGTTTAGCTTATGTGCATAAAAACTATAGAAGATATGCCCAAAAGAGATTGTTATGATGAACAACCTGTCCTTTAAGATTAATAAAACAGGCAATGTTATCTTGTTTTTATGTTTGTTTGACGCTATGACGTCAAAATGACGTCATCGTCAAATGTCCCATATTACCTGCATGTGCAGGTAATATGGGACACTGTGTTATCTCTATGGTGAAAATCAAAATGTTCAGAAAATCACTCTTTTGTTCTAAAAACATTTTTGTTACATGATTTTGAATGTTAAATGCAAATTTCAACAAGAAAATTCAATTTTCTAAATAGTTTTGCTTTTCGCATTGACAATGCACACAATTTCCTATGTGTCCCATATTACCTGCACCCATTCAGTTGAAAAGCAGAGAAAATAATCATTTATAAAAGGAAAGTGCCACTTTTCAGTGGAATTTTACCTGCTGATAAGCTTAACCCATCACAAAAAGATCATAAAAAGTGACAAATGCACCCTCAGTACCAGAGTATTTGGATACACAATCATAAAATGTGGCGTCATTGATTTTATATCAGGCCAAAAAAACGACGTAAATTTTTGGGCAATTTCACTCTTTTTGGTAGTGGTTTCCAAGAGTTTGATACACAGACTCCAAAACTGCATTTCTAGAAGCACAATTGATGTCTCTAAACACTTAACAAATCAACTTAAAGTGTGTACCTTCTCTAAGCTACTTTTTGTTAAAATGAAAACAGGTGTCCCATATTACCTGCTGTCCCATATTACCTGCAGCTACCCTATATTTCGCGCGTATTCTGAGCTCTTCAATAATTTTATTTACCAAACATTTTCTTTCCAATGTTTTAAATAGTGTGATGACCCACAAAATAGTAAAAAAAGTACATTTACCGTCTTGAAGATATGTCTCATTTTATCATTAAGGGGAGAGAGAGGTCATTGATCTGTTCTCACTTAAAAGAAGAGACTTATAGGAAATCATAATAACCATACTTCTTTTATATGTTTTATCTTTTCTTTTGTTATAACAATCGCATATATTTCAATTCAAATCTGCGGCCGGACAAAAAGCTGGCCATCGATTTGATCCCTTGCAGTGAGATATGGGCATAATCCGGGTAGGTTTGACTGATAGCTACTGATAATTATAAGAATATTATAATAATTTAATGTCGAAATTAATAAATGCTGAAATGTAATGAGTTCTTGAGTGTCAAAACAGTTTTCAGAACCGCTACAAATAGTACAATCACACGGCGGAATTATGAGTGAAAAGAATAGTTAGGATTCACCCGAAGAATAAAAATGTGAATTTATGACCGTACATGTACAAAATGATCTTTGATTCTCGTCCCCTCCCTACCCGGGAGGGGGGGGGGGGCACATCAAAACATTTGGTGGGTATGTTCCCTCGGAATTTTGAGGTGGTGGGTCTTTGGGAGCTGACTGCGTACCGATAAAAGGGGAGCTGCGAACCGGGCTGCGAACAAGTAAAATGGACTTTTGGAGCTACGAACAGCCAAAATCAAGTTTTCTTGGCTTTTTGGTTGAAAATCACCTGAAAAAAACAGAAATATGAGGAATGAGCATTTTTGGGTCTTTTAGAGCTGAAATTATCAAAATCAAGGGTCTTTCGGAGCTCTATTTTGGCCAAATATAGAGGGCCGGGGAACATACCCGTATGGTCATTTGTGTTGAGTGCCCCCCGGCCTCCCTATCTCGCCTCAATTCTTTACAAAATCTTACATTTGAAAAAAATTAAAATGCTAATTTTACATTGAAAACAAAAATATGGCAAATGTCGGCAATTTGAAGATGAGATTGCTACTGTAATGTAATTATTTAAAATTAAATGAGCAAGTATAAGCTTTGCAATGTTGAAAACCAAAGTAATTAATACTTTGATGTGATCATGTGAACAATAACAATAACAATAATAATAAAGTAATAATAACAAACATAATGATAGCAATAATATTAATTATTATTATAAATTAATATAATTATAATAAAAATAAAAATAAAATGGTTTAACATGTTAAAAATCGATGGCCCTCTGTGACGCTTCCACATGTTGGTCCCTATAGTCTTCACCCGGTGCACCATAAAGTACAACGACAGGGCACTGTACTTTTGTCGTCACTGGACCTTGATGTTTGTCAATCTTGGAGAAGAGCCACAATAGTTTAGTGATATTAAAGCAATGAATAGAATTGTGAAATAAGATATCGTTATGGTATATAATCACACTTATCATTGATGCCTCGCTTTATTCCGGTTCATTCAGAAAAAGTTACAAAGTCCAAGTTAAGTTAATTAAGATGTAAACGACATTCCATATTTTTTGTCCATAAACAAACAAATTTCAGCTTGCATTTTACATTCTTTAAAAGAGTTCAAAATAAGTTCGTTTCTCATCAAAGGCAGAACTTTTTTTCATGTATTATTTATATGATTTACCTCAATTTGCACTTTTTTATCTTTCGTCATGTTCGTTTATCGCTTTACTTTTTTTAATTATTCTTGCCGTTCTCTAAATACATATTTGTTGGTAATTTGAAGCGCGCGTATACATGGTATATATAAAGTCAGCTTTTTTTTTGGGGGGGGGAGTAAAAAAAACGACCCGGTATTGTCGGTGAGATATACATACCGTTTTTTAGAGAGACGTGTATACATAAAGTATTCGAGTTTCCAAAAAAGGGCTTTATTAGAACAATGTGCGCGCAAAAATTGATATTGTGCATTAGTTTTTTTGTCCACGATCGGGTGAATTTTGTTAGGAAACGGGCTCCTCTCTTCTTTTCTTTCCGTTGCCCTCCTGATTTTCATTTTTATTTTTGTCTGAATGGCTCTTTTTCTTGGATTTTTTGTCATGGGGTGGGGGCACTGCCTCATTTCCCCACCACCACCACTGGACCTTTCATTTGACAGACTTGTTCAACAAGTAAATCATAGTTTAAATATGGCATGTTTCGACGAAATTACGACACTGCCGAATGTATATGGCGTTGTTTAACATGTTTAAGTTGTTTAATGATGGTTTGTAGAATTCATGACATGATCCGGCGAAATCATGGTTGGTTGAATTGATGCCACTGTTGAAATGATGGTTTGCCGAATTCATGGCACGATCGAAGTGATGGTTTGTCGATGGCAAGTCTGACGAGCTGATTTGCCGAATTTATGGCATGGTCTGACAAAATGACGGTACTGCCGAATTCATGGCACTGCCGAATGATAGTTTGCCGAATTAATGGCATGGTTGGACTCACAAGGGGTTACTGAATTTATGGCCTGTTTCGACGAAATTACGACACTGCCGAATGTGTATATGGCGTTGTTTAAGTTGTTTAATGATGGTTTGTCGAATTCATGACATGATCCGGCGAAATCATGGTTGGTTCAATTGATACTGCTGAAATGGTGGTTTGCCGAATTCATGGCACGATCGAAGTGATGATTTGTCGATGGCAAGTCTGACGAGCTGATGGCGCTGCCGAAATGATGGCATTTTTTGAAACTATCGGATTTGCCGAATTTATGGCATGGCCTAAATCATGGTTTGTCACAGGTACTGTCGAATAATGGTTTGCCGAATTAATGGCACATGACGGTTGGACTCACGTTGTTTGCCGAATTTATGGCATGGTCCGACAAAATGACGGCACATGGCATTGCCGAATGATGGTTTGCCGAATTAATGGCATGATTGGACTCACAGTGGTTTACCGAATTTATACAGCATATAGTTCGACGAAATTTATACGGGTCTGCCAAATCATAGTGATGGCATGGTTTAAATGATTTTTGTTGAATTCGAGTGCCACTGCTGAAATGATGGTTTGCCGAATTGATGGCACAATCGAAGTGATGGTTTGTCGAATTTATGACGTGATGATGACGTCCGACGAACTGATGGCGCTGCCAAATTCAAGGTATTTTTTTAAACGATCGGGTTTGCCGAATTAAGGAAGGGGTATGAACGTTTGGACAGTATTTATTGTGGGACATTAGAGCATCAGACATATCGAATTGCATTCTGAATACGAAGAATGTCCTTCTGATATCAAATAATTTTGATTTTTGAAATTCGCAATGTAATACACATTTTATGGCAAATCATTAAAATTGATATTTTGATATTTAACAGTACTTGAAGTAAACTTTATAAATCTGATGATTTATACTTAAAGTGTATGTAGATGGGATGAAAAGCCGACGATCAATTGAAAATTTTGACCTTTTGTATTGAAGATATGGATTTTTTTCCCAAAACACCAAAAAAAATAGGTCTTTTGGGGAAAAAATCCATATCTTCAATATAAAAGGTCAAAATTTTCAATTGATCGTCGGCTTTTCCTCCCAGCTACATACACTTTAAGAATATATCATTAGATTTATAAAATTGATTTCGAGGACTGTTATATCAAAAATTTGAAAAATATCAAATTTTAATAATTTGTCATAAAATATGTATTATATCGTGAATTTCAAAAAATGAAAATTATTTGATATCAGAAAGACATGCTTCGTATTCAGAATGCCATTCGATACGTCTGAGGTGCTCCCATGTCCCACAAAAAATACTGTCGAAACGCCATAAACGCTCATTCAAAATCATGGTTGGTCCCAGGCACTGTGATGGTTCGCCAAATCAATGACATGGTTGGATTTACGATGGTTTACCGAACTTATATAGCATATAGTTCGACGAAATTACGGCTCTGCCAAATTGATGGATGGTTTAAATGATTTTTGTTGAATTCGTGGTCCGACGAAATGATGGTTAGTTGAATTGATGTCACTGCTGACGATCGGGTTTGCCGAATTGATGGCTTGGCCGAGATTGTGGTTTGTCACCGGCACTGCCGAATGATGGTTTGCCGAATGATGGTTTGCCGAATGATGGTTTGCCGAATGATGGTTTGCCGAATGAATAGCATGGTTGGACTCACAAATTTATAGCATAGCCAAAATAATGGTTTATCGAATTGATGGCACGACCGTACTTGAATGATGTACTTTGGTGATTATGTCAATGCCCCTTTTACCAGGTTTAGCAGTTCCATGTCCATTTCCATTTTGATGGTTTGCCGAATAATAAATGGCCTCACGATGTTTGCCGAATTTATGGCATGGTCTGACAAAATGACGGGACTGTCGAATTGATGGCACTGCCGAATAATGGTTTACCGAATTATTAGCATGATTAGACTCAAAATTGTTTACTGAATTTATGGCCTGTTTCGACGAAATTATGGCAGTGCCGAATGTATGGCATTGTTTAAATGATGCTTTTTCGAATTCATGTCATGAGGGTATATATACGTGGGAGCCTACTAGCCAACTGTCAATCTTCCTATGGAATATCCTCTCTGGGATGCTTTGCCAAATAAAATCCCGATATTTTGGATGTGTCTTTGCTTTGTGTCAAACTTGGCCTAAACATATATTTAAAGACGACGAAGTAGGCCTATATGAAACTCCAAAGTCAATTCAAACACTTAAAGTTCACTAAAAAGTACAACTGCCCTGTGGATCCATCACGACTAGCAGGTTTTATCATTCTCACACATGGACCATGATGAACATTCAGATAATGTTGCTGCACTGATAGATTTGTATAAGATTTGTATTATACATGGAAAGGGTGTCGCCAAAGTATGTTTTCATTGAGTGTATCGAATCATTGCATAGTTAATGAACTTTTAATGCAATCTATTGTTACCATTATAATAAAAGATTAGACCGTGAAAGACAAATAAATAAAATATTATCTGTAATATCAATTGCTGTTTTCACAGATTAATTTCGTTCTCCGCTGACCGTCTGCTTCAACTTGTAATTATCAAAAGTTGTCTGTCAAAATGTTGTGAATTTGACAGTTTTTAATACACTCCCATATTTCACAAATGCACGTACTGTCATATTTAGTAACTTTTTGAACACTTCAATAATTAGGAAATGTTTACACTAAGAAAATTGTTAAAATTTTACATTTTGTAGCAGTTTTAACTTAAAAGTTGCCGGTCAAAATTTACGAACTTTTGACAGGCAACTAAGAATTTGTTTTGTCCACAAATGGAACGACAGTACTAGGCATAACTGTAGGTGAAGAATATGAGGAAATCATGACGTGGACACCCTGAACACGACTTTGGCCCTTCACTTTACAAATAGTTTAAGATTTGCGGCGAAACTTATTTCTATACAGCTGAAGCCATATGTTAAAATGCACAACCAGGCCTACTTAAATTCGACACAGCGTCAGTTCATCAGTTGATTATGAGCCGAAATGGGGATATCGGTACAGTTTTACTTGGAAGCTCACAATTCTGAAGAACTTAAATATGCCATGCCTCTGTTTTTATACTCAAGCCCGGACGGTAAGGGAATTGCGTGGGTTTTGTGTCATTGAGCATAGGGGCACGCCATACACCAAACATTTCGCCTACGTCGGAGGCCTACATTCCTTAAATACAAAATCATTTTAATTTCGATCAAATTCCCGCATGCAGCTTTTTGTGAAATTGCTTGTCTAAAAGTAAAAGGAATAGGGCCCTATCCTATGCCTATGGTTCGACATCGACACATCTTTTATCAAAGTGTCCCCAAGTTTTACTTCATTTCCTTTCTATCGATGATGGCAGTATTGTATATATTTTTATCAATCTGGATACGATATGTGAGATTATAATCATTATCATCTTCATCAACATTACCATCACCCCCGGCGCCATCACCACCATTACCATCATCACCACCACTATCGTCTCAACCACCATCATCATCCACCATCACCCCCAATATCTCAACCACCACCATCATCCCCATTCCCCACCACCACTACCACCATCATCTCTACCACCATCATCATCACCGCCATCATCATCACCACCACCATCACCGCCGCCACCATCATCATATCAACATTGTTATCACCACTATCATCACCACTTTCATCTTCATCAGCAGCTGACGCATCAACCATAGGCCTACACACAATGTAAAATCCATGACTTCAATCAAAAATAAAAGGCAGACTTACACTTTTCATTATTTATTAATCATGGAATTAATCAACAAAAAACAGATTTTATTAGTTGAATTAAAAAAACCCATGATTTTACAGATAAGTTTTGCACACAAAATATGGATTATTGACAACAGACAATGGGGTTATATTTATGCTGCTATATTAAATAAGATAAGACATATTTCACAAATGCGCTAGTATAAAGCCTGTCATATTTAGTAACTTTCTATATTTAGGGAATATTTACAATAAGAAAATTGCCCATTGTTGAAATGTCTACATTTTGGTTTTAACTTAGAAGCGGCTGATCACAATCTACGAACTTGAGAAAGGCAACCATCTAAGAGTTTGTTTTGGATCGACATGACACCCATGCTGTAGTAGGTGACGAATATGAGGAAATTATGACTGAAGTGCTCATAAGAACACGACTTCAGTCCTTCACTTTAGAAATAGTTTTGCGGCAAACAGCCTAGGCCTACTTAAATTCGATACAGCGTCAGTTCATCACGAACTGAAATCTGTTCAATATCGGTACATCTTTACTCGGAAGGCTTGGGCCTTGGACAGTCTGAAGAATATCCTATGCCTGTCTTTATAAACTCAAGCCCGGGCTGGATGGAATAGGGAATTGAATGGGTTTTGTGTCATCGAGCATAGGGGCATACACCGAAAATTTCACCTACGTCGGAGGTTTTTAAATACAAAATTATTTTCAGTTCAATAAAATTGTGTGGAATTTCTTGTATAAAGTAAGTAGCCTATGCCTTGATCTACTTATCTTTTAAAAAATATCAAAGCCACCAATGCAGTAACACTGCATAGTGCCCCCAAGTTTTGCTTTATTCCTTTCCATCGATGATGGCGGTATTGTACATATTGTCTAATGCAGATGATGGTGGATGCGATATCGCTATTTTTGACGTCGCCATTGGATTAACACATAATCATGAAATCTTCACAAACAATTCTAAATTTGTTATGTGGTGTCAAAGCAAAATTATCTTACTCTAAAACCGTTGGGGTTCTGCAAAGTACCCCACTGCAAGTATGTTAATTGTCCATTTATAATCGCTAACCGTGTATTGTGAATGGGGCTGTCAGCCCTGTATCTTCGCCAGCCTCGTACGTCCGTGTTGCGTGTCCTATGCCGCCTGGTCTAATGTTTTCTCGATCTGGTATGCGATATACGAGATATTAAGGGACGCACCATTAGATTCTCAGGGGGGCATTTTTTTCGCCTCCAAGAGTACCAAATTTTTTTTTTTCGCCGCCTTCGTCGGCGAAGTTATTTTTTTTCCAATTTTAATGTAAATTTGTATACAAAGTTGGGTGGCGGAAATTTTTTTTTTTTTACTCATCAGTGAGAAAAAGTTTTTTTTTTCGTCTTTTTCCCACTTTTCTCAAAAAAGTTGAGATTTTTATACCACAGGAAAGCTCTGGCTACATAAGGTTTATGTCCAAAAAATTCTTGCAAATTCATTAGCTGGGCAAAAATACCATCAAATTTGTATTTATAAGAACGGAATTACAACACAGTGGTCAATGGAGTAGTCTAATATCGTGCTTAACTCACAAACACA
This sequence comes from Amphiura filiformis, assembly GCF_039555335.1. Lineage (NCBI taxonomy): Eukaryota > Metazoa > Echinodermata > Ophiuroidea > Amphilepidida > Amphiuridae > Amphiura > Amphiura filiformis. Next base: position 30,874,728 of record NC_092635.1, read on the forward strand.
AATTTGGAATCAACTGAAATGTTGGGAATAAGCTTTTTTTTGTGGATATCTACTGACAGACGTCATAAAAGGAGGATGCTAGAATCACAAAATACTTCTTTAAATCATAACCATCTTCATCAACATCATCACCATTGTTATCATCATCAGCAGCAGTCTTAACCTTATACCCACACAATGTAAAATCAACAACCTCAATCACAAATAAAAGGTAAACTTACATTTTGTATGTTTATTTATTAATCATGGAATAATCAATTCAATGACTCAAGCAAAAACAGATTTCTACAAAATAATAACTAATATTACCGGTATTAGTTGAAATTATAAAATATTATTTTACCTAAACGTTTTGCACACAAAATATGGACTATTTACAAAAGACATCAGGGTTATATTTATAATGCTATATTAAATAAGCTATGCAATGTACGTACATACAAATAGTCAGACAAAGATTTTCAGAAACTTTGTAATAAATCTTAAAGGATATTGCCTTGTTCACTCCTAGTGGCGGCGCCAGGAAATTTTTTTTGGGGGGGCATTGAGGGGCAAAGTGAATTTCAGGGGGCAAAATCAACAAATTTTATGCTAAAATAGCCATAAAAAGTGGAAATTTTTGTAATTTCGGTTTTTACTGGGGGGAAACGGGGGGGAGATTTCTGACTGGGGGCCCTCATGCCCCCCCATGGTGCCGCCACTGTTCACTCCTCCTAGGTATAATTTGAGATATGTTGTTAGATGTTGTTTAAGATACATAGGATTGGCAAATCATTTTCATATACCATGACAATAATAATTATACTCATGGTAAAAAAAAATTCCCCTTCTTGTCTTGTTATTAGAAAAGTCAACACTGTTTTGTGTTACGGAATCCAGTTCATCTTTGCAACTCGCACCGCAGATGGTTGAGCATCCGTTTGAGCATCCGTGCTTATGTGTACCAAGAAAACAAGACATTGTAAAATCCACTAAAAATTATTGACATTGATTATCAACCTTACCTGATAAAGGGAACCACAATTGCCTTCAAGTCACTATGCATTGAGTGGCAGGGTGGGGATTTTTTTTGACCAGAAGTATAAGTAAACCTTTTGGTCGGTGCATGATGAAAAGATTCCGAGTATAAATACATTAAAGGGAACCACAATTGCCTTCAAGTCACTATGCATTGAGTGGCAGGGTGGGGATTTTTTTTGACCAGGAGTATTAGTAAACCTTTTGGTTGGTCCATGATGAAAAGATTCCGAGTATAAATACAAAGCCAAAATGAAGATCAAACTTACAACCCTTTCAGAGCAAAAAATGTATTTCATTCAAGTAAACAGATTTATGATGAAACTGAATTAGGCTATTCCATTTAAAATCCACACTACCCCTGTGAAAATTTTGGAATCATTTTCCACCGAGTATGAATTTCAACTGAAATGAACACATTACGCAGCTCAATTTGAATTTCATACAAGGGTGAGTTTCAAACAGAATTAGCTTATGTGCTAATTCCATTAGAAATAAATTCATACTCCCCTGTGGAAGATATTTCAAAATCAAAGTTCAATGGTAAATCCCAGATACAATTCACTTTACAGCAAGCACAAGCAGTTCCTACTTTCATACATAGAGTTCAGCGGTATCCATTATGCTGTTACACCAAGCTTTACATAGCCTTATAATTTTCTGGAACACTTTGAAAGACCTTTAGATTTCAGGACATTTTAGATTTGAAAGACACATGAAGATTTCTGCAAGCAAGAGTTAACTGTAAGCTTTGTGTTGAACTTAAGAATCTTGCACTCAGATCAAGAACACATGATAACAATACCACAAATGGAAGATTCAAGTTGGCTGTTTACTATGTTGGAAGACATCAAATTGGCCTGAGTGTTATTGCTATGGTGGAATGTTTTTGTATCTACAATGGGGTAATAATCAATTTGGGCTGTCAATGGTCAGGAATTCATTTCGAACAATTTGGAATAAAAAAACAGCTCATATGTAGTTGATCAGATTCAAACTTTATTTACATATTTGTCCTAAGACGAAAGTACCAAATGTTCATCTTGGCATTTGTCTTGTGTTACTACTAGTTACTGCCTGTTAGTATTGTACCACTCCACTAACATATTTTGCAGTAAACCTTTGATAAGCGCGTATTACTGTACTACTACTGAGCTAACAACACATACTGCGCAAAGTTCATTCATAAATTTCCACTTGGCAACAGCAGATCGCCTTAGCAGCCAATCGGAGACAAGTGCGTTTCAACACAGTAAATATGCAATGTACGCTTAAAATATGCTATTTTCAAAGGTTTACTACAAAATATTATAATAACTAAATGTAGTTAAAACATAAACCCAAAAACATATAAATATAACAAATAATGTTGCAAAAATTATAAGCTTAACGAAGCCTATTATCCACTTACTACTTTCTCTAATGGGAATGTCATGCAAGGCTCACAATACTTTCTTGAGTAGTACCAATGTGCTTAGTCAACACATCAGGTGATTTTGTTCCCCGATTTTCTTGAATAAATGGAATGTATGTTACAATAAATTGATTGTAAATAAACATTTTGTACCGAATCTGACATAATGTGTTTTCTAAGTTGCCTCACAGTACCAAATTCACTTGATGCTAATTTAGCCTAATGCTGGTTTCATACTTTCTGCTGCTTGTACTTTTCTGCAAGTGGAGCGGCACACTGGAGTGGTAGCGGCATGACTCTGAAAGCCAATGTTGCCACTCTGCACCGCTCCAAAATCGTATTTTGTTAGAGCGGCACCATTCCGAGTTGACTTGAATTTAACTTCTAGCGATGCTGCCGCTTAGGCAAAATGGTGGAGTGATCGATATACCGGCTTGCTGCTGGTCACCATTAGCGTTTCTGGTGCGACTGCGCAGTGAAGCAAAATCATTGTCTGAGCGGCAAAGCGAAATGAAACCAGCATTAGTGTTCAAAGATTTCACTACCATAACATGCTGAGGAGTTAGTGCAAGAAGGCCACATCTGCAATTTTAATGATGTATAGACCACCGAGATCTACACAATATAGAATACAGAAATGGTCAAATGTCTATAAGGCAGCTATTGCAGATAGGGCCTTCTTGCACGGCCCTTCGATGTGCAGCCATTCACAGTACCATGTATTTAACTTATTTTATCATACAGTTTCAACTTTGTCTGGCATGATACTTAGCACCTATTATTCCTCATATCTTAACTTAATCACTCCTTCCAATAGTTTTGGACCACATTGGAATATCTAGTATATCATAACACTGACACACATGCATCCACTGTACTTTCTCATTATATTCTGATAATGTAAAAAATAGTGCAAAATTCATTACGAAAGGATAGTCAAAATTATCCAAATAGAAATTATTTTCATTTTTACTGTTGGTCATGATATAATTGTGATGCTTTCCAATGCAAACTACCTTATCTTGGCCATGACATATACATCCTTTGCTAAGGACCAGCCAACACTATTTGATTTGCACCATACACCCAATAACAAATAGAGACATTTGGCTAAATTGGCTTGGTTTTCCTTAAGAAATGTTGCCTAGTTTGGCAAGATATTTTCCATACATGTTGGAATGACTATCTGAAAAAACATGGCATACTGTCTCAGTAACTATAAGCCTGCTTCTCATAGTAAATAGCAATTACATCAATAACATATGTACTGGCAAGTGCATGTACCTGTTCTCACTGGCTGGTACTTGCGGATAGCCATGGTTGGTTGGTTGGTTGGTTGACTGGATATCCCGCCTTTTATCAGGCGCACCACATAAAATATGTGTAAATTGGCAGAGGTTCACATAAAAACACCGATGCTGAAAATGGTGTCACAGACAACATAATGCACCTTTCGTTGTAACACACATATTTGTTCTCTGTGAAAACTTTGGTCCTCATTAAACATTACTTATGGAAAAATCACACAAATTGATCACATCTAGCATAATTTATATCCAATGAAAGAATTACAAGCTGCAAGATTCATCTTAGTATATTAGCTACTGTATATCTGTATTAAAATCTTCTTCTCTGTACAATACAAAAATATGTTCAGATATGCCAAATATTGTCCCTGTCTCAGACTGGAATTACTATTAGGCTATTCCAGCTACAATCCATTCACTCCCTATGGTAGACATGATCTTAATCTCCCACACAGGGAATGTGAATTTCAAATGGATGCACCCATTCAGGTAACCCTGTTTGAAATTCACACTCCCTGTGTGGAAGATTAAGGTCATGTCTTCTATAGGGGGTGTATGGATTTCAACTGGAATAGCACATTTAATCAGAATTAAAATAAATATTAGTGAAAATAGGAACAAACATCTGAGAACTATACATTGCACATAGCTACACCAGGTTTCATAAATCTATTAATATTTTCAATTACTGTTTTTGTGCTCTTTCTAGCTGCAAGCATTAAAGCATGGAATAGTTTACACTACATGTATAAAAACTGTGTAGTTTTCAATTCAATATGCTGTAAAATTTGATAATATTAATGTGTTATTGGCCATTTAGTGTAATATCTTAACAACCTAACATTCCATGCATGGTTAACTATATCAACTTAATCAATGCTTAAACCAGAACAAGCAACTCTGGGATGGCTTCAAAACTCAACCGTTGGTTAAACTGGTACCCGTTGCAGCACCTGTGAATGATTTCTATTGTTCAGATCATTAGAATGTGGTTAAACCTCCTGTTCTGCCAGGGTGCCGGTGGTTGGGTTTTGAAGCCAGCCCTTGTACATTATTTATAGCAAAATGTGTCAGTTTTGACCTTTGTGGCCAGCCATACTTAAGGCATATGTACTGCAAACAAAACATCTCTTGATTACTCAAAATGGGATGAGGAAATACTTCTAAACTAAGTGAGTGAATTTCCCTACTGTGAATTTCTTACAGAATGGTTATTTTTAAGTAATATTATATTTTCCTCCATTGAGATTATAGTGATATTATCTATAACATCAACTATTTCATTAAAATTTTGCCCACAAAATTTCCATCAGCAAGTGACAATCAAAGGTGGAAGTAACTGTTTTTCTAACATGACTTTCACATAGAAAGAAAGGCGAGTCACAATCACCTGAATTGAGTCAGAACACAACCTGATTCTTATTGCTGCTGCCCCCAGTGGTACACTGTGGCTACTCTGGGGTACCAGTGTAGTACCAGTGTGTGTACTGTACATGTAATTCCGATGTGTACTTTTAGAGTACCCAATGAAATAGCTGCGCTGGCAGCATTAACAATCTGGTGGTATAATGAGTTATTCCAGTTGAAATCCATACACCCCCTTTGGAAAACATAGATTTAATCTTCCACAGATGGGTATAGATTAAATGGAGTCGACCATACCGGTAACCCCATTTGAAATTCACATACCTTGTGTGGGAGATGAAGGTCATGTCTACCATAGGGGGTGTAAGCATTTCAAATTGAAAAGCCCAATGGAACTCACTATTTTGTTGAGTCAAAAAAGTTTCCCTTATTTAAAAAAAACCCGGGGGACACATGTATTCTGAGGTGGATATCATGCTTGTGCAAAAAAATGCGTAAAAAGGGTAGTTATTCACTTGCAAATGATGTCGCGTACACATCATTCAGGATGTCAAAACTTCAAAAATCAGAAAAAAGGGTATGTTTGATAGGACCTTGGACATGAATCATCAAAAAACTGCAAAATAATGATAGCTTTTTGCTGTTTTACGGTAGTAAACATGACCAAAATACATGTTTTTGGTGTTAGGGAAGCCCTAGGAAAATGCTTGTTTATGGTCCATTTTGAAAATCCATACATGAGCATGATATCCACTTCAGAATACAAGACCACCTGGAAACATTACTAATTACCTGCTAAATGTTCCCCTTGTGACAACAAAATAGCTTCATTACAACATATTGGATGAAACATGGCAAATATGTGTGCCTATTTTGCATAATATATGTATTGCATGGCAGGATATGTCATTAAACATAATTACTTGAGAGAACTACCCATAATGCACTTGTGTTTTGTTACAATTTTCACATTTTAGATTTTTTCCACATAGTTGCTAGGAAAAATTTTCACATTTTAGATTTTTTCCACATAGTTGCTAGGAAACAGTCCATCTTTGCCTCGTAATCGTCCTTTCCACCAGCCAGATGGATCTGAAATTAAAAAAATAAACAAACAAAAATAAGACAATTATTTTACACGGATCATTTTAAGACGCAACTCTATAGTGCCCTAATATTTTGGGACAATCTTGTATTATAAAACCCGTGGTGTCATACAATCACAGCATAAAGCTTGATCCTCTATGTTATGTTAAAAATATATCATTGCTGTTCTGGAAAAAATCTTGTACCTCCAATAGCTGCTATGTGTTAAATATGTACAATATAATATATTGTACTGTGCATATTTAACACATAGCAGCTATTGGAGTTACAAGGTTTTGCCAGAACTGCGACGATATATGCGACATGATCTGGTCCATGGGGGCCAAAGGAGGCACTTTGGAAATTTAAGTTACTGTAATTATTACATTATTATTTACTGAAAACACCAAAGGTCTAGTATGCATGGGTCTAAAGTTATTAAGTTTTTTGATGTATTTTATTGTTTTTTACTCCATATTTTTACCTTTATCTCAGTTTCAAATTTGCAGCCTTTGGCTCCATGGACCAGATTGTGTCACATATGTGGTTCATTTACGATTATAGATTGCTAAAAGGGGGTACATCATTACTACCGCATGTTTATTCTTTGGTTCATTTAAAGTTTGGAAGTGGCCTCAAACATGCTTGTTCGCGGTTGCACTGCAAGTGTGCTGACAACCTGCCTTTAAACACCGGCATCCTCTGCGCAACTTACTTGACGTATTTGATCCAATACTGTAACTAGCAAAACATGCACCTACGTCACTTCAGAACCTGAGGTGAACCAATGTATAAGCTTACCTTCTTTAAGTATTTCTACCACTTCTCCTGGCACAAATGTCAATTCATCTACATCCTGTGCATCATAGTTGTACAAGGTTCTGCATTGTGGTAGCTTCTTGGCTGGCAGTGGTGGTTTTGCTTGTGGTTTAGGACGCTTGGCGGCTGGTGCTGGTTTGCCGCGACCGCCCTTTAATGTCTGCCGTTTAACTCTGAAAATGTTCAAAGATAAGTGATTTCATCAGTTGCATGTCACAAATCAAAATGATCACAGAAACTTTGTTTATGTACAGGGTTACATACAGGCCAGTAGCTAGGAATATATTTCTGGGTATGCAGAATTTCAAAAATGTTAACTTTGTGCCTTCAACAATTGCTTGCATGAAACAGGTGTACTTCACCCCTATCAATGAACTATTGTGGACTACATTGAACAGTTTAACACTCTTTATTTGTACGTTCCTGGGGATATCAGGATATATTATGGGCATATCATACTAAACAGCCAGTTCAATTTAAACTAAGCATTTAGATAGCATGTTTTGCTCACTATCTTTGGCCATGATATTTCCCTGTCGTATTTTGATGATTTGATCATCACAATTTGTCTGATATTTACACACTTTTCAACATTTACCATTGAGCAACAATGGCAATATTTACCATTGAGCATGAGACTACATCTATTATACTAAGCCATTAAAGTACTACAAACCCTGACTCTCCTGCATCTGGTGTGCGTAAAAAGTCTGTAGAGAACTGTGGATTGCCGCGATGTGCCAGTTTTTGAGCGCCACTTTTAGGCAGTGATGGATGAACGCCGCTGGTTGGTCGACGTCCACTTAACCTCTTACGAGGATCTCCAGCTAAAGGCAAAGTATTAACAATACCATTTGAACATTTTTGCATCTGCTGCTATAAACATTTGTAAGGGAAGGGGTATGAACGTTTGCACAGTATTTTTGTGGGATATTAGAGCACATCAGACATATCGAATTGCATTCTGAATACGAAGAATGGCCTGATGATATCATATAATTTTGATTTTTGAAATTAGCAATGTAATACACATTTTATGGCAAATGATTAAAATTGATATTTTTGATATTTAACAGTACTTTCGAAGTAAACTTTATAAATCTGATGATTTATACTTAAAGTGTATGTAGGTGGGATGAATAGCCGACGATCAATTGAAAATTTTGACCTTTCGTATTGAAGATATGGATTTTTTTTCCCCAAAACACCAAAAAAAATTAGGTCTTTTTGGGAAAAAATCCATATCTTCAATATGAAACGTCAAAATTTTCAATTGATCATCAGCTTTTTCTCCCAGCTACATACACTTTAAGAATATATCATTAGATTTATAAAATTTACTGAGGACTGTTATATATCAAAAATGTGAAAAATATCAAATTTTAATAATTTGTCATAAAATTTTTATTATATCGTGAATTTCAAAAAATGAAAATTATTTGATATCAGAAAGACATTCTTCGTATTCAGAATGCAATTCGATATGTCTGATGTGCTCTCATGTCCCACAAAATATACTGTTGAAACGCTCAAAACGCTCATTCCAGATCCCTTAAAACTACATGTATAGGTTAATAAAATAATGTAGATGTAGATGTAGATAAACAAGTAGATGTTGATGCATCTTATCCACAGGGTGGGGGTGGGGGGTTAGTTAGTGGTTCATAAGACACATCTTCATCACCAGAACAAGTGCATTATTTTGTCCGATTTTTCGAGCAACAAGTGATATGCATTTATTAACCTATTTCATACACCAGAAAAGCTACATGTATTTTTATAACAAAATTGTCACTAAAAATGTGGAAAATGTGAGTAAATACAAATGCATCAGTCCGCAATAAAAATGAACGCGTCCAAAAGCACTGCACATAGTATGTGTAGTACACCTGTATGAATGAGTGTATGAATCGTAATTATAAATTTAGATAAATGTGCATAGTATACTCTGATGTGATGATAGGACATATGAAAACCTCACATTAAACCACTCGTGACGTCATGCAATCACGGAGCAAACCTGTACACTATCGTAATAGTTGTAATAGTTATGTTTATTCAGTAAGCATACCTATCACTGGTGGTATTTGTTGCCGTAGTGCACGTTAGTAACCATTGGTTACTGCTCCAAGCCTGAGCTCATACACCTGTTCCGAATTTTGATATGCCATAGGCTTTGTGTTGTGATCATTTTGATCAGTGGTTCGTAACAAAGAAAGCGTGATCCTGTTGACCTAGCAACGGTCATATTCTAACGTGCACTACAACAGCGAATTAATACAAAATTGACAGATGTAGATGTATATAGATAGATATATATAGATTTGATAGTGTGTGAAAATTGAGAATGGTTTTTCAGAATGCATACATTTTTAAACAAATCAAGAAATGAAAATCAGATGTGAAAATTGATCAGTGTGAAAATCAGTTCTTCAACCAAGTCAGTATGAAAATCAGTGCTTATAACCCGAGGCTAAAATACCTTTTTTTAGATCCAGTTCACACGAGTGTGTTTTTCCCCTTCGATTATGATCATGTCATGATCGTATTTCAAAATTAGTATTGTGTGTCCGCTCAATGTCGTCGGCATACTACAATCGTGTCATCATTACCTAATGAAAATTTTCATCACTGGGCCGGTTTGTAGCATGATCGTGTCGTAATTGCCCATGAAAATTACCTGTGTGTACCTTTGCTCAATGGACTTCGTAATTGCCATGGCAGGTGTATAACCAGAAGTGATTAAGACATGATGACAAGGTACTAACCATGTGAACGCTCTCATCATTCATTATAATCGTGTCATAATCTGAAAATTACGACACAATGACGAAAAAATACTAGTGTGGACTGAGTCTAAAATACCTTTTTAGACCCAGTCCACACTAGTATATTTTCGTTATCGTGTTGTAATTACCCGAATATGACACGATTATGATACATGAATGATGAGAATGATCAGCACCTCGTCATCGTGTCGTAATAAATTCATGCTACGGTAATTACGAAGCCCATTGAGTAAACATAAATACAACAACAAAATGCGTACACACAAGTAATTGTCATTGGCAATTACGACACAATATCATGCTAGAAACCGGCCCAATGATGGAAATTTTCATCATTCGCGATTGATGACACGATTGTAGTATGCCGATGACATTAATCGGACACACAGTACTAATATCATAATACGATTATGACACAATCCTAATCGACGGGAAAAAAACACACTCGTGTGGACCGTGTCTTAGTCCCAACTCAAATCAGTATGAAAATCAGTGCTTTAAATCCACCAAGAAGAACATCAATCAGTATGAAAATCAATCTTATAAATGAAACAGTATGGAAATCAGTATTTGAAGAGCTTAGTTTCAAAACCCCTTACATCCACTTCAGAAATTTTGAGAAAACATTAATAAATAAAAAAAAATCATTGATATAAGGGGGGTCTGCAACAAAAGCAGTTTTTGATGGGATGCCTGGGTAGGATGAGCATCCCGCCAAAAACTGCTTTTGTTGCAAACCCTCTTATATCAGTGATTTTTTAGATGATTTTTTGATGTTTTCTCAAAATTGCTCAAGTGGATGTAAAGGGTTTTGAAACTAAGCTCTTCATTTGTAAATGAAAATCAGTGTGAGAGTAAGTAAATATGTGAGAAGTCTTTAAGATAAACCGGTGTGAAAAACCAAGTATTTTTGTTTAAAAATATCAGTGGAAATGAAGAGTGTTTTTGACATCAGTGTGATTAGTGAAGTGTTTTCATGATCATGATATTAGAATTAAGACAAAAGAAGACTTGCTGTATACAGTGGCATGCCAAACTTGAGGGTCGGAACAAAAATCACTGAAAATCAAACTATTTTGGGCAAAAATGCAGATTTTTCCTCCCCAGATTTTTCTTCCCTCATTTCCGACTTTAAAAAAATCCCTGGTGCCAACACTGACTGTATACTTATAAAGCTTATGATTGCTTTTACAAATTTTGCAAAGTCTGCTGGAAGCCACCAATGCAGATCATACCAGGGCAAGATAAACTTCAAAATTCAAAGTTTCCAATCTTCTTTATTGAAACAAATCTCATAATTTTAAACTAAAAACAACAAAAATGTTTGTTTTATTACAATTTTCTTGCAATATAATCAATACAATACAAGTCTTCTTTTTCCTAATAACATTACATCGCTGGGTGGGAAAACCTCATATGTATTTTTAGCCCTTGAACATGGATAAAGCCTTGTAGGTGTAGACTTTATATTGAATAGTTTGCTTTATCCATGTTCAAGGGCAAAAAGTACATGCAGGAAACATCTCATTTTTACTTTTGGCCCTGGAAAATGGATAAAGCCTTGTTTGTGTAGACTTTACATTGATATGTTTGCTTCATCCATGTTCAAGGGCAAAAAGTACATACAAGGTTTTTCCCACCCAGTGACGTTAGCATGAAAACATGTTGATGTAAATAATGAAAACAAGTTGATGTAAATACACAGCAAACTCTGATTACATAGAGAGCGATCACAAATTTGGACCTTGAAATGTTTTTTGAAACCATACAACATGCCTCACTATACATTTGCTTTCCTGAAAATCAAAATATAGAAAGCATATTTTCATTTCACATTCAGTTCTGACATTACGAAACTCACGCAGACCTGTATCTGTTTGATTCATACATAAATAAACTGGTCCAAGTTCCACAGATGGCACAAAAGAGGTTGACATTGTAAGCATTAGTTAACTCTGTTAGTTCATCTATTTATGTAATTTATCATCATCCAGGAAAATAATTACAAAATTATCAACAACGGGACATCGGGGATAAGATCATTATAGTTTATAACAAGTTTCTTCAGTGGTATGCTGATCTGGCACTGTTATAGTGTAAACAGGGAGTGGGGTTCTGATTGGCTAATTGGATTATGTCATCATCACATCCGCACCTCATTCGCCAATCAAGCTGCAATAGCATCACGTGACACAGGTGTGACCTACTTCTTTTTTACGCAATAATCAGTGATGCCAACGCCGCGCCTTAGACGCACAATTGGGGTACTTGCCGCTACTCAAAAATGCATGCCGCTACTTGTCTAAAATTGGGCTACTTTTGCCAGTCTCAGGCCGCGGCAGTAATTTGATGTATTTTCCTTTCAATTTAGCTGAAGTACCGGAAGTTATAAAGTCGAGTGCTTTTCCGCCCAATTGGGTGTTTTGCGCCCTAAATTTGGGTAAATCCGCCCAAATATCTGGTATTGGGTGCTTCCTTGGAAGATTAAAAAATTGGGCTACCTGAGAATCCTTTATCGCGGCCTGGCAAGTCAATGCGCCGCGCCTTGACGCTGAAAAGTTTTGGCAACACTGGCAATAATCAGAAAGAGCAACCGGACACTGCTGAGGGACCTTGCTGAATACTATAGTGAACAGTAGGTAAAGCCATCATTACCCTGCCGTCATGTATCCTGCCTAACTGGAACACTACTGTTTGCCCATCATGCATGATTCTTGCACATTTAAAAGTTGCACAAGTTCAGCATCATGTAGTTCATGATGCTGGACAAGTCGGGGTGCCTATGACTGTTGAGATGTCGACTTGATGGTCGCCAGGACCCCCCAGCAGCAGCCCTTATGCATGTACCAAATTTGTAATCCCTTGTGTAGGTTTTCATTCAGGCTACACACTGTGCAATGAATAATCAGCCAAGTTCAGTCGGGGGGCTGATAACATCTATAAATGCACCTGTGTTGATATAAAGCTTTCTCATGGCAAATTTTCCATCCAGGAGAAGGAAAACATACAAGCATTGTATGGATTGGAAACCTTGCTCACTGCCAGTATTACAGGAACTCGAACCTACGCCAAAGCAAACTTTGTTTAAAGAGTCCTAAATCTTGCCAAAGGTCAAAAAATTAATTATAAAAAACAACCTGCTCTTGTCAAATAAATTTATACTGTAGACAGAACTGGTGTATATATGTGTGACATATGGCTTGTGGGGCGAGTCTGGTTTATATTGCGTGTGACTAAATAAGAGCTAAATACATTTCTTAATAATAATAGTTCATAAATAGATGAATAAATAAATGATGATAATGTCAAAGGTTAAAGGTTACACAAATGTCACCTCTTTTGATAGCCATCAATGTGATGAATGCTCTCTTACCCCCATGAGATGGAATGGCTGGTGCTGCTTTTCCTCTTCTACTTTGTCTAGGAACCTGTGCATATGGTACGGATGGTGTGTTCTTACGTGGTCCACGATTTTCTCTGTACTGAGGATGATTCCTGGGCTGCCCATTACCCTGGTATGCATTCCTACGATCAGCATCTGTTACGTTAACCTGTCGGATTCCTGGTCCTGATAGTGACAAATTGTAATACTATTAGTATGCACAAATTCTGGTAAATTTATTTGAAAGTTTATTAGCACTTTTCAAAACTATAAGAAAAGTAATTGGATAAAATTACCAACAAAAGTTTCTTCTTTAAGAAGCTGTTTCCAATAAGAGCTACAACTATCAAAATAATAAATATTTTAGACAAACTTTCAAAAGGCTTATAACCCCTTGTACTTTCATCATAGGATGAAATTGAAGGATGCCAGGCCTATTAGAACATGAGTGTAATCAAAGATGTGTGCAAAGGCATTTAGTACATAGCTGCATTATATGCAGACTGCTAACAACCACAGTATAGAAACCCAAGCTTGCTAGATGCAGACCAACACAATCATCTGAGTGACATGGAATATAGCCATATCAGCCCTCTCCAATATAATTCTTTCTATTACCCCAACTGCCCATTATTCAGAATCGCATTCTCTGATTTGGTGCCATAGCACATTCTATGTATAGCATTACGCTTAGTTACGCATACAACATAGTCCATGATATACACTGTCGATACATTATGCGTCTTTACCTAGTTGTAAATTATTTTTGAAAAAAGAAAAAAAATAGATATTTTCTCTTTAAATTGCTCTATTTTTTGCAGTAAAAGAATAGAAAAAAAGATTGCTGCCTTATCATCCTTTACACCCAAATTATTTAATGTTTTTACTGCCTCTTGACACATTGGGCTATTCCATTTAAAATCCACACTAACCCTGTGGAATATTTGGCAAAAGTCTTCCACAGAGGGAGTATGAGTTTCAAATAGAATAGACGATTGGGTAGCTTCCATTTGAAATACTCGCTCCAGTTGTGGAAGATAAAGGTAAAGCCATAATACGGGAAAGTATGGGTTTCAAAATGACCCTGACCAATTACATTTGAAAAACATACTCCCCCTATGGAACATATATTCAAAATCTTCCACAGGGGTAGTGTGGATTTTAAATGGAATAGCCCAGGTAAATGAATTTGGCATTACCCTTTATTTCTTAATGCTCTGCCTGCTAGCCATGCGCTTCAAAGGAAAAAGTTCAAGTTTTGAAATTTTTTCTCAAAATATCAAGAGCTATCTTAAGAACTACTCAACCAATACTAGGCTTGTTGGTACTCATTTTAATGCAATTTTCATGCTGATTCCAAATATTGGCACGAAAATTTACATTTCTGAAATTTTTGAATTTTTAAACAAAATTTGAAACATGTTGTCTGCAGTCGACACCCGCATGAAGAGAGTTAATTATATCTACATCAATCCACCAATCATTAACTCATGCTAAACTTACTTGAGTTACGAGGCATTCCGCTCCCAATTGAAACCGTGAGGACCTTTCCAGATGGTTTGATAATAGCTGCATCACTTTGGCCTTGAAGGAATCGGATCTGTCTGGTACCACCTCCACCCCAACCTTCTTTCTTTACCATGAAATCAATTCTAAAATATAACATGTAAAGCACATAGTCAGTTGTCTGATTCATGTATGATAAGAGTTTGCCTCAACTTCAGGTAATTTGTGAAATATCTACAAAGGAAATCCTATCAGGCATCTATATTACACCTTGTACCTTGATTTGTATCCTTTCTTTTCTGTTCTCAAAGTGCTGACTAAAGTGTTTTTCAGTGTCATGGGACGGACTACAATACTCGGCAGTGAAAATGTTGTGTTGCTCGCCTTGAATGAAATGACACTCGCCTGATTTACAATGTTAACCCTAACCGAACCAAACATCAAAAAACCTCAATTCACAAATCATATGCAAGTGCGGGTATCCCATGTGATGCGATTGCATCATCATGCGAACAGTCACATAGCCATTGAAAGCTGCTAGACCCCTGTGGCAAGGTAGGCCTGTGCACGGGTGTGGCACCTGAGGGGTCGGGGGTTCAAAATCGCACCCGAGAAAGAAGTTTTCTCTCCTTCTCCTTTCTTTCTTCCTTCCCCCTTGCCAAAAAGCAACTGGATCGTTAGGGCTAATGCTGTTTAATATATTAGTCTGATCCTTTTAAATTACTCGATTTGTGTATGTATAAATGATGAATTCAATGATAATTAACAAATTACAATACATGATTTTGTTAATCAATATCTAACAGATATGTCTACACTAAGACAACTGTTATGAATTAAGTAAATCAAGAGGAATTACCCAAATTTATGATACCAGTAATTAGATGGAACAACCAATCACAATGAATCCATTATTAACTACCTGCCTCTAAGAACTATTCTGATTGGCTACAGAGAGGGATATATGATGTACAGAGCCAATCGGAGATATTGTAAGAATAGTCAGTGGGGCTGAAGGGGACGAAGCTTAAAATTGCAAAGATATCTAAAAGCTCTATTTTGATTGGTTACTCAGACGATTGTATTATTTAATTAATCAATCAGGGACTGTGTAAGAAAGGCAGCAGTACCCACAGGATTAAGTCTATTGTTAACTTCTCTCTGCCCAAAATACTCACGAATCTGAAAACGCGCACTGCAGCTCCCGACCTGCTGTATCCCTGTACTTCTTGCTGAGAACTGTGAGGAACTCTGTCTTGAACATGGATTCTAGACAACTAGCATATTCATCTTGAACATGGATGACAAAGAAGTTGTCTTGTAGAGTACTGTGAAATAAAGAAAAGATTGGTTCTAATTAAGAATCTATGAGGAAACTATAATATAAGAATTGACAGTAGTTTTCAGAGTCTGCCATATATTCTTGGTTATGCATAGATGCACATCAACATGTATAAACTGTTCTATATTTTAGTCACACTGTAAGTGGACTGACTCATATGGATTGATATAGAATGACATGCACACAGTTCGGCGCAGTAACTGTGCCAAGTGCACTTTGAGTGATGGGCAACTGGTGTAAGCTGATGTAAATACTAGTAAACGACAGCGTAAGTTGTGACTTTGATGTTGCACACAGTAATAAAACCAAATAATTTTAATTTTAATATCAATATTAATTAAGTTTTAATATTAATTAAGTTTTAATATATATATATATATATCGTCTGACGATTGCCTTCTAGGCATGAAACTCAGAGTAACGACTACCTATTCTGGAAGGTCTGTTCTTTGAATTTAAATATATATATATAAATATTATTTAAGTTTTAATGGTAACATTGCATTGTTTAATACTTCACATACATACAGTTCTGAACAATTAACAGCCGTGAATTAATTGATATTCCTTAAATACAAGAGATCAACTAAGCACCACCGGTTGATCCCAAGATCAAACCCATGGGCTATTCCAGTTGAAATCCATACACCCCCTATGGAAGACATGACCTTAATCTCTCAAACAGGGGGTTTAGATTTCAAATGGAGTCACCTATTCAGGTAACCCTATCTGAAATTCACACTCCCTTCAAATGGAGTCACCTATTCAGGTAAGCCTATTTGAAATTCACACTCCCTGTGTGGAAGATTAAGGTCAAATCTTCCATGGGGGTGTATGGATTTCAACTTGAATAGCCCAATTTGGATATGCCACCTTACCTGAGTGAGATTCTATCTATTGCTTGAAGTGGTATCTTACGCTTTAGTACATCTTTTATAACTCCCTTTTCTGGACCTTTCTTGATTTGTTCTCTGCCAATCAGGTAGATGTTCTTACTGGATAGCAGTAGATCTCTTTTGGTCACCTGTCAGGGATGTCATATTTATCGGTTAATAAATGCATATAACTTGTGTAATTGTACAAAATAATGCACACATACTGATATGTTGATGTGTATAATGCATGAGCATGTGTATATCATACACAAGAAAAATCCCAAGATTTGTGCTAATTTAATAACAAAATTGTCACTAAAAATGTTAAAAATGAATGCATCCGAAAGAGTGCGCACACATGCAATTATACAATATTCAAGCACATCTCATATTTTAATAATGTTTGCTCTGATTGGTTCTTTACTATCTAGGAGTGTATTCCAATTATTGAATGGGATGAAGGGTAAATGTGGCTTAATGGTTAAGGCGCGAGCTTCATAATCAAAAGGTTGCTGGTTCGAGCCCCAACACGGCCAGTGTCTTGCATCCTTGGGCAAGACGGCTTAATTACCAATTGCTTCACTCCACCCAGGTGTAAAATGGGGAGCTGCTGGGGGGTAAGCACAATCTAAGTCAGCTGAGAGTACCTGTGCATCAGTTACGGACTTATTGAAGCGGAAATGATTCTGATATATCCTAATGGCAGCGGAACAATTGTTGAAGTGTGCTGGTACTTAGGTGTAGCGCACATTAAATCACTGACATTTATTTAATTATTTAAACATTTCTCTTAAAAGAGAAATAAAAGTGTGTTCACTTTACCTTGAACCTCCTATCGTACTTGCTGACCTTGTCAGCAAACTCAATACGCTCTCTTCTTGCAACGAGAGCTTGCAGCGAATTGTTGTGTTCATAGCCGATGTAGTCTCCAACGAAGTTACGATTGAGTGTATAGCGTTGCCTCTCTTTCTTTTGGTACAAGATATCACTAGCTGCAAGAATCAAACAAACACAAGTATTATGGTATAATTCTTATATCCCCTATTATATGCACCCTGTGTTTTAGGCCTATAATTAGGGTGGAATATGGTTATACTTGTGCGCAGGGTATTCCGGAAGTTTTTAAAATCATCAAATTCTGGGATAATCTTCAGAGGGTGCACACTGCCCCATATGCCACCCCCAGGTTTGTCTGCAACTTGGAGTACTATAAACACATTTTTAAACACTTTTCTACAATTTATCTACTCTATAGAGGTTTCCGTGTTCTATAAGCTGCATATCCTATCAGCGACTGCTATACCTTGTTTAAGATTTTCAAAAGAAGTACCTGCATGTGCAACCATGCCTGTTTCAAAAATAGCCCGCCAAAGTCATGCAGGTAACTCCGAGGTCGTGCATTGAATTGGTTTGAATGAGGAATACTACAGGAACCAGCACCTTTTGTTAGAAGTCACACATGAGTGACGTGGATAACCTCTATTGTTGTTGGACAAAATTCTCCATGAATTAGCTAGATATTTTAGCCTACCTTGTTCTTTTAGTCTAAGGTAGTACTTGTGAGCATTGTATCGTCTGAAAGCCTTCTGCAGTTTGCGAGCATAGAAGTCATACTTCCTTTCTCTCTGCTCTTCTAACAAGAACAACTACAAAAGGAAAAAACATAAACAAGGAAACCTTTGTCACTCGTGTATTAGCAAAATTATGTGGTACTATAATAATACAAACATTTAGATGAAAAGCAAACATATTGCATTTACACTGGGCTGTTCAGGTTTAAATCCATACACCCTCTGTGGAAGACATGACCTTAATCTTCCACACAGCGTGTATGAATTGCAAATGGGGTTATCTGAACGGGTGACTCCATTTGAAATCTACACCCCCTGTGTGGGAGATTAGGTCATTTCTTCTAATGGGGGTGTATGGATTTCAACTGGATAGCCTAATGTGGACAGCCCCTATCATGGTGCACTTTATGTTCCAAATGCACAGGGACCAGAGGATGAGTTAAACCTGTGGTATAGCATTTGATTAAGGGGCACCAAGCCTGATTTGATTTGATTTCAAATTATAACTCCCTCCATCCCCTTTGATGCAATGTCATTGATTTAGACATTCCCCAGAACTTTGCCCAATTTTAACATACCAATTTTGTGAATGTTTAAAACAACATTATATATTATCATTTTTGTGTAGCATTTCAATTCTGTGAATATCAAGTTATAAAGTAAATAATAAGATATATTTGTATAGCTCAAATATCACTTCTAAGAATATCTAATGGGCTTTACAATATACTCTCCGAGTTTGTCACTACAGCAATTCCAAAATATAAACTTCACAAATCTGACATGATCTGATCTTTGACAATTCTGATTTGAACTAAAATGCTTTTGCAAATTTTTCTTTACATAGGGACAGAGGAAACCAAAACGTACTGAAGTCCTTGAATAAATTCATCAGGTCTGTAAATTATCCATGACATTAAGAATTTCATCTGATCAAGACCAGTTCAAAACTTAGGTTTTTCTGAATGTTTCATCAAAAAAGTGCAGTGCAGTGATTTATAGTGCACTACGCACAGGCACAACATCTAGACGTTGATCCACAAGCCTCAGCACACTTTACCAACCATTGGTTGACTTCATCAGCAGTGTTGCTGTTTGGAAGTGCTGTGTGATATTGAACTGGTAACTCTAGAAGTTGGAGCAGCATCACCTCCTGTGTCAAAGTTCTTATGCAACACTGGATCGCATAGATGTGAAAGTTGGTAGGCCCCTTCGTCAATATCACACAGCACTTCAAAACAGCAACACTGCTGATGAAGTCAACCGATGGTTGATGAAACGACCAGAACAACGCAAGTTTTCAACTGGTCTTGATCAGATGAAATTCTTAATGTCAAAATGTACTGAAAACAAACATTACCAGATGAAATTAAAAGATATGCTGGTTTCCAGGTGACAACCATAAGATGTACATGATGGCATCCATATTACATGAAAATTACTTGGTACATCACAAAACCAATTAATACAGAGACTCCAATCTCACTCTGATACACAATGACAATGTACTTACGGACTCGGGAGCTTTGATGAAGACCTTTGTCTTTCCTAGCTGCCACTGGTCAGGATCCATGTTGACGGCATTCATCAAGTGCTTGATACCAGATCTGACATCCCCACGCCATCGTGGCCATGTCTCGGGGGTCAGTAGCGCATATCTGAAAATATTTTTCCCATCGTTTTATTCATACAATTGCAATATTAGTAGAACATGTATGCGATATTCATAACACGGTACGTACATGGCATATGGGATGGTCACACACATCAACAGGACTGACCTCAGGCACGATTGACAGAGTGACACACATTGGCGATATAGACGCTGGAATTAAATAGCAATTTTCTTTGTTTTGCCTCATTTGTTCGACTCAAAATTAAAAGGGGGGGGTTGTATCTGACAGTGAAAACTAACATTTTGTGGAAAAGAAATACAAATTTATTTCTGATGGAAATGTTATAATATTGCTTAAAGTTACATTACCTCCTAAGAAACTTGTCAAATTCTCTGCGGTACGCAAATCCAGCACGTCTGACACGAATGTTCTCTTTAAGCCCCAGGTACTCCACTTGATGGTATACTCTACAAAACAAGAATATTACACATATAGAGTGTCAAATACATAAAATAAAGACAATTCTTAGTCAGTGGGAGTGGTCTGGTTCGTAGACACATAATCTGATTGGATGATCGCATTATTTTGGGTGCCGTTTATCAAGCTGTAGACGACCCCACGTCATTACAAGTGTTGATAACCCATAACACGTTTGTAGAGGTTCGCTTATGTATCGCGTTGTATGCGTAGACTAGTGCAGAATAGGCGCACGCGCTAGCAGTACGCGCAACAGAATACGTAAAGTTGTAAACAAGTTTTGTTCATTTTATAATAAGTGGTGTGTTTATGACGGTAACTTAGTTTTTGCTTAAAAATAGTTTACAGTTATTAAAAAATAATATTTAACCGATTAAGAATGAGAATAAACGATAGGAATTTTTGTTTTTACTATCCTCTACCTATGATAGATGACACAGCCAGGTCCAATATTTTTATTGTAGTGGATGCTGGCATCCACTACTCAAAATATTGGACCTGTCTGTCGTCTATCACACGGTAGAGGATAGTAAAAACAAAAAAAATCCTATTGTTTATTCTCTAAATATCAAATGCATTGGAGACAAAACAAACTCAGCTAAGTTCAGTGGGGGATATGGACCTTGAAGTTCTTGCAAGTCAAAAACACTCCTTAGGTTTCATACAACTGTTTGGTTTGATTTGTTCGGGTTTTGACAACCCAGGATAGACCAAGAAAGCCTCTATTGAAGCTTATTTCCATTGGGGTCCATTTGAAAACTGGGACGGGTTCACCCTACTCTTTTCGAAACTGGCTGCGAGATACATGTACAGGTATGGCTCTCTGCACACAGGACCGACGGCTTAGCGTCCCTCCGAAGGACGGAGTACTTTCATGATTCATTTACCTAACTCTAAATGAACCGTGGGGAGAGCAGAAGTCTGAAATGAATCTACAACGTTGCCAATTAATTTCAGACTTTTTTTTTCCAAGTCAATATCCCAGCAAATTGCCACCGCCGAGAATTGAACCGGGACCTTGTGCACCAAAGGCAAGTACCCTAACCATTGCGCCACGCTCTCCCGATGTATAGGTTGACACTACCTTACCTTTTCTCTTCCCAGTCTCTTGGCCTCTTGGTCTCATTGGGTTTGATACATCTGATATAGTGAGGTTGACACTTCTTACCTTTTCTCTTCCCAGTCTCTTGGCCTCTTGGTCTCATTGGGTTTGATACATCTGATATAGTGAGGTTGACACTTCTTATACCTTACCTTTTCTCTTCCCAGTCTCTTGGCCTCTTGGTCTCATTGGGCTTGATACATCTGATATAGTGAGGTTGACACTTCATATACCTTACCTTTTCTCTTCCCAGTCTCTTGGCCTCTTGGTCTCATTGGGTTTGATACATCTGATATAGTGAGGTTGACACTTCTTACCTTTTCTCTTCCCAATCTCTTGGCCTCTTGGTCTCATTGGGCTTGATACATCTGATATAGTGAGGTTGACACTTCTTATACCTTACCTTTTCTCTTCCCAGTCTCTTGGCCTCTTGGTCTCATTGGGTTTGATACATCTGATATAGTGAGGTTGACACTTCATATACCTTACCTTTTCTCTTCCCAGTCTCTTGGCCTCTTGGTCTCATTGGGTTTGATACATCTGATATAGTGAGGTTGACACTTCTTATACCTTACCTTTTCTCTTCCCAGTCTCTTGGCCTCTTGGTCTCATTGGGTTTGATACATCTGATATAGTGAGGTTGACACTTCTTATACCTTACCTTTTCTCTTCCCAGTCTCTTGGCCTCTTGGTCTCATTGGGCTTGATACATCTGATATAGTGAGGTTGACACTTCTTATACCTTACCTTTTCTCTTCCCAGTCTCTTGGCCTCTTGGTCTCATTGGGTTTGATACATCTGATATAGTGAGGTTGACACTTCTTATACCTTACCTTTTCTCTTCCCAGTCTCTTGGCCTCTTGGTCTCATTGGGTTTGATACATCTGATATAGTGAGGTTGACACTTCTTACCTTTTCTCTTCCCAGTCTCTTGGCCTCTTGGTCTCATTGGGTTTGAAACATCTGATATAGTGAGGTTGACACTTCTTATACCTTACCTTTTCTCTTCCCAGTCTCTTGGCCTCTTGGTCTCATTGGGTTTGATACATCTGATATAGTGAGGTTGACACTTCTTACCGTTTCTCTTCCCAGTCTCTTGGCCTCTTGGTCTCATTGGGTTTGATACATCTGATATAGTGAGGTTGACACTTCTTACCTTTTCTCTTCCCAGTCTCTTGGCCTCTTGGTCTCATTGGGTTTGATACATCTGATATAGTGAGGTTGACACTTCTTACCTTTTCTCTTCCCAGTCTCTTGGCCTCTTGGTCTCATTGGGTTTGATACATCTAATATAGTGAGGTTGACACTTCTTATACCTTACCTTTTCTCTTCCCAGTCTCTTGGCCTCTTGGTCTCATTGGGCTTGATACATCTGATATAGTGAGGTTGACACTTCTTACCTTTTCTCTTCCCAGTCTCTTGGCCTCTTGGTCTCATTGGGTTTGAAACATCTGATATAGTGAGGTTGACACTTCTTATACCTTACCTTTTCTCTTCCCAGTCTCTTGGCCTCTTGGTCTCATTGGGTTTGATACATCTGATATAGTGAGGTTGACACTTCTTACCTTTTCTCTTCCCAGTCTCTTGGCCTCTTGGTCTCATTGGGTTTGATACATCTGATATAGTGAGGTTGACACTTCTTACCTTTTCTCTTCCCAGTCTCTTGGCCTCTTGGTCTCATTGGGTTTGATACATCTGATATAGTGAGGTTGACACTTCTTACCTTTTCTCTTCCCAGTCTCTTGGCCTCTTGGTCTCATTGGGTTTGATACATCTAATATAGTGAGGTTGACACTTCTTATACCTTACCTTTTCTCTTCCCAGTCTCTTGGCCTCTTGGTCTCATTGGGTTTGATACATCTGATATAGTGAGGTTGACACTTCATAAGTCTCTCTACCAACTTGTTTGCTTGAGTCTGCAATAAAAGGATCAAATGGCAAGACAATGTAGAAGAATTATATTGTTTTCTTCATCAAAAGATCTCAATGTGGCAGCAGAGGGAAAACTTGTCAATAAAGAAATACATGTCTTAAATATAGGCCTTGCGGGAGGGGGCACACACTGAAAAATGGGTGACAAGGCTGTGGAGGGCACACTGAAAATGGGTGACAAGGCTGTGCAGGCACATTAACCCCAATTTTTCTTCTCCCTCTCACCCAGTTTTTTTGCTGTCATAAAAAAGATCCCCTTTTTAAATAGTTCTAATTTGATTTTAGATAAGCTATCACCGAATTACTGCCCCTCCTTTTTTTTCCTAAAATAACCACAATGTTTTCAAAATTTTGCTCCATTTTTAAAATAATTTTTTATTTCTAGACTGTTATGGCCCAAAATTGGTCAGATCCCACTGAATGACCCCTCATTTTAGGGCTTCTCACTAAATGACTGCTTTTTTGATGTCATATCTCTCACCCTAGTTTTGCTGTCTGTACCCCCATGGGCCTGTTAACTTACCCTAATCTTAGTGGCAGATGTTGTAGGTCTTGTCCTGGTTGCTCCTCCCACCTTCTCTGGAAAGATACTTCTTATGAAGTTGCTAAAATTTAAACAAAATACAAGACAACATTCATTGCAAAGTAATAATAGGTATATCACCTCAAAAATAAGGGCAGCAGAAACACGTTATTTAATGTTTCTACATGAATGACCTTTATTAAAGCATCAAAAATCAAAAAACCGAATTGAAATCGGTCAATGCATTGTGACGTAGTGTCAATTTTAAGATGCTCATAAATGGAATGAAAATCTGCCACAAATTGCTATAATGACAAAATTGGCACATTTCGAGATTTTGAAGGTTTATTTGGACACTTGCTTGAAAAAGCAACGTTAATTTAAGTATCACAGGTTAATTGCCTATCTTTTTTAACTTCGTCAAAGAAAACAAAATTAAAAAATTTATCATTGAATAATTATAATAAATTAACCAAATATACTATTTTAGCAATTCCGGCCAATCTGCAGACAAATTAAAGTTGAAAAAATGACTTAGTTCAGCTAATTAATATGCAAAATTGATGCCAAAAGAAAACCGTACATGATATCAGGGTGCGTTTTTTTCACAAACATATGTATACAAAGTTCTTTCAATTGATAACAAAAAAATACACAAAAAGTAATCAATTATGCAAATTAGCTTATTACAGCTAATTATGTATTCATGATATTAATTATTATGTAAATTAGGCATGAGTAATTTTGGTTTTTTTCGATGTTTAATGAAAGTCTTCATTCATCATGAATTTGTCAAGTATGAACCTGTTATGATGTTGAGTAAAGAATCTGCAGTTAATTACTTTAATATAATACAAAAAACAAACTTTGGCATTTTGACGGTGTCTGGAATAGAATTTTCATTTTTTCTGTAAATATGGTATGTGTCACCATTGCTCAAAGCCAAATCCGAAAAGTAAAAATAAAAATTCATTTGCAATGAGACTTTAAATTAACATTTTAATATCTGGATTAACATGGGAAGAGAAGCGGTAAACGGAACAGCCCCTGTATTATACCGCGTATACAAAATGGTGTGGCCTTGGACACACACAATAACTTAGAACTATTGTGGTTTGGAATATTACTCCTTTAAACTCACTTAAAAATGTTTTTTTGTTTCAAATCGTTTTCCTCAAGTGTGCCATTCGTTGTCGACGGAAATAATTTACATGCTTAGAAAGATTAGTATTTCAGCTAAATGGTGGTTGATCTTGATTTTTCAAAAGGCCTATATTTATTGATTTATGAGGGATCTTCAACAATCCATAAAAATAGGTAGTAGCTCTTAAACGAAGCAATATTTATTTAAAAAAAACCCGATGGTAGTCACAGAAAGGTTTCACACACCATATATCAAAAATTCAAACAATTGTGATAAATAGCACATATGAGGAAATTAATTTTTCGGCATGGATGTTTGCCAAAATTGAACAACTTTCATGCGCGCGCTTTTCAATTTACTGTTATGCTTGCATGCACAGTGTGGCAGAAGTATTGTGCAGCCACTGTGACATGCCTAGTAATAAGTTGAATATTAGAGTTATAAATTTTTGTCAATAATACAAAGCCCAACTATGCAGAGGGTAACTCACCCTTTTAACTCCCCTTTCTCTACCTCATCTTTTTTACCTGCCCTCTGATTTTGACAAGGATTGGGCACCACTAGATTCCATTGTTGAAAATTTGATGCTAAATAATATTACAAAATAACATGACATCTTTCATTCCATTAGCCTTTTCGAGATATGACGGACACAATAGGATGGCGCTGCATGAAGTGGGCGAAGTCTTTTGAATTTGCTGGGTTTTACCCAGATTGAAGACTGCCCTCCTTTGTTGTACGCCATACCTCGAAAAAGGCTAATTAGAGGCATGTTTTAATTGACCTGTAAGAACATAACACATTAACTTTAGGAAATTAAATTTTAAAGAGACCCAAAACTTAACCACTATTTCATTTTGCTTACAGGAAAGACATTTTGAGATATTAAATAATATCACTATTAAGTGCATGCGCTGCAACATGTCATATTAGCACTGAGATATTGGCAAATCACACCGAAATTAGTAACTATGATTTTCTGACGTCACTGTCTTAGGAAGCTATATGGATTATTATAGCAGGTTTTTTTTTTGTTACATGCTGCAATTGCTAGTATGATATGGGCATATGGATATTCTATTTAAAATTCACATCACCCTGTAGAAGATTTAGCTAAAGTCTTCCACAGAGGGAGTATGAGTTTTGAATAGAATATACAACTAGGTAACTTCCATTTGGAAAACTCACTCCAGTTGTGGAATATATAGGTAAAGCCACAATACAGGGGGAGTATAGGTTTCAAAATGATTAACCCTGACCAATTACATTTGAAAAACATACTCCCCCTGTGGAAGATATTTCCAAAATCCTTCCACAGTAGTGTGGATTTTAGATGGAATAGCCCATATGATACAGGGACAAGAAATTAGCTGTTATAGCCAAAATAATCATGAGAGCCAACTTGGGTACGCACTGATATTTGCGTCGAGCGTACTACGCAAATACCGGCGCTTACGGCGCAAACACAGCTTCTGTGAATTGACCAATCACACGGTCGTTGCTAGGCAAGGTCATGGTTCGGTCATGCATGTCGCGCGATCGTGTTATTCTATGAAAAGTACGCTGACGCAAAGGTACATCCTCTCATGATCGAGAATTTGTTGATTTGACTATAGTCACTATATTTTTTATAAATTTGTAGTTTTTGCTCACTTTTCACTTGACTGCATAAGTTCTATGAGGTCTGGAAATAGCACATCTCGGTTGCGTTCACAGAATCCATCTATGGCGTATTGCACCTGCCAAAAATACAATCATATGGTTTGAGTTACTGGAACATTCTGTATAGCAGGATATTTTTCAGTAATAAACACATCAAAAGAAATAAATCCCCCTCTCAACATGTTGTCATAACATTGTAAGGTTTCGTTTTGTACCAATAAAATAACTTTGAAATTATTATATGACTGTTTACTAAGTGTTGTGTGAAAATGAGAGATTTCCATGACTTCAGGGCTGAATGAGCCTAAATTGAAGGCAAAAAGTGCCCTTCTCAAAAGTCACAAAGTAGGCCTATGCTTGTCACAAAAGTTGATTCATGGCTTGTTACTAATGGAAAACCCCATCTGGTTGAGTGCAGTTTAAAATCCTCACCAAGTGAACATTTACTGTAATGTGTATCGATTCTTGATCATTCAGCCATGCAAATCCCCTTGGTGCAGAGTTCAGCACAGTGAGTTGTAAGATGGCCAGTTCAATTCCTTGTCCTAATACGCCTTACAGTTACCAAGCATAGGCCTACTTTGTGACTTTTGGAAAGGGCAGTTTTTGTCTTCAACTTGGGTTCATTCAGCCATGAAGTCATGAACATCTTTCATTTTCACACTTAGTAAACAATCATATAATTATTTCTAAGTACGTTTTATTGGTACAAAGTTTTACTTTACGATGAAATTTTCAGAGGGGGACTTATTTCTTTTGATGTGTTTATATATAAAAGGATTTAAACTTTATGACCCGATTATTACGTCACACTTCCAAGAGCTCACAATCGGGTCATTCCGAGATCGTAATAATATCTGTTCACACAAAATAAATACTTCTCCCATTAATTTTGATCCCAGTAAATACCTTTCCAGCATAGTGATGTATAAGGAAGCCGTCACTTGTTCCGTTGTAATGTTTATGAGTTGCCTGCGCTCCAGTAAGCTTCTGTAAGAGTTTCTCATCGGCGCCCTCTGTCACCGCATGTAGGGTTGCACACACATCATCCAGGATACTCATTATACCTGGGGGTACCTGTATAGACAAAAAGAGATGAAAACAGTTGACAGGTGCAGTATATTGGGCTATTCCAGTTGAAATCCACACTACCCCTGTGGAAAATTTTGGAAATATCTTCCACAGGGGAGTATGTTTTTCAAGAAAAGCGTCGTCATGAACGCAGATGGTTGAAAACCAAACTAGAATGTGATCGTGAAGTATTTATTGAGAGCTGCAAAGCTTACACCCGACAACTAGAACAAGCGAAGCGTGATCACCATCGTAACAAGATCTCCGAATGTGATGATCGGCAATTATTTCGACTTGTCAACGACATGACGCGTCCTACTTCTGCGCCAATTTTACCACCACATGATGGCGCAAAAAAGCTGGCCAACAAATTTGGAACATTCTTCCAAAACAAGATCAAGAATCTCAGGAGTGCACTTGACAACTCGGACTCGCTCAACATTTCTGCTGAAATCTGCGACCAATGTGTTAGTGAGTTCACCGCATTTAGAGCTGTAACTGAGGAGGATGTTGGTAGCATCATATCAAGCTCGGTAATCAAATCGTGTCCTTTGGACCCGATCCCATCATCGCTGCTGAAAGACTACTTGGAGTCTCTTCTCCCAAGTATCACTCGCGTGGTCAATATGTCACTTATTTCAGGCGAAATGCCACAAGAACTCAAAGTCGCGAGAGTTGTTCCACTGCTCAAGAAATCTGGTCTAGCTTCAGAAGAACTAAATAATTATAGACCTATATCAAATCTTAAATTCATGTTCAAGACAATTGAAAAAGTTGCTGCTTCTCAGTTGAATTCATATCTTGATGAAAACAATTTGCATGCTCCAATGCAGTCAGCATACCGCAAACATCACAGCACTGAAACGGCTCTGTTGCGCGTTCAGAATGACCTGCTTTGTGCAGTTGATCAGCGTAAGGAGGCCGCTCTCATTTTACTTGATTTTCGGCTGCGTTCGATTTGATTGATCACGACATCTTGCTGCATCGACTGCGTCAACGCTATGGTATTGATGGCACTGCGTTGAAATATATGTCATCCTATCTGAAGGGCCGTTCTCAGTGCATTGATGTTTGTGGTGTCACCTCTGATGAATTCTTTCTTCATGAGGGTGTACCTCAGGGATCCGTATTGGGTCCACTCATATTTACCATGTATACTGCCCCACTAGGTGACATCATTTTCATCCTATGGGTTGAGTCATATGATTTATGCTGATGACACACAGTTGTATATAGTTCATGATCCATCCAAGCGTAGTGAGAGTATTGATATAATTGAGCGGTGTGTTTCAGATATTAAGGCATGGGCAGTTACCAATAAGCTAATGCTGAATGATACAAAAACTGAGGTTATTCATCTGTCATCTCAATTTGTCAAGACCCTGCCACTACCACCACTTACCATTGGTAATGCAGCTATAGATCCATCGACCTCAGCCCGAGATCTTGGTGTTGTGATTGATAGTGCACTTAACATGAAAGAGCATGTAAAAGCTTTAACAAGATCAGCCTCTTTTGCTATCTACAAGATTGGTAAGATCTGCAAGTATCTTGATAGTAAATCAACAGAGCGCCTTGTACACGGATATGCGTCAGTTCGAGACTAGACTGCTGCAACAGCCTTCTGGTTGGCCTGCCAAAATATGAGATTGCCAAATTGCAGCGCATCCAGAATTCTGCTGCGTCTAGTCTCTCGTGCAAAATATCGTGACCACATGAAGCCAGTTTTATACGATCTCCACTGGCTTCCGATTGAACAGCGTGTCGTGTACAAGGTGCTCCTGATTACTTTCAAGGCCTTGCATGATCTAGCCCCATTGTATTTAAAAGAATTGGTTAATACATATCAACCCACCCGCTCACTACGTTCCACTACACAAAAGTTGTTGAGTGTCAGAAAGTGCAATACAAAGTTTTATGGTGAGAGAGCTTTTTGTAATGCAGCTCCAGTCTTGTGGAACAACTTGCCTATACAACTCAGATCTGCAGATTCCATCAATCATTTCAAGAGTATTTTAAAAACTCACCTTTTTACCAATGCATTTAGTGATGTTTCTTAAACTTTTAAATTTGTTTATCTTTTAACCTAGTCTCCTCTCAGCTGGTTCTGAGTTTTATCTGGGTATCAGTTGTATATTTTTGATATAGTTGAAATGTATTTGTGCAATTAATCTTTGTAGTTTTGGTGTTTTTAATATATTGTAAAGCGCATTGAGATTTTGTATGTAATGGGCTATATAAGAAATAAATATTATTATTATTATTATTATTAAATGTAATTGGTCAGGGTTAATCATTTTGAAACCCATTCTCTTGGTCGGGCTGACGTCACAAATGGGAAATAGCCTTGTAAAACCAGAGTGCGCATGTGCAATTCCCCTTTCTTGAGCTGGTTGCTATGTGCGCGCTTGTGCAAAGGGGATGAAGGGGACAATGTTCCCGCATGTCCGACCGAGTGAATACTCCCCCTGTATTATGGTTTCACTTATATCTTCCACAACTGGAGTGATTATTTCAAATGGAAGTTACCCAATTGTCTATTCTAGTCAAAACTCATACTCCCTCTGGGGAAATCTTCCACAAGGGTAGTGTGGATTTCAGCTGGAATAGCCCATTATTTTTTTCACAATAACACAATTGCACATGTTTACTAACCTTGCTTTCCACAAGATCACACACAATTTTGTTGTTGAAGTAGTCAATAGGCTTCCATTTGATTCCCTCTCTCACATACTCTTCCTGTGAAAAAGAAGGAGAATGAAAAATACACAAGTGATTGTTATGAGATGAAAATGTAGCATATTTACAGCCAAAGAGATTAGATCACAGACTACTACAGACCAATTGCAACCAGTCAAGTCCCTGTGTTTTGTATGCTGTGAATTCTCGCATATTCATGAGGGCCATTTCTTCCATCTGGCTGTGTCTAACAATCACACCAGTGCTGCATGTCTTCGTGTATATGCAATAGAGCTTTGTGTCTTTACGCGAAAGACACTAATAATACGCAGTATGTGTGTAGCAGTTTCGCCAGTCGCATTTCATGGAACAATTGGCCCTCATTATCGGATGATGCCGAGACTTTGACTGGTTGCGATTGGTCTGTTATTTTTTTGTCCATATTGGTTTGTTATGTATGGAGAGCAAAATACTGTACCTCATTTATTGATAACATCTCAAAACCAACCACATGTTGCGTCTTTAAGCTTCAGCATTACAAAGGTTTGTGTAATGCGCTTTGCAAACACTATCCGCAAATTAAATTGCAGGCATAATGAAAACAAGCACACAGTTTAAATCAAAGTTTGACTAGTGCATGGCAGAATAATCCAGAGGTACACTATTTTACACAGAGTCTAGCCTCTTTGTGATTAGGTCCCAAAGAGATAAATCTCTAAAATCCAACTGTGGATCGCCACATTTGAGTTTTATTCATCTTTTTTGCTATCCAAGTGCATACATAACCATAAATGTGGTCAATTGCTATATAATGCATTATTGTGCTTGGATCTAAATTCATCATCAGGCCAAGAAAAAAAAATGTTTGCTTGCCCTCAAATGAATTTTAACAATTGGGTCGGTCGGTCGGGAATTCTTTTCTTTTCTTCTTCTTTTTTTAATTACTAGCAAACTTTACTGTTTGTAGGCTCAAAATATGAAAAATCAGACAATTTTGTTATTAAAATGAACCATCTAACATTACAAAACAACTAAAATGTTGAACACAAGCTCTAAAATACTTTCTTTTTTTACATCTTCCGAATACAAAAATTTGAAAAGAAAAAAAAAACTTTTTCAGGAATGTCCAAAAATAGGGTCAGTATTCTTTTGCACAGTAAATAGAAAAAAACCTTTTTTCTGATTTCTAAAATTAGGGTCGGTCGGTTGAGGCAAGCAAACACCTTTTTTTTTGGCCTCATTATCATTAGTCGTCCGTGGATAAGCTTCCTCCAATATTAGGCGTTTGTTTGACTGTCACAGCATCCTTCAATATCTCCCAGGAGGTACTGAACATATTATAAGTACAGTGTGTGCACACACACTACCCAACACACACCCATACCCCCCACGCCCAAGACCCTTAAATTTACACAGGCAACTTGTGGACATGAAAATTGATCTGAGAAAGGTTTTTTAACACAAGTCTCCACATACATAAATGACAGCCAGTGAAACAATGTCACTGACCATCCAGGATTTGAACCTGGGACCTTCGGATCACCGGACTGATGCTCTGCCAACTGAGCTAATGAGTCAGATGGAGAAGAGCAGTGATGTTATTATCTATATATATAGGCCTTCAGTTCAATACCCGCCCTCTATCATCTTCTCATCCAAGAAGCTTTAAGAAGTGATATTTCACTGTTATTGAATTTATGGATTTTATACACTAACAATTAATCACCACACTATGGACTTGACATTGACTGGGGGATCCTACAGTTGTAAAGGCATGTAACACCCTTTGGAATAGGTCTTGTAACTGTGGACATCCACAGTTGCAGGTGAAAACCGATGCACACATACACACACATGTACAGGGCTATTCCATTTGAAATCCGTACTTCCCCTATGGAAGACATAATCATAATATCCCACACATGGGGTGTATATAGATTTCAAATGGAGTCGCCCATTCAGGTAATCCCATTTAAAATGCACACTCCCTGTGTGGAAGATTAAGATCATGTCTTCCATAGGGGGTGTATGGCTGTCAAGTGGAACAGCCCATATAATACCCACCTGTTCAGCTTTCAAGGTGAGTTCTATGAAGATCTGCTGCAGCTTTTCATTGACAAAATTGATGCAGAACTGCTCAAAACCATTCTGCTGGAAGATTTCAAAACCATAAATATCCAGCACACCTATCGTGATTTCTACTCTGTCTTTCTGCATAGCTGAGTTGATGGACTGTATATGGTTATTGGAAGAAATTAAAGTAAAATAACTATTAATAGTTGAAATTAGATGATAGTTCGCTGTGGCTTGATTCAATTGCCATAAAAACTCAATAGTTAGTCTATGTGCTTACTATCGAGCGCTTTTGAAAACATGAAATTATGAAAAAGTCTGGTGCTTTACCAACTGAGTTTTATGGGGTCCAGACACACATATTAAAATCTCGCAGGTTTACTTGTTTCTATATAACTATGTGTATCGACGATTTGCTCAAAACCCTTTACACTTTTGTGGATTGGGCTCTTTATGTTTGCATGTTTTAAAAGCGCTCGATAGTAAGCATATATGCCAACTATCAAGTTTTTACGGTAGTTTAATAAATATTAGCAGATGAAGACAAATCAGCCAATAGATTTGGACTGATTTGTTTTCATGGGTTAAGTCAAGACTTAATGGACATAAATGAGTTTGAAAGAATAATCTTCCCCCTACCTAATCCACCAGTATTGTATAAAAAGTCCAGATTTTCACAAATACTTTACAAACTAGGGTACCGTATTCATTCCATTAACCACCCAGGGCGCTTATGAAAGTCATTTTTGGTGGGCGCTTATTTTTTACATTATTAAATAGTCATCAATCACCATCTGATAGTATTTAGCCCCCCCCCCCCCGCCCAAAAAAAGGTGTCTAGATAGGAGCCTATGTCCATCTGTTTACCTATGGCATCAATACAATTTTGAACTCTGAATTACATCAAACTTTGTGTTTTAAAAGCAGTTGCAGGTGGTTATTGACAAATATTATTAATTATCTATACATCTACCCACTATGAAATAGTGTCATAATTTCCCACATGTAGTCACTCGATAGGTAAAAGCTTAATGGAAATATTTTGACAGTACTGGATGGGCGGATTATAATATCACATTTTGCTTGTTGTATAGTCACTTAGTGGGCGCTTATAGGGGCATGGGCGGTTAATGGAATGAATACGGTGCAGGTTAAGTTTGTTATAGAAACCCTGTCTACACATATACACCCATCTCTTCTTGGGCAAGGAATTCTTAGAGAGTCTACTAACACACAGAATTAATATTTCATGAGTCTTAGTTAGCTCGTCAGTTTTAAAATTACTGTTAAACGTAATTAATGGGTCAGTTTCAGTTAATGCAATGGTCATTAATCTAAATCATCAAACAATGTTAATATTCTTTTAAGATGTTTAAAGGGGTGTACCAGATCAACATCCTCATTCCAACTGGCCGTATCGTTGATGAGATATTGGTATCATATGTGATAGACCATATTTTTCTCATTAGCATCCTGAAATTTGACATTCCAAATCAATGTATTTGAGAAGATCTTAAAATTGTGCAAGAACAGTGGTTTGTGGTAATCATACTATCAACATTTTCTCACCATATTGCATTGTGGGTCCAGCAAATTTTACTTTGACAACAAAATTGGGCCATGCACGAAAAATTATTTACAACAGCACACTCGAAAATGTTTACTGGTACCTTCCACAATGCAATGCAAGCGTGAAATCTGTGGGTTGCATCAAAGGGACAATATTTGACATTGTACCCAAGTTTGAACTCCATATCCTAAAGCAATTTGGTCATCCCCCTTTAAGATATGCTATGATAATTGTCTAGTAAATCAGCAATGTAAGAATGCTGTTAGGTATTACTAGAGTCCGAAGTTCTCCGTTTTGTAAATGTGTTGTTTTCCGTTTTCTTAAAATTTACCCACTCTAGAGAAATCCACCGAAGATGGCACTGAAGAATGAAGAATACACTGAAGAAAAAATGTAAACAGTATATTTCTATTTAGAAACACTAATCCAAAATGGCCATTCACATGCGAAATCGTCAGCATAGCCAAAGAAAAAAGTCATGAAACTGCAAATATATGACCCCTAAAGGCAAGTAATGATCAATTTGAAGTAAATTTCAGTGAAATATTTAATCGGTTTGTGTATTTTGATGAATGTACATTGGAAATTAGATCCGAATAAGCTTCAATTTTGCCTGTTGTTGCAAAATGCCATTTTCCGTTTTCTACTTCAAATTCCGTGAAATTTCTCCGTTTTCCGTAAAACGGAAAACTTCGGGCTCTAGGTATTGCCATACTTTGTGTCACTTTGAGTTGGTAGTGAATCTCTGTATGCGAGAGATTGTTCCGTTTGTGCCGCCTTTACATGCAAGCGTATCAAGCTGTGATTTCGAAAATTGCACACATGTTTCAAGGCTACGCAACATAAAACATGCAATGATGTCGCTACCAAAATCAAAGTGACACAATGTATACTATAGACAACATGCATTGCATTGTACATGCTCAAGAAGAGTATAAGTGATTTAAGTTAAGTGTATAACATATATAGGAACATATTCCATTAAGCATAAATGGGTTATTCCAGATGAAATCAATACATACCCTATATATGGAAGACATGACCTTAATCGCCCACACAGGGGGTGTAGATTTCAAAAGGAGTTACTCTTTCAGTAACCCCATTTGAAATTCACACTCCCTGTGTGGGAGATTAAGGTCATGTCTTCCACTTGGGGTGTATGTATTTTAACTGGAATAGTCCAATGAGCTGTACCATTGACATCAGACCAAGTTAATACAAGTTATTAAACAACATGCTTCTTCAAATATAATTTCATGCTTTTGTCTAATACTAGGTCAATCTCTAAATACCTCTACTAAAAAGTCAAATATTCTTGTGTGTACGGCCTTTGACAACGCATCTCTGGCATACGCTGCCTGTTCGGGATTCAGCGTCACCTGAACCGAATCCGATTGGCCGCCCCACTTAGTCTCCATCTGACGACTTATCAATTTGGAACTCAAGTATTTTTTGTCAACTCCAAAAAGAAACGCTGGATAATCCAAGACTGTGAAAGAGATTATGAAAAATTCAAGAAAAAAGAGAGATGCAAACACAGTATGATTATAATACGTACCGCTACAAGATAATCAAATATTCGTGTGTGTACTGCTTTAGCTAAAGCATCGCGAGCAAAGTTGGCTTGCTCCTTGTTGAGTTGCATCTGGACACTATCTGATTGGCTACCCCATTTGGTCTCCATGCATCGACCAATCATCTTTGAGCGAAGATATTCCTTATTAATATGAAATAAGTATGCTGGGTAATCCAAGACTGTGTGTTGGTCCAGTGGACAAAATTAAAAGGTGATTCATGCAGGCATGCAAATAAAAGAAAAGTGGAGCAAGTATAGCAATGTGTTAATTATTATATTAGGTGGTGCAAAATCATGGTTGTAATTAAATAATAAACAAAAGGAAATACAAGTGAGTAAAACAGAACTGAAGTAAGGGAAACAAATCAAAAGTTTGATTGCGTCCAATAAACGAAAGTACGTTTGGAAGCAGACGCCTCCCCTCCCAGTAAGATAAGTGTGAAATGTTGAAAATTTCAACCCAAGATGTCAACTTTGACCGATGTTTTGACTAGTTTTTTACAAACGTAATCAGACTATTCAACACCCTCACCTTTGATGAAGGAACATTCATTAATAGGATGTCATCAGACTTTTGGTTTGTTCCCTAATGCACAGTATACTTAATTTAATCAATTACATGTCCTGTATGTAATACCGTATTTCGTCAAATAAACGCCCCCGGGGGCGTTACATTTTCCCAAGGGGGGGGCGTTTATTTAAGGTCAATTTTAGAACGATAATTCCCGTTAAAATCATTAGGTAAACTAAAAACACACGCTAAAATGACAAACTATGAACTAGAAACACTGACTTCTGGCTCACTTCCGGGTTTCTGATCCAGATTTTCGCCAATTATTGACGCTATTATGGACCATGTGCGCAACTTGGTAAGTTTACTACACAAGATAGCATGGAAATATCGGGATTTTGAAACATCTTGGTTGAAAAAAGTGGTGGGGGCGTTTATTTGAGGGGGGGGCGACTATTTGACGAAATACAGTAGATATATAAACACATCACATAAAGTATTTACCCATTTCATTACAAGATAATGACTTAAAATCTATACATCACATTTTAAAAACTGAAATAACAAATAGAAACCCAGCAAATTTTCATGCCTCAATCATTTGTCTTAAGGGGGTACTACACCCCTGTGGTAAATTTGTGACTATTTTTAAATTTTTCTCAAAAAGTAATAACACACTGGTAAAAAAAATTATGTATATTATTGGGGCAAGGAATCTAATTACTACACTGAAATTTCAGTGTCTCAAGACAAGCGGTTCAGTAAATATGATAGGAAATGAGGTACATCCTAGCGGTACCTCATTTTCTATCATTAGTATCGAACCGCTTCTCTTGGGTCACTGAAATTTCAGTGTAGTAATTGGATTCCTTGCCCCTATAATATACATAACTTTTGTTACCAGCGTGTTATTAGTTTTTGAGAAAAATGCAAAAATAGTCACAAATTTATTGAGGGGTGTAGTACCCCCTTAATAGCCCAAAAATTGTTGCTATGTTGACTGAATTCAAAAGTTGTACTTAAACCCATTGAAAATATTGCTTTTGTTGCTAGATGCCTGGTTGTCATTGGTTATCACCGGTCATCCTTGACCAGTCACAAGTATGGTACACTGGCTTGAGTAGCTTGCAGTGCAACTTCTGAACTTGTATCTAAAAATTTAGAGCTATTCAGACAAATGAGGTATCAAAATTTGAGTAACTAAATTGGGTTCCCTTCTGCTATTTCAGTTTCAAATTAACTGCATAGAGTTTGAGTTATTACCTCGTAATAAAGGAGCTAGTTACTTTTTGTGATGTAATTATATGTACATAAGAGTAATTATTAGAAACCAAAAGAAAGCATCAAAATGAAGATAAAGTTATATAAGATACTCTTGGGATTTGTGGGTTAATTGTATGTATAAAACAAAAATATTGTGGAGACTTTCCACACCCGCACACACACCCCTACTAGTAAAGTAGTAAAGACAACTTAGACAAGCAACAACGACTTGTACAGCTGAAACTGTGGACCCGATTGAAGTTTAACAATCCAAATGAGACCTGACCTCAAAATACCAAACGAGACATGGTCTTATGTGCATTTTATGTTGTTTCCAACATGCTGGTGGGGGAAAGGGACAGAGGACATCCACTGTTGGTGTGTTTCCATGGTTTTTGGAAGTATCCATGTTTGCATCCTTGTTTAACATAATTGAGAAATGCACACATACTCAGCACTGCCACACACATATCTGCACTCATACAAGCACCCCGGCACTCACTACATGGGCTATGAAATCCACACACTGCCTGAAGGAGGACATGACCTTAATCTTTCACATGGGGGGGGGGGTGCATTTCAAATGGGGTTACCGGAATGGGTGACTCCATTTGAAATATACACTTTGTGGGAGATTAAGGTCATGTCTTCATTAAGGGTTTATGGATTTCAACTGGAATAGCCCATTTTGGCACTCACTATACTTTGTTTCACTTCAAATTTGATAGTGCGTAGGACTTAAGTGCGTATTTCGCTGGTTACATGCTAACCAAATATAGCGTATACACATAAATACAAGGGTGCTTTGTCGGCACGCTTTGGGGGCATGGTGGTGCAGCGGTACAGGCTCTAACCTTGCAATCGGAGGGTTGCGAGTTCAAGCCCCGGCGGTGCCATCGTGTTGTGCACTTGGTCAAGGCGCTTTACCTCACTTACCTCTCTCTACCCAGGGGTGAAATGGGGAGCTGTTAGGAATATTATCTATTGAGCACCTCCCAAAGGTATGAGCATGCCTTGGGCATTGTATGGCAGCTGACATATTCTAATGACAGCGGAATAAATGTAAAGCGCTTTGATACATGTGAAAGGCGCTGTATAAATGTCAACATTTTTTTATTTTTTATTTTACAGCGTGATCACATGGAGCACTGACATCACTACCAAACAAAGCAACACAAAGTATAGAATTCAAACTTAAATTGACACAATTAAAAAACAACCCACCATCTGTGCAAAGATGTAGTGTGCAATCCAGGTTAGCAAATGAACAACAAAAAGTGCATGGAATGTATTAAAAAATATATGCTGTAACAATAAAATACAACAACAACTAAAACAATACACAAAATCTGTAACAAAATAAAAGCCATTAGTGTTGAGGTTAGCCATTTTCAAGTCAGTTTTGTCCGAGGTGAAATGAATTTCTAAATATCTATGATATCTTGCAATGTAAAGAGCTTTCTACGATTTTGAAGGAATATAATAAGGAGTGCTAATGTTAGATGATTCAAGTAGTTTGGATTTGGGTAGATATGTGACCTGCTTCCACAAAATAAGTGTAAAGTTGTAGAATTTAACACAGAGTTAAAAAAGCGCAGTGATTTATAGTGCGCTACGCACAGGCACAATGCCTAGACGTTGATCCACAAGCCTCAGTACACTTTACAGGACTTACCAGGAGTACAGCATATTATGTCCCCATTCACAAAGGACATACCACTGACTATATAGGTGTCTTCAAACAAAGAACAGCAACTCAACAATAGGAACATCTTGAAACTCCCAACTTGCGACTTTACGCTCATTTAGTGGGAGCAGGTCACATATTATATCGTTGTGTCAGTGAGTAAGTGACATTTTGGGCAAAATTGTGTATGGATTATGAAAAAATAGATAAATGCACACAATTTAAACTATTTACAAGTCTTAGAAACAATTGAATATATGAATACAAAAGCCACCTAAGTCCATACTTTGGCCAAATTGAGTTAAGCATGGGAACTTGTTGCTATACATAGGCCTGTCATATGCATGAAAGAACAACTCAAATTCATTCTCTGTGTCTATTGGGCATGTGAAAAATAGCATGTATGAAAGAATCACCCAATTCCATGATTTGAGTCTTGTAACACATTGATTGAAATCCAGTATGTATAAAAGTCCACTTGTAACACATTCATTGCTAGAGAATGACTTTTGAACAAAAATGGGTTTAATAAAGGAAAGTGTGTGGTTTATATTACATGGCAGAATGCTTATCAACATTATACATACCTGTGTGCTTTATTTTGTATTATCTTACTAGTGGTAATCTCATTCTAACATTGTTGTCTTTGTATATGATTCAAAAAACCACCTAAGTCCAAAATTTAAAATGAACCCCACGAAGTCCCTGAAATGCTAATCGTCATACCTAATACAGGTTAATCCACTCATTTGCACGTAAAACTTACCATATTGACCAGGTAAATCTAACTGAAGGAATTAAAATGATACACAGGTTTTTCTCTCAAAATAACTTCGCATGGACTTAGGTGGCTTTTTGTATTCATGTATTCAATTGATTAAATAAAATAATTAAACCATTAAAACATGGAATGAGTAAAAAAATTAAACACAAAAATGCTTCTAAAAATGGACAAAAAATGCAGAAATGACGGTCTTGCAGAATACATTATTAACATAAATGTTCACTGCAATCAAAGATTACAATCGCTAAAACAATTAATTCTAAAAGGCAATAAGTCACTAATGTAATTCTTAATTGACTGCACATTACCAATCAACTAATTAATAAGCTCACCACAGTCTTTTGATAAAATTGGCAAGATATGAGTTTCGCAAAAATATCAACATGCATGAAAGTCATCTGTGTTGGAAATCATGACAGTATCTGCACATGAAAATAAGGCCTAACAAAATTTGTTTGATTGGCGTAACCCAACCTACCCTAAGAGTAGGCCCGACCCTGTTCTTCTTCTTTTTTTGCCAAAAAAACCCAAAAAATTAAAAAAAAAAAAAAATCCAAGGCCTTTTTCAAACACAATTTACAGCTAAAAGTTTTTAAAAAATCCCTACCTACCTACCCTAATTTTTTTAATGTTACGCCAATCAAACAATTTTTTAGGCCTAAGCACTAAGTAGTTGTTTTGTCTGTGCTGATATCAATGATTATGTAACATTTCCCTTTTACAAAGAAAACACACAAGTTATGTTAATGACACTGCATGAAAGCACATGATGCACATCCCAAACATCAAATACTGTAGAAATATTTATTTCTACAGTCTATGTATACATGAACAAGAATTATTCTACTGAATCACATGTTTTAGTGGCGTAACGTGGGGCATCATATTGGGGGGCACCGACCATGATGGGGGTGGGGCACTGGGTCTGATTGGGGGGGTGGGGCACAAGACATTCTTTGGCAATGTTCCTATGGGATTTTCTAAATTTTGCAATCGATTGGGGGGCACGTGCCGCCTTGCCCATGTACGATGTTACGCCACTGACATGTTTTGTATCGCTGCAAAGACAAGGTCAATAGATTAGTGTCAGATGGAAGGATCCATCTGCAGGTGAATCTCTGACAATCCTCTTTCATTAATGCTCTGCATACTATCCATAGGCTTCAACATAAAAAATCCAAGATTTGAGTTATTTTCTGAAAATATCAAGAGCTATCTCAAGAACCACTGAACCAATACTGGGCTTGTTTGTACTCATTTGAATGCATTTTTCATGCTGATTCCAAATATGGTCATGAAAATTTACAATTCTGAAATTTGTTAAGCTTTGAATTTTATTTTGAAACTTGTCGTCTGCAGTCACACCCGCGTGGAGAGAGTTAACTTACAATCTTCCTGCTGTACTACGGCATAATTGCCCTGCTCTACAAATTGTATATTGCCAAGATGAAGAATGCCTGCTACACACCAAAACACTGATTCCTGATCATCTTCTGAAATCCCAATTACTGACATTGCAGTCTAAATATGGAAAAACAGGGAAAGAGGGAAAAAAAGGAAATGGTTAGCGAGTTAGTGAAAGGCTGATGATATTCTGATAATGACGTTTTTCAAAGTTGAAAATCTTTTAAAAACCAGATTGTCTCAGCATCAGGGAAACTTGGGCATTCATGTGCAGCCAAGTCTGGACAATTATCCTATCAGTTCCACTTGAGCCATATCAAGTGCTCTTGAAACTTATGCTATTGATTTGGGTCATGGTATTGGAATGTTGTAGGAGTTGTTGTGTTGTTATAGCAACAATCCCAGATTCCTGGCCATTCAGATGGCACTTTAGTGGGGTGCAGCCAATCAGGTATCTGCTTTAATTCCATTTCCTTTGTTGTGTTCATACCTTTCTTAGTAAGCCACTTGCATTTGCTCCTCCGATCATGCTGGACCAAAAATCCCACCCACCCTCCCAGTAGCTGGAAGGGTAAATCAGTTATCTCATTTGTCAAAGATGCTTCAATGAAAGTATGTGTTGTGTTTTCCTGATGTCTTGAGACAATGGGCTACTGGTGATTCATTCTTCTTATTTTTATTCATTAATTATTCTATGATTTATTTTTCATAATTATTTCTCTGAAAAAAAGTTCAATCAGATAATCTTATTATCATTAATGCTCTGCGTGCTAGCCATAGGCTTCA
Source organism: Amphiura filiformis (assembly GCF_039555335.1). NCBI lineage: Eukaryota > Metazoa > Echinodermata > Ophiuroidea > Amphilepidida > Amphiuridae > Amphiura > Amphiura filiformis. The sequence goes on from NC_092635.1 coordinate 30,917,061, forward strand.
ACATAAAAAGTCCCCAAGTTTTGAGATATTTTCTCAAAATATCAAGAGCTATCTAAGGAACCACTGAACCAATACTGGGCTTGTTTGTACTCATTTTAATGCATTTTTCATGTTGATTCCAAATATGATAATGAAAATTTACAATTCTGAAATTTTTGAAATTTTTAAAAAAACTTGTCGTCTGCAGTCGACACCCTGCGTGGAGAGAGTTAATGATTATTATCAGCTTGCTGTCTCAAGAACTAGAGTAGGGGGTAGACTGCCTGCTTTACGAAATATTTTCAGATACCTTAGTATGGAAAGGAAAAGGATGCAAAGGACCTGAAAAAATGAGGAAAATTTTTGAGGTCCAAAAGTCCTCTGTAATCCGATGTATTTCCATACTAAGTTGTCACAAGGATAGTAATAATTAAGAAATAAAGGGTAATTCAGTATTATGTACAGCCCATTAATGTATCTGAGGCAGTAAAAATGTAATGGGTGAGGCACAGTCGATAACGGTTGAGGCGCGGCTTAACACATTATATGAATCATTATGCTTAGCATAATGTTTAAACATATGCTTAATACTTAGCATTAAATCATGTAACATCATATTTGTAAACAATTTCATCTTTTTGATTGTATATATAAGCTGTCACTTTATGAGGCACAAACATGAGGAAGGATGACTTTACTACAGATATCAGATCCTGTAAGGAATTTCCAGGATCTGTACCTTAAACCAGGTTTACAAGTTTCCCTTTCTACTGAAAGAGAAAGAGAGAGAGAGAGAGAGAGAGAACTCTAAAAATTAAACATTTTTGTGCTGCAATTATTTTCACACTTCATGCATTCAAAGCACCTACCACAAAAATAACAATGTGCAAATATATTACTTTTGTATGTAGTTCAATGGATGGCAGCTTAGAATCACAAATTTAAAAACAAGTGAAGCAGATCAAAGTTGGCAAAGTACGAAAAATTACACACATGAAAATTTCCGCTTTTGCAGTATACAGTAACCACAAAAGTACAAGTGCATTACTTGCTTAATGTGCACACAAATTTTCACTTCAATGATAAATTTGTTGATACTTTTTGAATGAGGTTGGTAAAATATATTGGTATCTGCACATTTAGATTTTGTAAAAGTGGAAAATTTAAATTTTTTGTGCTTTGCATTTTTTTGAACAGTTTCATTTATTTTTAAATTTGCAATTCTAAGCTTCCTTACTTTGACCTCTGACCTCTATACACATAAGGCAGTTTGGCACATTGTTACTTTCATGGTAGCTGAATTACCTGGAATGCAAATAGCTTAAAAATTAAATGCAATGCAAATATTTCCACGTTGACAGCATTTGGTCACTGTGTCCTCCTGGATGAGACTGGTCATCCAAGTTTGTGACCAGTGAGCCTTTTTTGGAATACTTGACCCCCGGGATTTGACCCTTGGTTCATTCTTTCTTTATGTTAACTCTCCGTTGTGACTGAAAATGGAATGTATGTCTATTTGCATCAAGACTACTTAGTATATAGGTTATGATATCAACTCATTATGTCTACTATCATAGTGAAATTTCATTCTTGTAAATCTCCAATTCTTGTTAGCATTTTCAGAGGAGGGAGTTCTCTATTTGTACGTGAATTTTACCCCGAAGTGAAGGAGCAAATGTATATTACATTTTAAAGCAAAAACATTGAATCATTTACATTTCCTGCTGGGGAACAATTACAAATATGTGAAATAAAAGTTGCTGCAAAAATGAGACATTTCACTGTGTCTTGTCTTGATACTAGAAGCAGGAAGTTTAAAAGAGTTTCTGACAGGAAACAATCTTATCAATTGTGCAGCAAAATTAATCCCTACAATTACTCAACAATTACTGGATTTGATCTTGAATTGAAACAATTGTTCATAAGTTGGAACACATTGCATAGTCATTTGCATATCAATTGCCAATGAGAGTAATTAATTAACTATTAATTTGGATTTTCAACTTTTGATGTCTATGTTATTATGTTGGCAAGTACTGAAAAATAGGAAGCTGGCTTGACATAAAAAACATTCCCCTTTTGAGTAAGACATTTTTTCAATTCAGATTTTTCAATTCAAAATTATATACAAAAAATTACCCCCACTTGAGCTTTCATATATTTGTCTATTATTGTTGAATTGTCTGAAAAAATTGTCTGATTTTGGGAAATGGTTTACTAAAATACCCTAGAAATTAGTTTTTTTTTGATGAAAGCGATGAAAGGCAGATGCCCTACACAAAAACATTATTTGAAGTTTGAGCAACTATATTACTGATACAGGCAACTTTACAAACAAGTATTATTGTAAGACCAATCTGTTGTAATGTTTTGGTGGCATGTTTGAATATCAACTCTTTCATCAAAAAGACACTCATTTAGAGGCATATGTGCTTGTAAATTCTACGGTAATTTGTCGAATATGAAGATAATCTTCCTCATTATCAGGATAATTATCAGGACTTCTTCAGGATTTTTTCAATTTTCATTAGGACTTTTTCGAACTTTCCTTCTGTTTTGATGAAGTCAGAGACATCTGACAAAAACTCAACCACTCACATAGACCCTGGCTGCACCGGTACTGTGATTACCGACAGCATACTCAAAGAAAAACTATAACTTAATAATTTTGTCAATCAATTTTTTTGTACATTCTACAATATGTCATGACTATGGATATAAAGAAACACACTTGCCTTAAGGGGGTACTACACCCCTGGCCAATTTTGTGCCTATTTTTGCATTTTTCTGAAAAAATTATAGCACATTGGTGACAAGTAGGATATGTATATTATAGGGGCAAGGACTACAACTACTGCACAGAAAATTCAGCAACTCAAGGCAAGTAGTTATTGATTTATTGATCAAATATTGGGTTTCCCTCATTTTTGACTGTAACTCCACAACTGTTGTCTGTGCTGAAATAAAATTGCCAGTGCAGTAGTTGTAATCCTTGCCCGTATAATATAAATATCTTACTTGTCACCAATGCTCTATAATTTTTGAGAAAAATGCAAAAATAGGCACAAAATTGGACAGGGGTGTAGTACCCCCTTAAGAAACAGACATTCATGACTCATGACAAAATATCCCTGTTCTCATACCGCTTGAAAACAAACTTTCGTTCAGGAAAATTACACCATGCACCTTATAAAGCTTTGACCATGGCATATATTTCCCTTCTCTCTACCTTTTATGTTGATGTAAGGAAGCACATGTTTATGGTGTCAACTTGTTTCTACACCAAGTTGATTTAGTGTGTATATTGGTCAGTCACCCGGGGGGTCACTCCCATTGTGGCCTGTACACCATCCACGATAATCAACTTTTGAAAAGCACCCTAAACAAGGATTTAACCTCATGACTCATGACAAAATATCCCTGTTCTCATACAGCTTGAAAACAAACTTTCATTCAGGAAAATTACACCATGCAACTCATAAAGCTTTGACCATGGCATATATTTCCCTTCTCTCTACTTTTTTTGTTGATGTAAGGAAGCACATGTTTATGGTGTCAACTTGTTTCTACATCAAGTTGATTTAGTGTGTATATTGGTCAGTCAGTATCACTTGCAGGATATTCAAGTGGATTTGATTTGTGGGGGGGGTTCAAATGGATATGTAGTACTGTAAAAGTAGACATTTTCGCGCTACATTTATTTTCGCGCTTTTCACGTTCCAAGCTGCTACCGCGAAAATAACGATGCACGTATATATTATTTTTGTGTATAGGCCACCAATGTAAGGAAACTTACAAATTTAAAAACAAGGGAAACAGTTCGAAATTGGCAAAATGCGAAAGATTACTCATGAGAAAATTTCCACTTTTACAGTATCTGCTTTCTTCTTTATTTGCAGACACTGCCTTTTTACTTGGGAAGAGCAGCAGTTGCGCTATTCCAGTTAAAATCCATACACCCCTATGGAAGGTATGACCTTAATCTCCCATACAGGGTGTGTGAAGTTCAAATGGGGTTATCTGAATGTCTTTCATAGGTGGTGTATGGATTTCAACTGGAATAGACTTTTGATCTCACATGGTGCTGGCTACTCCAATGAGAGCATAGCTCCAAACAAAATTTCAAAACATGTTTTTTAATTGAAGAAAAGAAAGACTGTGTAACCTACCAAGGTGTCTTTAAATTCTTGGATATCATTTAAGCCATCAACTTTGTAAGAACCACTTTGGTTGAGGTAGAAATAGTAGTCTGGTGATGTTAAACCCAGTGTTTCTAGAATAGATAAAATATAAAATCAAAACATCAAAAGATATTTGCATTTAACTCAATAAGATATTCAGTAATGGTAATTACTATACCTCATACATATTCATTAGGTAATCCTGACACCACTTCATGCACCAGTATCCGGGTGCGGTATTTTGACCCGGGATTTTGACTTTCCCCCGCATGTGTGTAATCGTGCATGTGCGTAATCATGCAGAGGCAGAGGCGTGGTAAAAACTTCTACACCCCTAACCATAATAACACTCGAGTGTCATCAACTTGTAGAGTCACCGTTCTTTTAGCTGGGGCTATTTGGCCATTTTGTCAAGATCAATGATTGACAATAACACAAATTACACATAATATGAAACAAAGTGTTGGCAGTAACTAGAAAATAACTTTATAATTGATTGACTAGATATCCTACAAAGAGAAAGTCAGGTAAGCCCCAATCCTAATCTTTAGTCGGTCAATGGCTAAAATGCAATAAATATATATCTTTCTTAAAAAAATGATTGCGGGCTGCACGGCAAGTCATCGCAGACCGAATCTATTGAGAATCCCTGATTCTCCACACACATGAACCATGGATCTTGTTTTTTATCCAAAAAGTATAAATAAATCTATAGATAAAAAACATGCATATTTGTAAGTTGACATCTCACAGTGGTGTAACTAAAAATAGCATGGTGTATCAACAATACGGCTTTCTCCTAATTGTTAGACCATCAACCTTTGGACCATATCACAAGTAGTAGCTAAAAAAGGTCATCATATATATCTACATATAATTTGTCCTCTAATTTATAATGATAAATACCATGGCATTGGTTTTATCCAAAAAAGGTTATTTTCAATGTCAAAGGAATGTCCTATTTAGAAGTATTTTTCTTTTCTGAGTTTTGAACTTAATTAATGCATTAGCGTATACAGCCCTTTTTAAACGGGCGCACACCCCCGGGTATAAAAAAGAAAAGATAAATTGGAGAACAAGAGAAAAGAAACGCCTGTGTGCATGTGCTTTTGACGAAATTAATCTCATATTTGACCATTTCAGCTTTAAAAAAACCCAAATTTAGGAGCACTTCGTACAATTTTGTTCCATTTTAGCTTCAATATGTTATATTCATACCCCAGGATTTATACGTTTAATGAACCTTTCTTAGCTCACCAAGAAATTTGCACCCCGGTTACTGAAGTTCTGTATACGTGCCTGTAATGGGACCCCATCCAAAATCAAGATCCCCTTTCACCATGTTTTGAATTACGCTAAAAGATTAACCTGTTTTGCTAAATAAAACATAGCCCAATCCTATTCCTTAAGTTGGAACTCACATTAAGAGTTAATTTTTTATATTTGGCCAATTTTTGGAAATAGGGGCTACAAACATGAGTTTTTATGATGATTTGAGTATGCTGTGACAATCAAGTGTCAATAGTCCAATATCAGTCTATGCACACTAATTATTAGCAAACACATTTCTATTCTATTTCATGACCATACTCAAGATTCCGACTACTTTGTCTTTGAATTTTAAGCATTGAGAGATATTCCATTTGGCAAAACAAAGTAATATCTTTTTTAATGCCACATAATTATAGTGCTGTATCTGCCTTCCTTCCTTCCTGTATATGTGCTGTACTTCAATGTATTGAGTATAAATGCATGGGCTTCACATGGACAGTTAACTATACAGGATCCTGGAACCTAGGATTGATTGCAGATATCAGAACTGGGGATGGCCCCATTCTATTTTTGAATAGCTCTGACACTTAATGTGCACAGGGTTTACTCTTCTGGAACCTAGGATTGATTGCAGATATCAGAACTGGGGATGGCTCCATTTGCTTTTTGAATAGTTCTGACACTTAATGTGCACAGGGTTTACTCTTCTGTATAGCAGACCAACGGCTTTAAATGATTTCCAAACCATAAGACATGGCACATACACTAATATACCTGCATGTGCTACACACTGTATGGGGGTGAGAAAAAAATTCTACAATTATATTCTCTTTCTGGAATTCCCACGCAGAAATTTTTATGTCAAATATATATCAAAAGTATATCAAAAATATGTCAAATAGCATTTTGATACAAATTTGATATATCAAAACTATGTCAAATAGTTTTTGACATATATTTGATTGTATCAAATATGTATCAAATTTAACTTAGATTTTATACTGCGTGTCAAATCTATGTCAAATGTACCAAATGAAAAATATGAGTGTCAAAATTGTGTCCAAATTGTGTTAAAATTGTGTCAAATTTTACTTAGCCGTTTTTCTGACAATTTTATTGTGTCAAAATTGTGTCAAATCTAACTTAGAAAAATTTTCAGAACAAATAACTATGTCAAATTTGTGTCAAATTTTACTTAGCCATTTTTCTGACAATTTTATTGTGTCAAAATTGTGTCAAATCTAACTTAGACAAATTTTCAGAAAAAATAACTATGTTAAATTTGTGTCAAATTTTACTTAGTCATTTTCCTGACAAATTTATTGTGTCAAAATTGTGTCAAATCCAACTTAGTTGTTTTTCTGAAAATTTTTATGTCAAATTTGTGTCAAATTTTACTTAGCCATTTTCTTGATAATTTCTTGTGTCAAATCCAACTTTTGTTATCCATTTTGAATCATCATTGAATTAAACAAAATTATAACCAAACATGATCAATAGAGATATGCGTTTGATGATTGACAATAAACAAAAGCAAATTATTCACTGTTTATTGAAACCACATATCAAAGAATATCTGTGTACCAAAATAATATGGCTTTGAAAGTCACATTTTCCAGGGGGTGCAAGACTTCTCAAAGGGTGTGAAGAAGCTGTCCCTACATTTCTTTGGCAGCTGACAGCTGCCCCCCCTCACTTAAAAAAATACAGAAAAGGATCAACTTGATTTAAAAAATGCTAACATTTATTGTTTTATTTAATTTCATTTCAATTGATTTTATTATTTATTTATTTATTTTTGTTTGTTTGTTTGTTTGCACTCTTGTTTTTTGGTTCGAATTCTTTTATTATTTTTTATACCAAAAGAATGTCTCCAGTATTTTTTTAAATTGCCCCCCCCCCTTTTTTTAAATACAAAAGCAGAAAGAGAAAAGGTAAATTAAATATAAAATGCAAAAGATTATTATTATTATATTTTTTCTTTATTTTTCATTTTTTTTTTTATTTATTTATTTATTTATTTATTTATTTATTTATTTATTTATTTATTTATTTATTTATTTATTTATTTATTTATTTATTTATTTATTTATTTGGTTTAATGCTCTCTTTTTTTTTGTTCAAATTATTTTTATGCATAAACAATTTGTTGATTTTTTTAAATGCAAATTTGTTTTTATTCTGATTTGTTTCCCCCACTTTTTTCTAAATACAAACAATAATAATAATAATAATAAAATTAATCAAAAAAATGCAACTATTTATTTATATTATTTGGGGGTGGGGTGGGTAATGTTCTTTTTTATTTCTTTTCATGCCAAAGCTTTCAAGTCTTTTTTTTTTGATTTCATTTTTTTCTGAAATTTTCCCCCTTTGCCTCCCCCCCGGGTTTGGCCTAATTGCCCTAACCAGAATTATCCACTTATCGCACAACCCCTAGAAATCTTTTTCTAGCTAAATAAGTTTGAAAATGTTAGCGAAAACAAAATAATACAGAACTCTGAGGTAGCTAACCAACCCCTTTTAAAGGAAGTTTTGTTTAGTTTTTCAAATTTGTGTGTGCCTAGTCTTGGACCCAGACCGCATAAGTTGCAAGATTTTCACAAAGCCAGAAACAGACTGTGAATAAGACTACTAGACTTTACCATTGATATGGCAGCCCACAGTAGAGTTATTTAACGGCTGAAAGTAGTTTTTAAAATATGCATTATGGAGGTCATTTCCTCAGCAAGAAGTACTGTACATGTTTTGGTTGACCATTGTGCATTTATTCTCAACCAACTGATAGCTGCTAAAATACTGGAAGGAAGAGAAAACAGGCAGACAGCATGCATGCATTGCAGCAACGTAAGTTTTAATTTAAGCTTACCTATTCTAACACTAACATGTGGGCGATCCTGACTTTTAGACCACCCGAGCTATATAAGGTACAAATTGCAAATTTATCATATTAAACTTTCGCAACAAGGTTAAACATGTTTTCAACTGTACAAACATACCTTTTATTCCATCAAACAAGCTTTATTTTGTTCCAAAATTCACGTTTTTATAGCTATTTTTGAGGTAAAAGAGCTGGTTACAAAACCGGTGATGCCAGCTCCGACGTTTTCGCGTAGCACAAGCGCTTGATGTACGCTCATTTTGCCGGTAATTTACGCTCGCGTATCATGCATTTTCAAGCGCGTTTGACATCGTTTTACTGCATGACGCAATTCTGCATTTATTCAAGATGGCGAATTTCTCGAAAAACGTGATGTATTTTACCCCCGTAATTTCCCTCGTTACTCAAAGCCCTGCCCTCTTTCACAATATTTTAGCTTCTTGGATATCATCGGAAACATAGATTAGTAATATTAGGTAGGTCACTGTATTTTTAAAGATTGTTCAGATGGTTTTTACAATGAAAAAATTGATGTTAAAGCTTCTTTTCAAAAATTGGTTTTAGCTTGTTAAAAAACGGGTAAAAAATCGTTTTTAGCTTGTTGGATATTGTTGCTTAATAGTTTAAAGCTTGACTCCTTAGATGAAACTTTTAGTTTAAGCTTGTTAGAATATTAAACCTTGATGAAATAGTAATATTTGAGCCCTATATAGCGAGGGTGGTCTAAAGGTCAGGATCGCCAACATGAGTTTAAACACACTGAACAGCAAATGATATGTGTTGTTGTATCATGCGGGCAGATGATTGAGCTAGTATATGACCAGTCTAGGTGTGTGTGTACTGTACCCGGGTACTGTAACAGAAGCACACCACTGCACTGGCACTGTGATGAGCTGCCTGTGGCTGTGAGTGTCGACAATTTAAATTAATTATTCTCTCGGACTCGGTCCGGGTTGTTCCATCTATTGCCATGATTGCAGTGCACTTACCCATTCCTCAAGTCTGTGAAAGGGGACACCCTCGCGGAGTCTAAATACTCTAGTCTAACTATAAAATTGGTTTTTAAACATGTATGTTTAAAAAATACTTGAATTCTAGGGACTTTCCGTTCATCAGCCAATTTTCTCTAAAAAACACCAATTTGCATGTTTGTTTTCCCTACTTTCCCCTGCTGAAGGAATTGAACTTTTTGAATTGTTTCACCAAGAGGTGCACTTAATTTTCGACGCTTTGTGATTGAGTGCAATGCCAATGGTATTAAACATGTCCCCTTGGCCTTGTGTCCGAGGACCGAGGTCGCAAATATGGAACAGCCCAATGAGATGAAACGAACTAATCATGCAGACCGAGAGAATAGGCCTATAAGGTACCGCAGTAAACCTATTTTTACCACATCCATGCTGCACATGGCATGCATTGTCGTTACATACTCGCAACATACATGTGGTCGCATGTCATAAGTTGGGTATGCTAAAAGGGTGGAGGGATTACACTTTTCTAAAAATTGCGATACAAATTTGATTGGCTTTCCGTAACCCCATATCCTACAGCAGTGGTTGATACCTCATTTTAAGCCTAATATTATACTCTTTCAGTCTACTGAAGCATATAATTATAAATTATTCAGTAAAAAATCACATCAGTTGAAATAAAAAATGCCAGGGGTGGAGGAGCAGGCGGATGTGGAGCAGGCGGATGTGGGAGTGTGCAATAGGGCATCATGTGAAAATTCACATGTCAAAACTACTGGTTACTTTTGCAAATTTAGGGAGGGTATGATGTATTGACAGCTTTGAATGTTGAATTTGTACAACTAAAACAATTACTGACTACTTAAGGTGGCACTACACCCTCTGATAAATTTTGTGACAAATTTTGCATTTTTCTCATAAAGTAACTACACACCGGTAACAAAAGTTATATGTATATTATAGGGGCAAGAAATCCAATTACTTCACTGAAACTTCAGTGACTCAAGACAAGGGGTTCATTATATATGTTAAGAATTGAGGTACATTCTAGCGGTACCTCTTTTCTGATCATAAATAATGCACCGCCTGGATCGAGTGACCGAAAATTCCAGCGCAGCAACTGGACTCCTTACCCCCACAATATACATGACCTTTGTTACCAGTGTGATATTACTTTTTGAGAAAAATGCAAAAATAGTCACAAATTTATCAAGGTGTGTAGTACCACCTTAAAGGGTTATATGTTCCATTTTTTTCATTTTTAATGAAATCCTAGTTGAATTTCAGTATTTTTAGCAATATGCTAATGTACAATTCTCTTCTTGATATTCATTTCCTCAATAATAGAATAACCATCTCGCTAATTACTCATAAAAGGTCATTGACCTTTACAATGTAATTAACATGCATACAATTATTTTAAATAGTTCATTTGAAGCATTAATGTTTTGAGAACATATCCTCCAAATCTGATGACATTCTTGCATAAAATAAAAATTTTACAGTCATTTTTGTAATTGAGGTCCGATTTGAGAAAAATGCATTTGAAAATTGAGATTTACATAGACGCCTGTGTATTAATTAATTAGTAATTAAGCATTTTCTCAAAAATTAAGCAGGTGTTATGGTTAAAAATGGTGTTAATTATTAGAGATTGCCAATATATACAACATATCAAAGAATACATTTTTTGCCATTTTTTACCATGTAATGGAAATTGTACCCAACTTATGACATGCGACCATGTACAAGTACCGTACGGTACATTGAACAATGAAAAACGAGTCGTGATGATCAATGAATTCAATGAAAAGATACGATCGTGGAAGAGGTAAACTGCATGAATTTTGAGAAGTCTAGCCGCAAATTTCAGACATATATTTTCCATGTTTAAAAAATAAAAATAAAAAAACAAATCTCAAAAATTTACAAAAAGAAACACCATTCACCAACATGAGTTTGGATGCTGTTTAATATTATTCATCAGAAATTATATAAATGCTTCCAAGTTTCAAAGGGTACCGTATTAAAAGTAAGCTTTGGAAACCCTGTGGCTTCAACCCTAGAGCTAATTTTGCTTTTTATTGGACAGTAAAAGGCATTCGTATTCGATTCTTGATTTTGTTTCGATCAAGTATTTTTAAGGCACAAAAAGATTTACGGTACTACCAAACTTCATTTTAAATTTCTTTTAAAAAAGAAGTCTCAAACCACATTATTACCGTACCGTAGTACTACAGAGAGATCACATGAGTGACGGACAAAGTTTGCAACAGGTCTGAGAACCAAGTCTAGCATGACATGTACTGTTTTTGCATAAAAAGAATAGATTCCTATTAATGTTACTAGTTAGCCAAACAACTTTAGGTAAAATAAAGATTTGCGATTTCATTCCAGCGCCTACATGTACAATGCGCGTATTAACTCTCTGATTGTGTGTAATTTACGTGGAGCTGGGATGTACAAACAAGACGTAAGACGCACACGTGCTCATGTGCCAGAGCAAATCACACATTATGGCTTGAAAAAGGAAAAAAGAAATGCTGCATGGTCTGCAACTGATTTAATTTTTTTAGAATATTTACGACCGTGTCACCTAGACCCAAAACCGAAGTTTGAGACTATGTCAGTAATATTTGTCAAGAGTAATTTATTTAAATTTCATGTATTTTTTTTATATAGGTTCTGTGCTCTGTGGGCTCTCTGTGATTCCGTTTCTGATGATGCAACTGTGAAGTCCATACTTGTCTCAAACTATTTAAGCCAACATAATACTGTAGTCTGGAGGAATTCACTCAAATACCAAAGGTAATTTTATGTGTGACGAGATCGACAGCCTCAACCCCCTACTTTATCCTACTCAAAATGGAGATTTTTGAATCGGAAGAAAGTTCTTATTTTTCCCATAATCCCAGTGAAATTTTAAACCTGAAATGGGTTCCGTTTAGATACATGTACTGTGGTTACCGTACGACACATACGGTTCTATACATGTCGTGTCCACTGTGAAACACATTTTTGCTTCCAAATATTAAAACCACCCACTAAACCTGCTAGTGCAATTTAACTTTTTAAAAGTCAAAACTTAAGGGCATGGCAAAATATTTTGTGTTCTTTTTTTCTATACATTGAGGCGTACCATTAAAATAATTGTTTCCAAATTTTGAGTTACTTGTACACTGTAACTTGTTCCAGCCGTTTTGATATGAGAACAGTGTCCGAAATAAGGAAAATATGGAGGTTGTCCCGAGGACAACTAAAGCATGAATTCTGCTTGTCCTCAAAACAATTTGGTTGTCCCCAAAATATATATGTCATGTTTTTGAATGCAAAGAATCCAAATAAAGTGGTTGTCCAGAGGATAAGTACATAGCTCAATATCGTTGTCCACAGTGATTTTTGGACAAGAGGATAAGTGCTTATTTCGAACACTGTATGAGAAGTTTTGTTGGTTTAATTAATGGGGCTGGGGCTATATTAAACTGTAAATAAAGTAAAATATTTTGATGATCCTGAATTTCTCGCTGGTCAACGCAAAATATTTTTTCAGTACTTTCAGAAAACTATATCAGATCAGATGTGGGACAAGCGAGAATATTCATTTTGCTAATTGAAGTTTAACTACTCAGTAACTCTGTACAATTTGCTTTCAGTTGCTGCTGAAATATGACCCAACTGCAGCAGGAATAGACTTTCAACAATGCCAAGTCACCAAGAAGAAAATGCTGGACTGCCCTACATATCAGCGGTGCAAAATGAGAAGTTACGATGTTACACAAAAAAGTCATATGTGAAAAAAGAACCTTGTACATAATGTACTAAGTTTGCCTCCTGTTAAAGATCATGTATATCTCATGCCCATGAAACTTAACTTTAAGGGCCAACATTTTTAGAAGTCTAACATTTAATTGAGTTGTTTGCTGGATGGCTACCTATTGCTAGTGATGCTTATTTTGTGTGTAAATGACATCTGGATAGACTTAAAATCTCTATACTGTGAAATAGGGCTTAGATTTCGTGCCAGTTTGCGAGAATCAAAAACCATCCAAGTCGCTTCACTTACTGCATGATTCAATGAAAGAAATTGATTCTCGCAACAAATATTACGAGAATCGATTCAGTGATTCTCGTCGAATCTGAGGCCCTGGAAATGTAGTCGGTATGGTCAGTAAAATGTTTTTATGTTTTTAATCTGTCATCAAACCTCAACCCTGGTTGAAACTGAGCTGTTTTAGTAAGAAAATAATAAGGTTTTTGACAGGTTAAAACATTTTAGTTTATTTACCGAAGTTACCAAGCCTGTTGATCTTGTTCCAATTATATTATGATCAGTATTTTTTGAAAATCTGTTTCTCAAGTGTGCTGCATGTACGTACATTTAGATAAGAATAGAAATGCATTGTTTTGAAAATTATCCAGTATCCCTTTCATGGTTGGTAAGTTAACAGCTTCAAGGTGTACACGTAGCAGTAAACTAAAACAAATAGGGTGCAAAGTCGAATTTTACAGTACAGCCTTGTGAAATAA